>NC_135232.1:443228282-443566407 GCF_051348905.1 Ranitomeya variabilis | reverse complement strand
GATAACACTCTGGGTTTAGATAAATGTTTGAAGGAAGACTAAACAAGATTTGAAGAGAATCAGTAACCAGTCTTTTGGCCACATATATGAGAGCAGCATAATTGCAGAGATCCTGAATATGGAGGACTACATGGCTGCAGGACTACTAGTCCTCTAGTAATATTCAGTGTTTATAAAAACTGCAGCTGGCAGCCCAGTAAGTGACACATCACTGGAATCAGCGTCTGTCTCTACATGATACTGTTCTCAGATTAGGTTACAAAAACCTGGTGACAGATTCCCTTTAAACCGCTTATACAGTCTTGTAGGGGACTTAAGCGTCTATAAAACTCATAGCTGTTCAATTGTATAGAAGAAGGTTTTTTTTTTCCAAAATATAAATGAGGGCTCTACAGTATGAATAATGGTTCAGCGGTGCGTTCCACCCCCGTGCACTTCTCCTTAGCTTGTTTGACAACTCTTGCTTGCCCAGAGCGAGCACTGCCTGCACATCTCCAATGCCGCTGCAGGAGCCCAGTCAGCCAGCGCACACAGTGTCAGTGCTAGTGCTCTCTCGTCCCTCTCTTCTGTCTGCGGTGAGCGGGAGCTCACCTGCACTGGCATTGTGCGTGTGCACACCTGTTCCGCTCCTGAAATGTGAGTGCAGATGTGCAGGGCCATGGGTGTATTTCAGGCAGTGCTCACTCTTAGCAATCAAGTGCTGTCAATCAAACTAATGGGAAGTGCACGGCTTGTGGAGTCAGGGGGTAGAACAGTGTACCGAGCCCTTGACCATGCTCTATTGTGATCAGCATTTCCATTTATATCAGGAACTCAACAGTAATCTACTGTTAAAAAAATACATTTGCCGAAAATTGGTGTGCCACACAACATTGCATTGTAGAGACCAGCTAAGCTGAGTAGTGTCTGTGGAAAGGCTGACGAGTTAGTGACCAGCAGGATCTCAATAGCTTGCACTCTAATACAATCTTTAACTGTTTATCAAAAGTTTTTTATGTGGATTATTCATGTATGTAAATTATATTGATGTTTCGGATCAATAGATCAAAAGCTAGACGAACAGATCTGTCATCAGATTTGACAATACATACATTATTAAATAGATCTCATAGACCTGATGACATTGTTGTACTTACTTTGCAAGCTCTTGTCAGAATAGCAGGTTTAACTTTAAAGAGAACTTGTCAGCTGATACTCGTTGCCCAATCCGTGGGCAGCATGTATCCGGCACTGGCTGTATTATCTGATTCTGAAATGCTGCCCTGGATTGACAAGTCTCTGGCTAAACGTGTGCTGCTATTCAAGTGAGTCTTTTTCTGGAACGCTGCATTGTTTTGGAGTCACACCTATCTGGCTGATATCTTACAGCCAATGCCTGGTACATGCTGGTCACGGATTGTGCAGCATGTATCAGCTGACAGGTTCACTTTAACGTTAAACCCACTAGTCTGACGAGCTTGCAAAGTAAATACAACAACCTCATCCGGTCTATGGGATCTATTTAATATTGTATGCAGTATATGTTGTGAAATCTGATGACAGATCTGTTAAAATAGCGTATATCAGCTGACAGGTTCTCTTTTCGAAGCACTGCGAACAAAATTGATATTCCCTAAACCTCTTAAAGTATTTGTGTAGTTTAGTTTAGATATCCGTGTATCACAGTCTGAATATGAACCAGGATGCATAAACTACACAAGAAGAGAAGTAGCGGGCACCACAATAAATGAAAAAATCAAAAAATCCGGGATCAACCATATGCATATATAAGAACCATGAAACACTAAACAAGAAAAAGGATATGCATACTACTGGGATCAACCAGAAAATAATTTTATTAATGCAAAAAACACACAAAGCAAGGTAGAACATACACTTAAAAACATTTAAAATCCAAAAAACAAACACATGGTCCATACACTATGTGTAAAACCCCCAGCAGGTGGAACCCAAATGCCACCAGCACCCAATAAATTACAATATATCAAACAAATGGCATTTATATCGTGCACGAGCACCTTTATTAGCATCTTTACTGCTGCATCTCTACCTGGCGCCTATCTTTGTGAGTTTTACTGTTAGGATCCTGGACCTTAGTATTTGTTTTGCTCCCAGGTTTGGGGGTCACGCCTATTAACTACTTCATGGCACATGCCTTGGTGGGGCACGACTTTGGTAACTATGCCTAGGATATGAAATTTGTGTCCGGTTCCTTACACTATTGAGTGTTCCATTTGCAGGATATAGGTAGGGTATAGCCGATAGCAGATGGGTGGTCTTTGATTGGATGTGTATATATAAATGCCATTTGTTTGATATATTGTAATTTATTGGGTGCTGGTGGCATTTGGGTTCCACCTGCTGGGGGTTTTACACATAGTGTATGCACCATGTGTTTGTTTTTTGGATTTTAAATGTTTTTAAGTGTATGTTCTACCTTGCTTTGTGTGTTTTTTGCATTAATAAAATTATTTTCTGGTTGATCCCAGTAGTATGCATATCCTTTTTCTTGTTTAGTGTTTCAGGATGCATAAACTAGTTTCATGTGTCCTGACCTGAACATGACATCCTCATGTATGTCTATGGGGTTGTTGAGTCTGTGCCATGATACACGCGGCCACACTGCACATCAGTGTCTATACACAGACAGTATATGGCTGATATCGGAATGAGGCTTTAGCACCCTTCAACCTAACTTGATTGACAGCTCCTCAGTGTCCCACCTCACTGCTGAGATCTTTCACTTCTCAGTACAAGTTGCAGCTGTCAGTCAGGCTGTCTGGATGGAATACACTTGGACTCATGAGCTCTCATTCTATAGCTGGACTGAAATATCAGCATTAGGCTGGTTTCACACTTGCGTTTTGATCCGCAGCGTTTTAGCGCTAAAAAACGCATGCGTTTTTTCCCCTATACTTAACATTAAAAACGCATGCGTTTTTTAGCATGCGTTTTGACGCGTTTTCGGCAACGCATGCGTTTTTTGACGCGTGCGTTCATTTGCAGAAATGCAACCTGTAGTAATTTCTAGCGGCGTTTTTTTGCCGCAAAAAAACGCATGCGTTTATTCGCGGCAAAAAAATGCATTGCTGTCTATGTAAACGCATGCGTTTTTAAGCACATGCGTTTGCTTGCGTTAAAAACGCATGCGTTTTTATAGAAAAACACAAGAAAAAACAAGAAAACCCTAACCCTAAACACAAGAAAAAACAAGAAAACCCTAACCCCGACAAGCCACCCCCCCACCATCAGGGTGATAAAGGGATCCAAACCCTAACCCTGACAAGCCACCCCCCACCATCAAGGTGATAAAGGGATCCAAACCCTAACCCTACCCCTAACCTTATATGACAGTCCATACTCTACTAGTTTATATTTTTAGTACTCTATAGCAATACCGTATATCTTGGGGTGTCCACATTGAACAAAGTTTTTTATTAGAAGAATGTCCTGGTCACCAGGTCAACATAATAGCCAATTCCTATGGATCCCTAGGATCCCTAGGGTTAGGGTTAGGGGTAGGGTTAGGGTTAGGATCCCTTTATCAACTTGATGGTGGATGGTGGCTTGTCAGAGTTAGGGTTTGGATCCCTTTATCACCTTGATGGTGGGGGGGTGGCTTGTCAGGGTTAGGGTTTGGATCCCTTTATCACCTTGATGGTGGATGGTCGCTTGTCAGGGTTAGGGTTAGGGTTTGGATCCCTTTATCACCTTGATGGTGGGGGGTGGCTTGTCAGGGTTAGGGTTAGGGTTTGGATCCCTTTATCACCTTGATGGTGGGGGGTGGCTTATCAGTGACCTGGTGACCAGGACATTCTAATAAAAAGCTACCCCTAACCCTAACCCTAGGGACCCTAACCCTATACATAACCCTAACCCTAGCTATTTCTATTTATAGTGGGTTTTCTAGTTGATTTTGATGATTGGCAGCTGTCACACACTTCTCAGCATGCGTTTAAAAAACGCAAACGCATGAAAAAACGCATGTAAACGCGGCAAAACGCCGCGTTTTTTCTGCATGCAAAAACGCAGGCTTCTAAAAAACGCAGTGTTTTGCCGCGTTTACATGCGTTTTTTCACCACATGCGTTTTTTTAAAAACGCTGCAGATCAAAACGCAAGTGTGAAACCAGCCTTACACCATTATACTGACATTTTTGTGACCGATCTGCTTTCAGAATCAGACTGCTTTAATGGTTTGTAAAATGTCATATTCCTCTCTCCCTCAGTATTTATAATGCCTACTTTTGCTTTACTAAAAGCTGACAGGGTTGACCATGTTGGCTGAAAAAAAACAAAAAACACAAAAATGATATAATTAACCTTAATTTGTAAAAATGTGTCCTTGTAGACTCCATCTTTGAATATCCTGTGGGAGAAGTGCTGCAGTGACATCGTTATAGTGAGGACAGCCTGTTGTGACGCCCTGGTGACATTGGTAGAACAGAAACAGGCAGATTTCACCTATGTTCTCAATGGTGTCCTGAATCTTATCCCTTCTGCCAGGTAAGTATCATTTTATTAACATCTTACTTTTTATGATGTCTTGAATCTAAAAATTCTTTATTTAGGGTCCACTCAGAAAATGGATGGCTTCCCCCTTGGCTTCCCCCTGCCTCAAATATTTAATGGGCGATTCTAATCCGCCTCAGAATGGGACGTGCGCTAAGTTTAAAGTGCCAGATGAGCCTTAAAAAATGTGCCATAGATCCATTGCTTTCTATAGGTCCATGTGCTCCTCCTCCATACAAGTGTACGGGAGTGAGGCCACACTCACTGTGTTCTAAATTAGCAAATCACATTAAACCTCGCATTAAGTATTAGTCGGTACACAGCTGCCATCATTTACAGTGATTCTGAATATTCCCATATAAAGTTTAGCAGTTCTAGTAGGATTTTCCTGACATTTTCTTAGTTGCTTTTGGCAAAAGCCATGGCCCATAAACCGCTTACAACACAGCAGAGGGATCTCATTGTTGATAATTATCAGTCAGAAGAAGGATATAACATCTATTTTTATGGCATAAGACATACCACGCTTTGAAGACATACATCATAAAGTGGTTTAACCCCTTCACGACATTCGCCGTACTAGTACAGCGCATGTCAGGTCTCCCCCTTTGATGTGGGCTCCAGCGCTGAGCCCACATCAAAGTCACGAAATGTCAGCTGTTTTGTACAGCTGACCTGTGCGTGCAATAGCGGCAGGTGGAATCGCGATCCACCCACCGCTATTAACTAGTTAAATGTTGCTGTCAAACGCTGACAGCAGCATTTAAGTACCGCATCAGGCCGGAAATGCGCAAATCGCCGACCCCATCACATGATCGGGGGTCAGCGATGTGTCGGCATAAGAACCAGAGGTCTCCTTGAGACCTCTATGGTTGTTGATGCCGGCTTGCTGTGAGCGCCACCCTGTTGTCGGCGCTCATAGCAGGCCTGTAATTCAGCTGCATTGGAGCGATCTGATGATCGCTCCTTTGTAGCAGAAACGATCAGACCAGCTTCTAGCCTCCCATGGAGGCTATTGAAGCATGGCAAAAGTAAAAAAAAAAATTGTTTTAAAAAATATGAAAAAAATAACAAATTATAAAAGTTTAAATCACCACCCTTTAGCCCCATCCAAAATAAAAACAATAAAAAAATCAAACATACACATATTTGGTATCTCCGCATTCAGAATCGCCCGATCTATCAATAAAAAAAAGCATTAACTTGATCGCTAAACGATGTAGCGAGAAAAATATTCAAAATGTCAGGATTACGTTTTTTTGGTCGCCATGACCTTGCATTAAAATGCAATAACGGGCGATCAAAAGAGCGTATCTGCACAAAATTGGTATCATTAAAAACGTCAGCTCAGCACACAAAAAATAAGCCCTCACCTGACCCCAGATCTCAAAAAATGGAAACACTACGGGTATCGGAATATGGCGTATTTTTTTTTAAGCAAAGTGGGGAATTTTTTTCACCACGTAAATAAAAAATAACCTAGACATGTTTGGTGTCTATGAACTCGTAATAACTTGGAGAATCAAAATGGCAGGTCAGTTTTAGCACTTAGTGAACCTAGCAAAAAAGCTAAACAAAAAACCAGTGTGAGATTTCACTTTTTTTGCAATTTCACCGCACTTGGAATTTTTTCCCCTTTTCTAGTACAAGACATGGTAAAACCAATGATGTCATTCAAAAGTAAAACTCGTCCCGCAAAAAAGCTGAAACGACAAAAAGAAAATTGGTCTGGGAGGCTGCCAACAGGCTTACAGCAACATTAAAGGAGATGCAGGAATTTTTGGCACATACAGGTTGTCTACTCATGTGACGGCAATCTCCCTTATAAAGCAAATAGATAATGGCTGCACTCAATTTTACTGTACTAAAGCAAGGAAATGTGCGATACATGAAATGTGAATAGCTTAATGGATTGTGAAATCTATGAAAAAACACATGAGATGCTTAGCACAAGATTTGGCCAAAAATTGTGAGCCCATCCACCAAACGTCAAGGTAATCTCAGATCGGATGGGTAACTAACCTGACTGCCTAGTGTGAACACTTACCTATGGCTAATAACATGGTAAAGCCTGCTTTTATAGGAAGGTCAGAACCAACTGTGTTTGGATGTAATTAAAATCACAGCATGGTGAAGGGTGGGGCGTTCAAGTCAGAAAAAATAGTACATAGTAAATATAGGAAAACTGACTGAACAGCAATCTAGTCTGAACTAGACACACAACAAAAAAAACCCAAGCCCTGCTGTGGTTTGCCAAATTCTACATCTAATCTGCCAAAAGCACATGGGAAAACGCAATATGGTTTGATGAGACTAAGGTTGTTCTTTTTTGGCCATAATTCCAAAAGGTATGTTTGGTACAAAGCCAGCATTGTTGATCACCAAAAGAACACCAATCCTACAGTGAAGCGTTTTTAGGAGCAATATTATACTTTGCTGCTGTTTTTCAGCAGCTGGAATTTATCATGGAGGAACATATGAACATTTCCAAATATCAGTCAATTTTGCATCAAAACCTTCTGGCCTTTTCTTTAAAAGCTGAAACTGAAGAGGAATTTCAGCGATCATCGCAACAACGTACCTAAGAATATCTCCCAATCAACAAAAGAATGGCAATGCCAGAAGAAGATCAAAGTTTTGGAATGGCCCAAGCCTGAATCGAATCGAAAATCTGTGTGTTGACCTGATGAGGACTGTACACAAGGAGATGCCCTCGCAGTGTGACAGATTTGGTTCTCTACTGCAAGGAAGAATTGGGCAAAGAATGTTGCCCATGATGGATCATGTGGATAAACTGCTCCTCAAAATACCGAATGCGGTCATAAATTCATACGGTAGTTCGACAATGTATTATTCATATACTGAAGAGAAAAAAGGGTGGCGCTCACCGTTTCTAAAATCCAATCTTTATTAGGATGATTTAAAACATCTTCAGCAGGGGGTTGTTAAACGGGAAGAAAAAATCGGACCCGTAGAAGCGCAAGGAAGCACTAAATGGCTGTCGTCTGAATTTTTTTTTTTTTTTTGGTTCCTGTTCTACACCCCTTTCCCCCCCTGCTGAAGATATTTTAAATCATCACAATAAAGATTGGATTTTAGAAACGGCGAGTGCCACCCTTTTTTCTCTTCAGTATATGGATTCATGCAATTGTTTACAGGGTTTGGCACCCGTGAATCCGAAGGGGAGGTGTATTTGATGTGATAATAACACACAGTGGATATTTGGGCTCAGGTGTTGCAGCGGTGCAGGATTCTTTCTTCTATGGTATTGATTCTTTCGACAGTGTATTGGTTTAAGTGCATATTAGTTTTGTGCACATTTATGTAACCATAATATTTTGTTTCTTTTGATTTTATTTTTCCAGTAAAAAAATTTTCAGTTCAATTGAATTGTATTTATTATAAGGTTAAAGATGGGAAAAGCTCTTAAATGATTCTTCTTGGTATGCTTTTATTTACATGGCAAAATCTGACTTTCTTACAGGGGTGTGTAGACTTTTTATATCGTGTGTGTACATCTATAATTTTATAATCTATTTTTACAATCTGATAATTGTTTGTATACTTTTTTTTATCCTTGTTATTATTTTCTATAGTAATTTACAGGGATTGGTAAAGAGTGTTTGGCGACTTCTTCAGATTGAAGCCAAAAATGGGGAAAAAGATGGAGACCAGGCATACACCACATATAAGATTTGGTAAGTCTTCAAGGTCAGCCATGAGTAGTTCACTAAAAATACTTGATGTTTCATAATGCTAATTAACCCCTTAAAGGGAATCTGTCACCCCAAAAATGGCCTATAAACTAAGGCGATGGCGCCAAAGAGTATATACCGTACAGTTGCTAAGGTGGGGCCCCGGCATGGGATACTCACCACACAGGGGGATATGAACACACACACAAAATGCGCCACACACTACCACGTGCTTGAACACATATACCACCCTCAGCGCACATTTCACCACACATACACCAACCTCGCCACATAAAAGTAGAAACACAAAAGTCGCCACTCAAAAATCGCCACACGTGCAAAACTCGCCACATGCAAAACTCGCCACACGCAAAACTCACCTCATGGAAAACTCGCCACACGCAAAACTTGCACATGCGGAAAAATTGCCACATGCACAAAAGTTGCAACACATGCAAAAGTTGCCTCACACAAAACTTGCACATACTCAAAACGCACCACACATAAAACTCGCCCCTCGCAAAACTCGCGATGTGCAAAACTTGCTGCACACAACTTGCTACACTAACCTGTCACATGCAACTCAACACACAAAAAGTTGCTACACGCATGTCGCCACACAAAACTCAACACACACAACTTGATACATGAAACTCGCCCTAAAACACACACAAGTCTGGTATTATCCTTCAAAAATAAAAATCTGATTAATAAGCAGACAAACTACAAGATCAACAAATGTAACATAGGAAATACGGCAGCTGTCAGTCACATGGCCTGTCTATTATGTGTATTCGAGAGCTAATATATACTGCCAGGGGGCAGGGCTTCCAGTTGGCTGGGGATTGATCAGGCTGCCAATTTAGCTTACAAATACTGAGGTAAAAATACTGACCAAATAACGTGTGAACGAGGTCTAATACAGGAGGAGATGACATACAGGTACATAGTATATACAGGGGAGATGACATACAGGTATATACTATATACAGGGGAGATGACACACAGGTATATACTATATACAGGAGGAGATGACACACGTATATACTGTATACAGGAGGAGATGACATACAGGTATATACTACAGTATATACAGGAGCAGATGACACCGGTATATACAGGAGGAGATGACACGTTTATACTATATACAGGAGGAGATGACATACAGGTATATACTACAGTATATACAGGAGCAGATGACACACAGGTATACACTATATACAGGAGGAGATGACCCGTATATACTATATACAGAAGATGACATACAGGTATATACTATATAAAAGAGGAGATGGCACATAGGTATATAGAGGAGGAGATGACATACAGCAGGTATATACTATATACAGGAGATGACATACAGGTATATACTGTATATAGGAGGAGATGGCACATAGGTATATACAATATACAGGAGGAGATGACATACAGCCGGTATATACTATTTACAGGGGAGATGACATAAAGGTACATACTATATACAGGAGCAGATGACACACGGGTATATACTATATACAGGAGGAGATGACTTACAGGTATATACTATATACAGGAGGAGATGACATACAGGTATATACTATATACAGGGGAGATGACACACAGGTATATACTATATACAGGAGGAGATGACTTACACGTATATACTATATACAGGAGGAGATGACTTACAGGTATATGCTATAAACGGGGGAGATGACACACAGGTATATACTATATACAGGAGGAGATGACTTACAGGTATATACTATATACAGGAGGAGATGACATACAGGTATATACTATATATTGGAGGAGATGACATACAGGTATATACTATATACAGGAGGAGATGACATACAGGTATATACTATATATTGGAGGAGATGACATACAGGTATATACTATATACTATATATAGGGGGAGATGACACAGAGGTATATACTATATACAGGAGGAGATGACATACGTATATACAGGAGGAGATGACATACAGGTATATACTATATAAAAGAGGAGATGACACATAGGTATATAGAGGAGGAGATGACATACAGCAGGTATATACTATATACAGGGGAGATGACATACAGGTATATACTATATACAGGAGATGACATACAGGTATATACTGTATATAGGAGGAGATGACACATAGGTATATACAATATACTGGAGGAGATGACACATAGGTATATACAATATACTGGAGGAGATGACATTCAGCCGGTATATACTTTTTACAGGGGAGATGACATACAGGTACATGTTATATAAAGGGGAGATGACATACAGGTGCATGTTATATAAAGGGGAGATGACACACAGGTATATACTATATGCAGGAGCAGATGACACACAGGTATATACTATATACAGGGGGAGATGACACACAGGTATTATACTATATACAGGAGGAGATGACTTTCAGGTATATACTATATACAGGAGAAGATGACATACAGGTATATATATAGGAGGAAAGGACACACAGGTATATACTATATACAGGAGGAGATGACATACAGGTATATACTATATAAAAGAGGAGATGACACATAGGTATATAGAGGAGGAGATGACATACAGCAGGTATATACTATATACAGGGGAGATGACACACAGGTATATACTATATACAGGAGGAGATGACATACAGGTATATGCTATATACAGAAGAGATGACATACAGGTATATACAATATACCGTATATACTCGAGTATAAGCTGAGATTTTCAGCCCATTTTTTGGGGGCTGAAAGTCCCCCTCTTGGCTTATACTCGAGTCATACTTAGGGGTCGGCAGGGGAGGGGTTGCGGGGGCTGTCTAATTATACTCACCTGCTCCTGGCGCGGTCCCTGCAGGTCCCTGCTTGTCCCTGCTTCCCGGCACCCCAGCTTCCGGTACTGAGCGGTCTCATGGTACCGCTCATTACAGCAATGAATATGCGGATCCACCTCCCATAGGGGTGGAGCCGCATATTCATTACTGTAATGAGCGGTAACGGTGAGCGCTCAGTACAGGAAGAAGCTACGGCGCCGGGAAGCCAGGACTGCACCACACCAGGAGCAGGTGAGTATAATGGAGAGTTCAGCGCTGTGCGATATTCACCTGCTCCTCGTTCCAGCCGCCGCTCCGTCTTCAGCGTCTTCTGCAGTGACGCTCAGGTCAGAGGGCGCGGTGACGTGGTTAGTGCGCGCCCTCTGCCTGAACGTCAGTGCTGAAGACGCTGAAGATGGAGCGGCGCCCGGAACATGGAGCAGGTGAATATAGCAAGTGCCGGGGGCCTGAGCGACACAGAGGTGAGTATGTGACTTTTTTTTTTTATCGCAGCAACAGCAAGTGGGGCAAGTGTCTGTATGGAGCATCTTATGGGGCCATAACATTTGTGCAGCACTATATGGGGCAAATGTCTGTATGGGGCCATAATCAATTTTTGTGCAGTACTATATGGGGCAAGTGTCTGTATGGGGTCATAACGTTTGTGCAGCACTGTATGGGGCAAGTGTCTCTATGGGGCCATAACGTTTGTGCAGCACTATATGGGGCAAATATCTTTATGGAGAATCTTATGGGACCATAATTAACGTTTGTGCAGCATTATATGGGGCAAACGTCTGTATGGAGTATCTTATGGGGCCATAACGTTTGTGCAGCACTATATGGGGCAAATATCTTTATGGAGAATCTTATGGGGCCATAATTAACGTTTGTGCAGCATTATATGGGGCAAATGTCTGTATGGAGTATCTTATGGGGCCATAACGTTTGTGCAGCACTATATTGGGCAAATATCTTTATGGAGCATCTTATGGGGCCATAATTAACGTTTGTGGAGCATTATATGGGGCAAGTGTCTGTATGGAGCATCTTATGGGGCCATAATCAAGATTTGTGCAGCACTCTATGGGGCAAATATCTTTATGGAGCATCTTATGGGGCCATAATTAACGTTTGTGGAGCATTATATGGGGCAAGTGTCTGTATGGAGCCTCTTATGGGGCCATAATCAACATTTGTGCAGCATTATATTGGGCAAATGTGTCTATGGAGCATCTTATGGGGCCATTATTAACCTTTATGCAGGATTATATGGAGCATATTTTAATATGGAGCATCTTATGGGGCCCATCATAAACTTTATGGAGCATTATATGGGGCTCCTGATTCAATATGGATATTCACAACACTTAATCTACTGATGTCTCAATTAATTTTACTTTTATTGGTATCTATTTTTACTTTTGACATTTACCAGTAGCTGCTGCATTTCCCACCCTAGGCTTATACTCGAGTCATTAAAGGGAACCTGTCACCCCCAAAATCGATGGTGAGGTAAGCCCACCGTCATCAGGGGCTTATCTACAGCATTCTGTAATGCTGTAGATAAGCACCCGATGTTACCTAAAAGAGGAGAAAAAGAGGTTAGGTTATACTCACCCATGGGCTTTCCCGCTGCGGTCCGGGTCCGATGGGTGTCTCCGGTACGTTACGGAGCCTCCCATCTTCATTCCATGACGTCCTCTTCTGGTCTTCACGCCGCATCTGCGGCGCAGGCGTACTTTGTCTGCCCTGTTGAGGGCAGAGCAAAGTACTGCAGTGTGCAGGCGCCGGGACAGGTCAAAGAGGTGCCTAGTCTCCATGAAGAAGCTGTATCTATAGCACTATCGGTGCCTTGTCTGTTATGAATTCCGTTCTCGGACTCCCTCCTGTGGTCATGAATGGTACTTTGGTTAGTTCTGCTCTTGGACTCCCTCTGGTGGCTTTGAGCGGAACTGCTGGTCACTGAGGTTGGCTTTGTCAGCTGCTCTCGTTTATTGCTATGTTGGCTTCCCTATTTAACTCCACTCAGATCGTTACTTTATGCCAGCTGTCAATGTTTCAGTATTGGTTCAGATCTCTCTTGGACTTCTCTGAGGACCTGTCTACTCCAGCAGAAGCTAAGTCTTTGCTAGTTCATTTGTTGTTACTGCTTCCTGAATATATTTCTTAGTACTGCTAATTTCTAGTCCAGCTTGCTATCATGGTATTCCCTTGCTAGCTGGAAGCTCTGGGGGTGCAGAGTGGCACCTCCACACCGTGAGTCGGTGTGGGGAGTCTTTTTGCTTACTCTGCGTGGTTTTTTGTAGTCTTTTGTGCTGACCGCATAGTTCCCTTTTCTATCCTCTGACTATTTAGTGAAGTCTGGCCTCCTTTGCTAAAACCTGTTTCATTCCTGTGTTTGTGACTTTCCTCTTAACTCACAGTCAATATATGTGGGGGGCTGCCTTTACCTTTGGGGAATTTCTCTGAGGCAAGGTTAGGCTTCTATTTCTATCTTTAGGGGTAGTTAGCTCTTAGGCTGTGAAGAGGCGTCTAGGGAGAGTTAGGTACATTCCACGGCTATTTCTAGTGTGTGTGATAGGAGTAGGGTTTGCGGTCCCCAGAGTTCCCACTTCCCAGAGCTAGTTCCGATTCTGAGTTTACTCATCAGGTCATTCCGGGTGCTCCTAACCACCAGGTCCATAACACTTGTCTCCCTGAAGAAGCTATGTGTATACCATGGTCGGTGCCTTGTCTCCCTGAAGAAACTATTTCTATTCCATGGTCGGTGCCTAATCTCCATGAAGAAACTATATCTATACCATGGTCGGTGCCTTGTCTCCCTGAAGAAACTTTTTCTATACCATGGTCGGTGCCTAGTCTCCATGAAGAAACTATATCCATACCATGGTCGGTGCCTAGTCTCCATGAAGAAACTATATCTATACCATGGTCGGTGCCTTGTCTCCCTGAAGAAACTATTTCTATACCATGGTCGATGCCTAGTCTCCATGAAGAAACTATATCTATACCATGGTCGGTGCCTTGTCTCCTGAAGAAGCTACATCTATACCACCGTCGGTACCTTGTCTCCCTGAAGAAGCTGTATCTATAGCACTATCGGTGCCTTGTCTTCCTGAAGAAACTATATCTATACCATGGTTGGTGCCTTGTCTCCCTGAAGAAACTATTTCTATACCATGGTTGGTGCCTAATCTCCATGAATAAACTATATCTTTACCATGGTCTGTGCCTTGTATCCCTGAAGAAACTATATACCATGGTCGGTGCCTAGTCTCCATGAAGAAACTATATCTACACCATGGCCGGTGCCTTGTCTCCTGAAGAAGCTACATTTATACCACGGTCGGTACCTTGTCTCCCTGAAGAAACTATATCTATACCATGGTCAGTGCATTGTATCCCTGAAGAAACTATATACCATGGTTGGTGCCTTTTCTCCCTGAAGAAACTATATCTATAGCATGGTCAGTGCCTTGTATCCCTGATGAAACTATATCTATACCATGGTTGGTGCCTTTTCTCCCTGAAGAAATTATATCTATACCATGGTCAGTGCCTTGTATCCCTGAAGAAACTATATCTATACCATGGTTGGTGCCTTTTCTCCCTGAAGAAACTATATCTATAGCATTCTAAGTGCCTTGTATCCCTGAAGAAACTATATCTATGCCATGGTTGGTGCCTTTTCTCCCTGAAGAAACTATCTATACCATGGTTGGTGCCTTTTCTCCATGAAGAAAGTATATCTATAGCATGGTCAGTGCCTTGTCTCCCTGAAGAAACTGTATCTATACCATGGTCGGTGCCTTGTCTCCCTGAAGAAACTATTTCTATGCCATGGTCGGTGCCTAGTCTCCCTGAAGAAACTATATCTATACCATGGTCGGTGCCTTGTCTCTCTGAAGAAACTATTTCTATACCATGGTCGGTGCCTAGTCTCCATGAAGAAACTATATCTATACCATGGTCGGTGCCTAATCTCCATGAAGAAACTATATCTATACCATGGTCGGTGCCTTGTCTCCCTGAAGAAACTATATCTATACCATGGTCGGTGCCTTGTCTCCCGGAAGAAACTTTTTCTATACCATGGTCGGTGCCTAGTCTCCATGAAGAAACTATCTATACCATTGTCGGTGCCTAGTCTCCATGAAGAAATTATATGTATACCATGGTCGGTGCCTTGTCTCCCTGAAGAAACTTTTTCTATACCATGGTCGGTGCCTAGTCTCCCTGAAGAAACTATATCTATACCATGGTCGGTGCCTAGTCTCCATGAAGAAACTATATCTATACCATGGTCGGTGCCTAGTCTCCATGAAAAAACTATATGTATGCCATGGTCGGTGTCTTGTCTCCCTTTAGAATCTATTTCTATACCATGGTCGGTGCCTAGTCTCCATGAAGAAACTATTTCTATACCATGGTCGGTGCCTAGTCTCCATGAAGAAACTATATCTATACCATGGTCGGTGCCTAGTCTCCATGAAAAAACTATATGTATGCCATGGTCGGTGTCTTGTCTCCCTTTAGAATCTATTTCTATACCATGGTCGGTGCCTAGTCTCCATGAAGAAACTATTTCTATACCATGGTCGGTGCCTAGTCTCCATGAAGAAACTATATCTATACCATGGTCGGTGCCTTGTCTCCCGGAAGAAACTATTTCTATACCATGGTCGGTGCCTCATCTCCATGAAGAAACTATTTCTATACCATGGTCGGTGCCTCATCTCCATGAAGAAACTATATCTATACCATGGTCGGTGCCTAGTCTCCCTGAAGAAACTATTTCTATACCATGGTCGGTGCCTAGTCTCCATGAAGAAACTATATCTATACCACGGTCGGTGCCTTGTCTCCCTGAAGAAGCTGTATCTATAGCACTATCGGTGCCTTGTCTCCCTGAAGAAACTATATCTATACCATGGACGGTGCCTTGTCTCCATGAAGAAGCTATATCTATACCATGGTTGGTTCCCCATTTCCAGTGAAGAAACTGCATGTATAGAGCTGCCAGTGCCTCATTTCCTCTGAAGAAGCTGTATAAAAAGCACTGCTGGAGCCTTGTTTTTCCTAACTATAGCAGTGAAACATGTTTAGGAGTGGGCATTGAGTTGTGCTTTTACTATAGCAAACAGGTCTAATACATATTGCTGGGTGAGGTTTCGGGCTACTCACTGCTATTAAAACAATATTTTTTTTGTTCTTTGAGAGTTCTCTCCATTGAATAATTGATTTATATTTATATAAATATATTTATTATGGTAAAGTCCTGGATCTGCTAGCGGTTTTAATTCAATGAGTTGCTTTTTGTGAGACAGTTGTTTTTTATGTGTACATATCTGTATAGCACACACACACATTGTGTTTTTGTTGCTTTCTAGCAATTGGTGAATTGTGTTGAGCTACCACTAACTGCCTTCTGGGGCTATGTTTTATACGCCACTCCAGTGTGTTTTAATATTTTTTTCCAGCGCTGTAGTGGCACTGCAAATGTAAGCCCTCTGCCCTCATTTTTATACTCTCCTTCTGTGGCTTGACCTTTTTCCGACGCTGCTACTCTCCCACGATGCCATCTGTTGCCCGTAACTTCTAACTAGCCGGAAGTCAGAAGTTATGCCACAAGAGCTCAAAGCAAGTCTATGAGAGCCAGAACTAGGCCTGAATGAGGCTTTCTTAGACTTGTACTGAAACCTCAGTGCAGCTCCATGAAACAATGGAGCTGCCCTCAAGTTACTTTTCATTGGAGATCGACTAGCGCAACGCTGGAAAACAATCAAGGCAGCGGTGGCACATGAGTATGAGACGGAGGCAAGAGAATTACATTGAAAGCTTTGCATAATTGTATGAAGACTGAAAAGTACTTTATAGTAATATTTTGGGATCAATAGAAGTTGCATTTATTTAAAAAAAAAAATGGCATTTTGACCTTCTGGGATTGTATATTGTCACAGCACACATGGCAGCACAAATAAATAATGTTTTCCTAGTGTCGCAGCTTTGTCACATGCAGTCTGTCACTGGCAGAGAACATGACGATCAGGTGGTCCAAATCTGGCAGCTTTGGTTGGTACGCCTTTTTACTGTGTATTATTGTGACACTTCTATGAAGAGGACATTTATTCTGCTGAGGAGTGACATTAGCTGAAACTGCCATTTTTGCCAGCATAACCTCTTGAAGGTTATTACGTGCTTATCACAGCCTGAATCCGCAATCAATTCACTGCAGCATTGTGCCATTACTTCTAGAAGATAAAGGATAGAGTGAACCCTAAGACCCGCTGCTCTCCCAACTTCAGCTTGACGGCACACAAACATTTCTTCCACCTAAGGCCAGCTTTTAATTTCTGCTAAGTCTCTAATCTAGTGTAACATTTATTTGGCGATTCTCTCCTCCCCTTCCCCTGCACGGCGCACTCTCATTTCTCTCCATGAAAAGCTCTAGCTGCTGGACAAAGAAGCTGGCTGGTGTGCTAAATTGTCTCTTTTAGTCCAGGCGGTTATATGCTCGCTTCCTCTGAAGCTCCAGCCGAGTGATTGCGGGCTGATTTGGCCTGTTTAAAGTAGGCAACCATTTTTCCTAAAAATGACTTTTTAGCTTTTTCTCAATTGTTTAATATTTTTTTTAACGTTACACATACACTTATATGTTTAAGCTTCTGCATTCCTGTAAAATATTGTCCATTTTTAATTCAAAAAATAAAATAAAGTGCAGTGAACAAATAAGAATCTTAAAATTTACTTAAAAGCCACAGGTGAACATAGTAACGTAGAGTACAATGTTGGGTCAAATCCAAGCTGTCGTATTTTCCTTCAATGTTTTGTTCGGGTGCTCTAAAGACAGTATACAGATCCAATGATAACCTGTGAACATCTGTAAATTGTAGCATGCACCAGTATCGTCCATTTTACGTACCAGATTGCAGCATATAGTAGCTTGTCTATTGTACGTACCAAGCTAATACAGGTTTATACTGCCAGCTCTTGCAACCATCTGCTATACAGAGGTGCAAGTGGAGCCAGTCATGTTTATAATTTGCGAACGTGACAGGCCTTTTTTTTACCAGCTTACCCCAACATTACAGTAATAGGAAGTGGGAGGCAAAAGAAAAACAAAATGGGTAGTCAGGTGTAGAAGGGGCTTGGCAGTACCTTGGTGTGATTGGGCGCAGACACCACGTCTTGGAAAACTTTGGCCAACTATCTTGAGTTCAGAATATGTGCTTTCCGTGAGTATTTCCTTCAAGGAAGATCTGGAGAATTGTAATGTAGTAAAACTTTACATGGATTTCTATTGAAAGAAGTATAGAATATGGCATGAGTCAAGCCATTTATGAGGGACCAAAAATCAGACCCATATAGTCAGGTCAGCCACACATGAAGCATGTCACCTGTGGAGAGGTAAAGGGGATTGTAAGGTGGCTGTTGGACACCTAGTGGATGGGAGATAAACCTGGATGAATTCTTCACACATATAGGACTAAAAGGGGTTAATTGGCCATGACAGGTTGATAATGAGCAGCTGCAGAGTTAGGAGAGACTGCTGCTCATCGTATGTCCACCACAGGTGTGGTTCACTTTGTGAAATGTGACCTTTTTGTTTCACAGGTCTATGTGTACAGAGGTATGCTGATCTCCTGGACTGAGTACGTTTGCTAAAGGACTAGGAAGCTGGACTGTAAAGGTACCTTCACACTAAACGATGTCGCTAGCGATCCGTGACGTTGCAGCGTCCTGGATAGCGATCTCGTTGTGTTTGACATGCAGCAGCGATCAGGATCCTGCTGTGAGATCGCTGGTCGTTGCTGAAAGTCCAGAACTTTATTTCGTCGCTGGATCTCCCGCTGACATCGCTGAATCGGTGTGTGTGACACCGATCCAGCGATGTCTTCACTGGTAACCAGGGTAAACATCGGGTTACTAAGCGCAGGGCCACGCTTAGTAACCCGATGTTTACCCTGGTTACCATTGTAAAAGTAAAAAAAAAAAACACATACTCACATTCCGGTGCCCGGCGTCCGCTTCCCTGCACTCCTCCTGCATCCTGTGTAAGTGCCGGCCGTAAAGCAGAGCGGTGACGTCACCGCTCTGCTCTGTGGGAGATGCCGGAGATGTTCGGCGCTGACACAGGATGCAGGAGGAGTGCAGGGAAGCGGACGCCGGGCACCGGAATGTGAGTATGTGTTTTTTTTTTTTTTACTTTTACAATGGTAACCAGGGTAAACATCGGGTTACTAAGCGCGGCCCTGCGCTTAGTAACCCGATGTTTACCCTGGTTACCAGGGGACTTCGGCATCGTTAGTCGCTGGAGAGCCGTCTGTGTGACAGCTCTCCAGCGACCACACAACGACGAAACAGCGACGCTGCAGCGATCGGCATCGTTGTCTGTATCGCTGCAGCGTCGCTTAGTGTGAAGGTACCTTTAGCCAGGCGGGCCATCCAGCACCATTGTATGGACTTTTTGCTTTGTTTACTTTGTATTTTGCACAGTAAGAGACAAATAAGCTGTTTATGCAACAGCTCTTGCAACAGAACCAAGTGCAGCATATTGAATTTCTCACAGAGGCAGTTCTTTGCATGGCAGCAGCACCGACAACAAGGTCTACTGATGATTTTCTTATCCAGAAGGTGGAGAGGAGAGCCTTGCAGAAAATGATCCCAGGAAACGACATTTAGGCCTTTTTTTAACAGTTTTTCGAAGGGTCGCCGAGCGAGAGAAACTCTCACCAGCGAAGTCCTGGTACTATTCTTAACGGGCAAGCCACAAAAGGCCTACTATGATTTAGCCTTACAGGACACCAAAGAATGTGTGAAGTCAAAAACTGAAATTTTGCCTCTCTTGGGGGTGACAGTCAGTCAGGGCACAAGGGGTCCACCGCTAGGCATATCACTCTGACACACCCCCTCTCAATTGTTTGACCTGCTGCACCTAGTTTAAAAGTGGTTGCAACCGGAGTCCTCTACCCCCGTGCAGATGGTAGGGCGAATTGTAATGGACCAATTTGTGCACTCCCTTCCGAGCCTGATGCAGACTTGGGTTGCCCAGCGAGCTTCCCGGTACGCCAATGACTTGAGTGAACTGGTTGAAAGGTATCAGGGCTCTTGGGGAGGCAACCCACTCCATGCTAGATGTCCCACTCCCCTAGATGTCACCGGGAGATTCTATGCTGTTGCAAGTCTAGTTCCACCTGCCAGTTAACCTCTCCCACCTCTCATTTATGAAATACCCTTGTGCCGCTACCCATCAAGGCATTGCAAGAAAAGGACCCCATTGAAACTCCATGTTTGCTGGTTGATACAGAAGTAGACATTGAAGACGTAACAATAGCCGTGACGATGTTGAAGGCCTTAAAACAGCAATGTTGGGAATTGCTGCAGCGAAACTGGGATCTGTATTCAGAACTGCCGGGGTGTACAGTTGTCATAGAACGTGAGAACTGATCTCCAAGGAAGGGAAGTATATGCTGAATCTTTGAGTCATTGAGGAATCTAAGAGTAGGTGGTCTGTTGTGAATTCCGTCCTTGGGCTCCCTCCTGTGGTTGTGAATGGTACTTTTGTGAGTTCTGCCCTTGGGCTCCCTCTGGTGGTTTCGAGTGGAACTGCTGCTCCTTGAGTTTAGCTTTAGCAGCTGCTTTCACTGATCGTCTCTCCTGGCTTTGCTATTTAACCTGGCTTTGGTCTTCAGTTCATGCCAGCTGTCAATGTTTCTGGTTTGGGATTCAGATCTCTCTTTGGATTTCTCTGATGGCCTGTCCATTTCAGCAAAAGATAAGTTTTTGCTAGTTCTTTGTTGTCCATTTGCTTCGGACTTTATTGCTCAGCTCATGTTATGTTTCCTTTTGTCCAGCTTGTCATTATGATATATTCAGGCTAGCTGGAAGCTCTGGGGAAGCAGATTTGCCCTCCACACCGTGAGTCGGTGTGGAGATCATTTTTGTAAACTCTGCGTGGATTTTTAGTTTTTAATACTGACCGCACAGTATCCTTTCCTATTCTGTCTATTTAGGTTAGTATTGGCCTCCTTTGCTAAAATCTGTTTTCATTTCTGTGTATGTTATTTCCCTCTCCACTCAGTCAATATTTGTGGGGGGCTATCTTTCCTTTTGGGAATTTCTCTTAGGCAAGATAGCTTTCTGTTTCCATCTTTAGGGGTAGCTAGTTCTCAGGCTGTGACGAGGTGTCTAGGGAGAGACAGGAACACTCCGCTGCTATTTCTAGTGTTGGTGTTAGGATTAGGAACTGCGGTCAGTAAAGATACCACCTCCTCAGAGCTTGTCCTATGTTGCTCTTTAACCACCAGGTCATATCAGTGTTGCTCCTTAACCACCAGGTCATAACAGTGGTCTAACCCGATTCTCCTTGATCAAAAACTCAATGGAGAATGAAGGTTCTGTAATGAGTAGAAGCTGAGTGAAGTGTCTAAGTTTGACCCATGGACCGGATACTCGCACCCCGTAAGAATTATGCTACGTCATACCTGGACGATTTCCTAGTTTTCAGCCCAGATTAGTGAAGTCATCTGGAAAGGTCCAGGTGGTGTTTAATGCTCTCAGGAAGGCGGGGTTCTCTGTAAATCCAAAATAAAGGGCCATGAGGAAAGAGAAGGCCATATACCTTGAATATGTAGTAGGTAGAGGCAAAATGAAACCCCAGATTAATAAAGTAGACACAGTCCAAACTGGGCAAAACCACTTTTTTTTTTAAAAAAAAAAAGCAAGGTAGGGCCTTTCTGTGAATCGTGGGGAACTATAGGAGGTTCATTCCAAACTTTGCCATGGGGGCCACACCAGTGACCTGCATCCTAAAGGGGACAAAATCAGTCTTGGCCAAATGGATGTGGGAGGCGAAGACAGCCTTTCAAGAACTGATAGAAACTGTCTAAACATCCGGTCGTGTTGCCTCAACTCTTAGAAGGAATTTGAACTCCAAACGGACGCCTCAGAAGTCGTATTAGGACAGGTCCTTTCTCAGGAGATGCACGGAGAGGAGTCTCCTGTTCACTACATGAGTAGGAATCTGTCAGCATGTAAGAAAAATGATTCCATTGTAGAAAAGTAATGCTTGGCCATAAAGTGGGCTGCGGATATATTGCGATATCCTCTCTTTGGGCGAAAATTTTAATTAGTGCCAGACCATGCCCCACTCAGGGAGAAAAAAGAGAAAATGCTTGTGTTTACCTGCTGGTTTCTAGTTTCATAGTAATGTTTTTGCCCTCTCGAGAATGCCATGACTGGTGATAGAAGGTGCCATGCCAGGGCTTTAAGCAGAGGGGGAAGGTATGTAAGGTGGCTGTCGGACTTTTAGCTTTATATTTTTACGTTGTGCCTGACATAGGCTGTATTTGACTTTCCTGTGATGTGGTTTCTGTGAAAGAAATCATCAAGTTTTTTTTAAGTAGAAATTATTTTTGGGATGCCTCATATGACTAGCAAGTGACTAGCATTTCTTTAGGATGCATACAGGAATGTGTACTAAGGCCTTGTGTAATACACTGTGTTCCTCTATGCTTGATTGATTAGTAGTTGCATGAGAGGTTTAGGACTCACAAGTTCTCTATCCCACTTCTGAGATGTGAAGGTACAGTAAGGACTGTGGGGTCAGTCCACTTTCCCTTCTGCTTAGTTGGAGGCTTGGCGATTATTCAAACCGAGGACAGTAACAACTTGTTCACTTTAAGAGAGTTTCCCGAAGTGTTTCTTCTGCAGGTTGGGGTAGATGTGTGGTACAAAATTACACAAATATTAAAGCAGTTGTCCACCCCTGAAATTTGTTTCTGAAGCCTTCCAGTATGCCGTAAACTAAACCATACTCGCTATAGCGATCTTCAGCTGTTTCTTTTCTTACACTTCCCTTGTTTCCCATCAGTCTCCTCTTCTGTACAAATGGGCATATGACCACTTCTACTACCGTGTTTCCCCGAAAGTAAGACCGTGTCATACATTCTTTTTACCACTCAAAAGTCCCACTATGTCTTACTTTCGGGGTATGTCTTATATTGGAAAAAAAAATGTCGATTTTTGTTTTAACCATAAAATTAACATTTATTAACAACCTGAACAGTATGGTATTCACCACAAAACAGTTTTATAAAAGCAAATGCTAAGAATGTATTGTTACAACCGTATCATGACGGTATTTCCATGTATAACATGTAAAACAATGAAAAACGGTAAGAATGAACAGTCTGAATATGTTATACTGGAAGATAAAACAGATTTATTCCATGACAACCATGTCATCATCTTCAGGAACATCATCATAAACATCCACACTCTGAGGTTCCTGTGGATTTTCTTGCGACTCTCGGGACTCCATTTCCTGCTCAATCATTGGCCCATATCTCTCATGGGTAGCAACGGCACTGTCCTGAAATGAGCAGGTCTTGTCCAGGTAGCCAGCTCGCAGTGCATTTGCAACGCAGGTGTCAGTGATCTTATCCCATGAATTCTTAACCCAGTTCACAATCTCTGGCAGTCTGGGCTTCACAAAGTTCCCACGTACATTTCTCTCCAATCGGTTTTCAATGTAGTCATTGATTTCCGCACGCAGATAGTCCTTGAACAGCTTGTTAATGGCGATATCCAGAGTCTGGAGATAAGCCGTCATCCCTGCAGGAATCATGATTTGGTCGATTCTCCGCTCATGAAGGAAGTTTTTCATGTTTTTGGCGCGGTGTATGCTGGCTGCATCCCAGATCAGCATCCCTCTTTTGTTCCCTCGCATAACAAGCGGCAGCATTAAATCAAGCCACTTCCTTATAACAGCTTGTGTGGCCCATGCTTTTTCAGTTTCCAGCACATAAATGCCAGAAACCCGCTCAATCTTGTCCTTTTTGCCCTTTGCAATGAGTAGCGGTGTTACTTTAGTGCCATCCAGACGAATCGCCAAAATGCAGGTGGCACGTGCACTTTCATAAGCGGTGGAGGGAACGTACACTGAGGAGGCACCTCGTTGATCAATGGTGGTTTGAGCTGCTTGGCCCATGAACACGGCAGTTTCATCCATGGCGATCATGTTGCAAAGACTGTATTTAGAGAAGTCAATGTCATCCACAAACTTCTTGTAGGCAAATGCACGTTTAACAATCTCAGCATCTTCCAGCCTAAAGAGGGTTGTGGATCTTCTCAAAGACAGGTCATTGCGTTCAAGAAAGCTATCCACCCAGTGCTGTGATGCCTTGAATTGTTCAGGGGAAATGTCAAACTGTGGTGCCACTGCAAGGGCATACTCCTGAATCTGAGCCCTGGTCACCACCAATGTCTTTGCTCTCCTGTCTCCAACCCACTCAGAGACCAGGCTTTCCAGCTCTGTATACATTGGTTGCCGACCACATCCAATCTTGCGCTTTTTAGCCATTCCGCTCTCCACTTTTTCACTCAGGTTAGTGTATTCTGCACGCCATTTTTGGACCAGTCGGTGATCCAACATTTTCTCCTTGCAGAACTCCACTACATTTTTGCCCCAAGATTCTTCGACAATCGCTTTTTTATACTCCACGGTGTAGCTCTTCCTTTTACCACTGGAACCGGAAGCGCTCATGTCTAGGGGCAAAAATATAGCGTACGGTATAAGCACTGCTTATGGTTCCGTATCACAGCCTCCCATAGGGTAACAGCCCCATACAGTATCCCACACAGCCTCCCATAGGGTTACAGCCCCATACAGTATCCCACACAGCCTCCCATAGGGTTACAGCCCCATACAGTATCCCACACAGCCTCCCATAGGGTTACAGCCCCATACAGTATCCCACACAGCCTCCCATAGGGTTACAGCCCCATACAGTATCCCACACAGCCTCCCATAGGGTTACAGCCCCATACAGTATCCCACACAGCCTCCCATAGGGTTACAGCCCCATACAGTATCCCACACAGCCTCCCATAGGGTTACAGCCCCATACAGTATCCCACACAGCCTCCCATAGGGTTACAGCCCCATACAGTATCCCACACAGCCTCCCATAGGGTAACAGCCCCATACAGTATCCCACACAGCCTCCCATAGGGTAAAAGCCCCATACAGTATCCCACACAGCCTCCCATAGGGTAACAGCCCCATACAGTATCCCACAGCAATCACAGCAAGTCTCCATGCAATGTACCGTATGGGGACTTGCCGCGATTGCGCCATAAGTGTACCGCAAGTTAAGGAAACTTTACATGGTGCATTTTGTGAATTGCTTACTTGGTACCGTAATGGTGATCGGATCAATTCCTCTGCGGTGCTGGGTAGAGGTGTGGCTTCTTCTTCCTCATGCAGGAGCCGCTGGGCCAATCAGAGGGGCCTCCAGCGGCTGCACATGAGGGCACTGAGGCTGCGTGTTTTTGTACCGTATGTTGCCCATGGTCCTGATAGACCATGGACAACATTACTGCTGCTCCCGCGGCCTCCACATCCCTCCGCTCATTCCGCTCCAGATCCGTCCGCATCCCGCTCTAAGGGCTCATTTCCACATGCGAGGCACACGTCCGTATCTCGCATGTGGAAACCAAGCTGTGGAGCCGGCACTCCAGAGCGGAGCGTGCGGCAGCATAGGAACACATGGAGGTGCACGCTCCGCTCCAAAGTGCCGGCGCCAGAGCTGGATTTCCACATGCGAGATACGGACGTGTGCCTCGCATGTGGAAATGAGCCCTAACCGCCCGCATCCCGCAGTTAATGCAGCAAAAGGTACCGGTACTACCGTATGGCTTATATTTTTCCAACGTACAGTTTACTGTGTCTTACTTTCGGGGTGCGTCTTACATTAGCCGACCCCGCTAAAACCCCCACTACGTCTTACTATCGGGGGTGTCTTACTATCGGGGAAACACGGTAGTACAGTAGTGTTCTAAATAATAGCAGTGTGATCAAAAACATGAGTTAATCACAAAATCTTTATACTAGTTTTTATTTCCATGCATTGGGAACATTGCACACTGTTTTATAATTCAAATCATGAAGAGAGATGTATATAATGTTTAACTACTTTACATACAATAACAAAAAATGAACATTGTCTGCATTTGTCTTTGCAAATTCACAATATGTACTTTTTTTGTGGATTTAGCATTACTGTGTATCCCTAAACTAATGTTTAGTTGTAAACCCACAGTTTTTTAGAACTGCATCACATCTATGTTGCATAGAGTCAACCAACCTCTGGCATCTGTCAACTGTTATTGCAGCCCACGATGCTTGGACTACATCAGACAATATTTTGTCATTTGTTGGCTTTGCCTCCGAAATCCACAAGTGTTCTATCGGATTAAGGTCTTCGGATTGGGCTGACCGCTCCATAACTTCAATTTTGTTGGTCTAGAACCAAGATTTTGCTAATTTTCTGGTGTGTTTAGGGTGCTTGTCTTGTTGAAACACCCAATTCAAAGGCATATCCTCTTCAGCGTAAGGCAACATGACCTCTTCAAGTATTTTAATATATGCAAACTGGTCCATGATCCCTGGTATGCAGTAAATAGGTCCGGCACCATAGTAAGAGAAACAGGCCCATATCATGATGCTTTCACCACCATGCTTCACTGTCCTCAGAGTCTACTGTGGCTTGATTCCAGAGTTTGGGGGCCGTATGACTGTCTTCAGCCCTTGGACCCAAGAATAACAATTTTGCTTTCATCAGTCCACAAAATGTTTCTCCATTTGTCTTTAGGCCAGTTGATGTGTTCTTTGGCAAATTGTATCCGCTTCAGTACATGTGTTTTTTTTTTTTTAGCAGTGGGAATTAGCTGGGATTTCTTGCTGAGAGATTAGATTCACACCGGCATCTTCTAACTGTCACAGTACTCACAGGTAACTCCAGACTGTCTGTGATCATCCTGGATCTGATCATTGGCTGAGCCTTTGACATTCTGGCTATTCTTCCATCTATTTGAATGGTAGTCTTCCTTTTTCTTCCACGTCTCTGGTTTGGCTTTCCATTTGAAATTGGAGATCATTTTAGCTGAACAGCCTATCGTTATCTGCACTTCTTTATAAGTTTTACCCTCTCCAATCAACTTTTTAATCAAAGTATGCTGTTCTTCTGAACAATGTCTTGAATGATCCATATTTCTCAGGCTTTCAAGGAGAAATCATATACTAGCGAAAAAGTGGAGTATAGACACTGAACTGTATGAAACAAATTATAAAGATTTTATTATTAAAATACAATAGAACATCTAATACAATAAGAAATATATATATAACTACATGACAGAACACATAGACATTCTAACATGTAGACAGGAGGAGAACCAAACGGTACACGAAGGAATAGGATACACATCCAACGTATGACTAAGGTAAGTTTATGGTCACAAGGACAAAGTCCATACCCTCATTGTAGAGAAAAATCAAAAAATCACTAGTGGGCCAGAGTCCTATATCACATAAGATACCATGATGTCCCAAATCACTAATGGACCAAAGTCCTATATCACATAAAATACCATGATATCCTGGCATAAATATATCATCAAAGTGATAAAAACTTACCCATATTCAGTCAGGATGTCTGTATAACCTACCCGCTGCCCCTGCGGGTAGGTTATACAGACATCCTGACTGAATATGGGTAAGTTTTTATCACTTTGATGATATATTTATGCCAGGATATCATGGTATTTTATGTGATATAGGACTTTGGTCCATTAGTGATTTGGGACATCATGGTATCTTATGTGATATAGGACTCTGGCCCACTAGTGATTTTTTGATTTTTCTCTACAATGAGGGTATGGACTTTGTCCTTGTGACCATAAACTTACCTTAGTCATACGTTGGATGTGTATCCTATTCCTTCGTGTACCGTTTGGTTCTCCTCCTGTCTACATGTTAGAATGTCTATGTGTTCTGTCATGTAGTTATATATATATTTCTTATTGTATTAGATGTTCTATTGTATTTTAATAATAAAATCTTTATAATTTGTTTCATACAGTTCAGTGTCTATACTCCACTTTTTCGCTAGTATAGGATATCTTCCTTGGGAGTGATACTATTTTTGATTTATTCTGATATTGGGAGAGCTTTTTTTTTTTTTTCTTTTCTTGATTTTTTGAATATGCTCTCGGCCATTTACAATACATGCTTATTGATTATTGTGTGCATTTCAAGGAGAAATGCATGTACAACATGTACTGGCTTCACTCTTAAATAAGGGCCACCTAATTCACACCTGTTTCTTCACAAAATGATTGGCCTCACTAATTGAACTCCACACTGCTATTATTTTGAACACCCCCTTTCAATTATTCTATTATTATTATTTATTTATAAAGCGCCATTAATTCCATGGTGCTGTACATGAGAAAAGGGGTTACAGATAGCGTTTACAGTAAACAAATTTACAATGACAGGCTGGTGCAGAGGGGAGAGGACCCTGTCCTTGCGGACTTACATTCTACGGGATAATGGGGAGGAGACAGAAGGTCGGGGGAGCGGAAGCTCTGGCAGTGGTGATGCGGCAGCTCTGGCGGTTGGTGATGCGGCAGCTCCAGCGGTTGGTGACGCGCCAGCTCGGGTGGTGGTGAGGCGGCTGAATGGTTATTGTAGGCTTTCCTGAAGAGATGAGTTTTCAGGTTCCATCTGAAGGATTCGAGGGTGGTGGATAATCGGACGTGTTGAGACGTGGAGTTCCAGAGGATGGGGATATTCAGGAGAAATCTTGGAGGCGGTTGTGTGAAGAACGAATAAGTGTGGAGGAGAGTAGGAGATCTTGGGAGGATCGAAGATTACATGAGGGAAGATATTGGGAGATTAGTTCAGAGATTTAGGGGGGGGCAGGTTGTGGATGTATTTGTAGATCAGTGTTAGTAGTTTGAACTGGATTCGTTGGGGAATTGGGAGCCAGTGGAGGGATTTGCAGAGGAGAGAAGCATGGGAGTAGCGAGGAGAGAGGTGGATTAGCCGGGCAGCAGAGTTAAGGACAGACTGGAGCGGTGCAAGAGAGTTAGCGGGGAGGCCACAGAGGAGGGTGTTGCAGTAATCGAGGCGGGAGATGATGAGGGCATGCACAAGAGTTTTAGTAGATAGTGGGCTGAGGAAGGGACGGATTCTGGCAATATTTTTGAGTTGGAGGTGACAGGAGGTGGTAAGAGTTTGGACGTACGGCTTGAAGGACAGGGCAGAGTCGAGAGTTACCCCGAGGCAGCGGATTTCAGGTGCAGGAGAGAGCGTGATGCTGTTTACCGTAATAGATAGATCAGGTAGGGGGGATACGCGAGATGGGGAAAGATGATGAGTTCGGTTTTGTCTACATTGAGTTTTAGGAAGCAAGAGTTGAAGAAGGAGGATATGGCTGATAGACACTCCAGGATTCTGGACAGCAGAGAGGTGACATCTGGGCCACAGAGGTAGATCTGAGTGTCGTCCGCATACAGGTGGTACTGGAAGCCATGGGACTTTGAGTTGTCCTAGGCCAAGCGTATAGATGGAAAAAAGTAGGGGCCCTAGGACAGAGCCTTGAGGGACTCCAACAGAGAGAGAGTGGGATGAGGAGGTAGGAGGAGAGTGGGAGTGGGAAATGCTAAATGTGCGGTTGGAAAGGCCTTTGATGCCAAGGGAAGAAAGAATCTGTAGCAGTAGGCAGTGGTCGACTGTGTCAAAAGCAGAGGATAGGTCGAGAAGGAGGAGGATGGAGAATGGTCTGTTAGCTTTGGCTGTGAGTAAGTCATTAGTAATTTTGGTCAGAGCAGTTTTGGTGGAGTGGTGGGGGCGGAAGCCAGATTGGAGGTTGTCAAGAAGAGAGTGAGATGAGAGTTGGGAGGAAAGTTGAGCATGGACATGCTGCTCAAGGAGTTTGGAAGCAAACGGGAGCAGTGGTATGGGGCAATAGCTGGGCATAGCAGTTGGGTCAAGGTTAGCTTTTTTGAGGATGGGTGTGATGGTGACCTGTTTGAAGGCAGAGGGGAAGGTACCAGAAGATAGCGATAGGTTGAAGAGATGGGTTAGGGCTGGAATGAGCATGTTAGTGACGCAGACTCAAAAACATGCAGATCATGAATGCTGAGTCTGTTGGTTTTCTTAGAATTTACTGCACCAAATAGTAAATTGTTTGACGTGGTAATATAATTTACGGTATACCAAAAACAGTGAATGATCTGGTTAGTCATATTAGACTGCTATTCTTTTAAACCCTACTGTAATTGGCTGCAACAGTCACACATGTGTACAGGATATGCATAGGATGCCCAGTTTTGGTTGTACAGACTTGTGACCCATGCAACTAATTTATGGCTGTCCAGCCAGAAGAAGAAGTGCAGAGGCTAGCACTGGACCCAGGCAGATTTTGAAGAGAAGAAATCTTTTTTTTATATTTTACTACCAACTGGAGGGTGTCTGAAAACATTTTAAGAAGTGAATAACCCTTTAACGTGATATCTCCTGAATGTACAGTGGGGGAAATAATTATTTGATCCTTTGCTGATTTTGTAAGTTTGCCAACTGACTAAGACATGAACAGTCTATAATTTTAAGGGTAGGTTAATTTAAACATTGAGAGAATATCAAAAATAAAATCCAGAAAATCACATTGTATAAATTATATAAATTTATTTGCATTTTGCTTTGAGAAATAAGTATTTGATCCCTTTGGCAAACAAGACTTAATACTTGGTGGCAAAATCCTTGTTGGCATGCACAACAGTCAGACTTTTTTTTTGTCGTCGATGATGAGCTTCGCACACATGTCAGAAGGAATTTTGATCAACTCTTCTTTGCAGATCATCTCTAAATCATTAAGATTTTGATGTTGTCACTTGGCAACTCGGAGCTTCAACTCCCTCCATAAGTTTTCTATGGGATTAAGGTCTGAGACTGGCTAGGCCACTCCATAACCTTAATGTGCTTCTTTCTCATCCACTCTTTTTTTTGCCTTGGCTGAAAGTTTTGGGTCATTATCTTGCTGGAAGACCCAGCCACTACCCAATTTTAATGTCCTGGCTTAGGGGAGGAGGTTGTCACTCAGGATTTTACGGTACATGGCTCCATTCATTCTCCCATTGATGCGGTGAAGTAGTCCTGTGCCCTTAGCAGAGAAACACATAATGTTTCCATCTCCATTCTTGACAGTGGGGACAGTATTCTTAGGGTCATAGGTAGCATTTCTCTTCCTCCAAACATGGCTAGTTAAGTTAATGTCAAAGACCCCAATTTTTGTCTCATCTGAGCACAGCACCTTCTCCCAATCACTCACAGAATCATCCAGGTGATCATTGGCAAACTTCAGAAGGGCCTGCACATGTGCCTTCTTCAGCAGAGGGACCTTGCGGGCACTGCAGGCTTTTAAACCTTTACGGAGTAATGTGTTACCAATGGTTTTCTTGCTGACTGTGGTCCTGGGGTTGGCGTCCGCAACCGGTGCACCCGGGCAAGTGCCGGGGTCCTGAGCTGGTGGGGGGCCCATTTCCATTTTGACAAGTGTGTGACCAACTGCTGCCTATGTAGCATCAATAGTAAAAAGATATAATGTTAAAAATAATGAAAAAAGTAAAAAATCGTGCTATACTCACCTTCCGGCGGCCCCTGCAGCCTAGCCGATGCTCGCGATGCTACCGGCAGCTAGCGTTCCCAGTAATGCCTTGCAACATGACCCGATGACGTAGCGGTCTCGCGAGACCTCTACTTCATCACAGGTCATTGTCTCGCAAGGCATTACTAGGAATTTGAGCTGCCGGGAGCATCGCTAAGACCTGGGTTGGATCCGGGGGCCGCCAGAAGGTGGATTTATAACTATTCTTTATTTGAATTCTTTTTTTAACAGCTACGTGCGCTGTGTTATATGCTATGTGGGCTATGTTATATGCTATGTGGGCTGTGTTATTTACTACGTGGGCTGTGTTATATACTACGTGGCTGTGCCATACACTACGTGGCTGTGCTATTTACTACGTGGGCTGTCTTATATACTATGTGCGCTATGTTATATACTACGTGGTTGTGGTATATACTACGTGGCTGTGTTATATGCTACGTAGCTGTGTTATATGCTACGTGGCTGTGCTATATACTACGTGGCTGTGCTATATACTACGTGGCTGTGCTATATAATGCGTGGCTGTGCTATATGCTACACACTTTGCACTTTTACAAATGTTCTACGTTAATACTTTTTAATGTTTACTTTAAAAAGTTTTCCATTAAAAAATTGTCATATTCAATGTATGCAGTTTTTTCTTTGCAGCAAGTTCAGCTAACAATAAAATGCCTACTGGTAACTGAGGAAGAGAGAGTAGGTCACAAAAATTGACATATGATGGGTTGACTTATATAAAGCCCCTCTGCTGTATGGTATTGTAGAATTTACAATAGCTATCACTCATGTAAGAAGTGAAGTCTGGCATTCTACTATACCTATATGTCTCTATTGTATCTGTGCATCATGAATCGTGTTATGTGTTAAAGGGGGGCCCACTGACACTCTTTTTCCCGGGGCCCTCAAAAACCTGGAGCCGGCCCTGCTGTGGTCCCAGCTGCCTTGAGATCTTTTAACAAGTTCCCCTGTTGTAGTTTAAGGGCTTGTTCACACCATCCTTTTTTTTCTGCGGATTTTTCAGGTCCTGATTTGGAAATCCCGCAGTGCTAAACCGCGGTGGATTTCCCTGCGGTTTTTTGTGCGTTTTCTCCTGCGGTTTCTCCTGCAGATCCCACTGCGGTTTTCCAACTGCACTTTCCTATTGGTGCAGGTGGAAAACGGTTGCGGAATCCGCAGAAAGAAGTGACATGCTACTTCTTTTTTTCCGCAGAAAATCAGCGCGGATTTTCCAGCGGAAAAAGGGAACGTCGGAACAGCGGATTTGGTTTTCCATAGGGTAACATTGTACTGTACCCTGCATGGAAAACGTCTGCGGATCCGCAGCTGCAAATCCGCTGCGGATCCGCAGCAAAAACCGCAGCAAAAACCGCAGCGTGTGAACATAGCCTTAGGCTGATCTCTCACCTTCCTCATGATCAAGGATACCCCATGAGGTGAGATTTTGCATGGTGCCCCAGATCGATGTCGATTGACAGTCATTTTGTATTTCTTCCATTTTCTGACTATTGCACCAACAGTTGTTTCCTTCTCACCCAGCGTCTTACTTATTATTTTGTAGCCCATTCCAGCTTTGTGCAGGTCGATGATCGTCCCTGACATCCTTATAAAGCTCTTTGGTCTTGCCCATGTTGTAGAGGTTAGAGTCTGACTGATTAATTGAGTCTGTGGACAGGAGTTTTTTATAAAGGTGACTATGTAAGACAGCTATCTTTAATGCAGGTAATGAGTTGATTTAGGAGCGTCTAACTGGTCTGTAGGAGCCAGAACGCTTAATGGTTGGTAGGGGATCAAATACTTATTTCTCACCGCAAAATGCAAATTTATATAATTTATACTATGTGATTTTCTGGATTTTATTTTTGATATTCTATCTCTCAATGTTAAAATTAACCTACCCTTAAAATTATAGACTGTTCATGTATTTGTCAGTGGGCAAACTTACAAAATCATCAAGGGATCAAATACTTATCTCCCCCACTGTGAACTCATATACCGTATATACTCGAGTATAAGCCGAGATTTTCAGCCCAAATTTTTGGGCTGAAAGTGCCCCTCTCGGCTTATACTCGAGTCACGGTCGGCGGGTGAGGGGGAGAGGGCGCTGAGGCATACTTACCTGCTTCCGGGGCTCCTGGCGCTCCCCCTGCCAGTCCCACGGTCTCCGGGTGCCGCAGCTCTTCCTCTGTCAGCAGTCACGTGGGACCGCTCATTAGAGAAATGAATAGGCGGCTCCGCCCCTATGGGAGTGGATCCCATAGGGGCGGAGCAGCCTATTCATTTGTCTAATGAGCGGTGCCGGTGACCGCTGACAGAGGAAGAGGCTGCGGCACCGAAGACCAGCTGTCTGGGGGAAGGAGCGGGACACCGGGAGCTGGTAAGTATGTCATATTCACCTGTCCGCGTTCCACACGCCGGGCGCCGCTCTGTCTTCCTGGCGTCTCTCTCTCCGCACTGACTGTGCAGGTCAGAGGGCGCGATGACGCATATAGTGTGCGCGCCGCCCTCTGCCTGATCAGTCAGTGCAGAGAGACGCCGGGACCGGACGCTGGGGAGCTGCAAGCAAGAGAGGTGAGTATGTGTTTTATTATTTTTATTGCAGCAGCAGCAGCACAGCTTTCTATGGCACATCTATGGGGCAGTAAGGAACGGTGCAGAGCACTATATGGCACATCTATGGGGCAGTAAGGAACGGTGCAGAGCACTATATGGTACAGCTATGGGGCAATAAGGAACGGTGCAGAGCACTATATGGCAGAGCTTTCTATGGTACAGCTATGGGGCAATAATGAATGGTGCAGAGCACTATATGGCACAGCTATGGGGCAATAATGAACGGTGCAGAGCACTATATGGTACAGCTATGGGGAAATAATGAACGGTGCAGAGCACTATATGGTACAGCTATGGGGCAGTAAGGAACGGTGCAGAGCACTATATGGCACAGCTATGGGGCAATTATGAACGGTGCAGAGCGCTATATGGCACAGCTATGGGGCAATTATGAACGGTGCAGAGCACTATATGGCACCGCTTTCTATGGTACAGCTATGGGGCCATAATGAACGGTATGGAGCATCTATTTTTATTTTTGACATTTACCGGTACCTGCTGCATTTTCCACCCTACGCTTATACTCGAGTCAATAAGTTTTCCCAGTTTTTTGTGGCAAAATTAGGGGGGTCGGCTTATACTCGGGTCGGCTTATACTCGAGTATATACGGTACTTTCTGCATCAAATCGAGTTTTGAAGACCTGCTTTTCAGTCAATAGGAACCGTTTATCTCTCCTGGTCACATAATGTTTGCACAGTTCTACTGTTTACTATAATGCAGTTTAGAGCTATGATATGTAACAAGACCTCTGCTTCTGTTATATCGTGACCAGGACAGATTGACTGTACAGTAAGTAAAGTCGTATTGTATCCATTGAATGAAGGCAAGCAGAGATCTTGAAAACGGTAAAAAATTGCTATGTGAAAGTGACTGGAAAAAATGTAACATTTTTGCTATTCATAATTAAACGCTATCATTAAAGTTCAATTAAAAGTGGGACAATTAAGCAAATAAAGTACCACCAGAAGGAATTGAGCTAGTGTTGTAAAAAGCAATTACAGAATGAGAAATGTTCTATCAGTGTGACTTTTATATTTCATACATCTGCAGGTAGGTAAGGCCGGCTACACACGTTGCGGATTTGATGCTGATTTTAGGCTGCATATTTCCAGCATTTCCGCTTCAAAGTCTGCACGTGTTCCATGCGGAGCGTGTTGTGAATTTCACCCTATGCATTGCAGAAGTGTAGACCGCAATACAATCTGCACAAAGAGCTCATGTGCGGTACTTCAGATTTTAACACACACACAATGAGGCAATTTATGTGCGGAACTGTTCCGCAGAATGTAGATGGGTGGGAAATCCGCATTGTGTTCGCACCTTGTACATCCAGTCTGAAAGTGATCACTCTACTGAACATGATTGGAGAACTACAAACATAGCTGCACCAAATCTGAAGAAAGTAACTTCAGTTATTGTTATTTGCTTTACTTGTAAATTAGCCATAAACCACAGACGTGGAATTGAATCGTTAAGATTTATAAAGAATGTTGCATTATAGGTCCATATACAATCATGTATTATATGTATGGCATATAGCATCAATTTTTTGCATTAATTCTCCTTTTTTCTAGGAATCCCCCACATCCATTTATCAGCATGCTTGAAAACAGACCCAGCTGCTGGCCTGTCCTTTTGCAGCAGATCTCTGCAATGTCTCTACAGTCCCCAGACTGGTAATACAATCTCAAACAACACTTCTTATAAGTATTTACCATTTTGAAATCCATTTCAATCTCCATAATGTTAACAACTGATATCCATTAGTGACTGTGGAAGTCAGAAGGGTAGCCTGTGGGCAAAGTGAATGCTTGAACAACACTTAAAACCTAAACATTCAGGTTGCAGTGTAGGGGGAAATGAACTGCCAACGTTTGATTTAACCTTGAGTACAAAATGTTTAATCAAGCACAATAATCATTATAATTTTGTATTATTTAATTTTTTTTTACTTTGTACGTACACTGTAGAAAAATGTCTGCTTTGAGACTAGCAGTCTCACAGCAATGGGATTCTTTTTCACCATTCATATTTCTCCTCAGTTAAAGGGTATCTGTCACCAGGTGTTTGCTGGGACCACCATAATGTAGGAGCAGACCTCCTGATTACAGCAACGTGTCAGTTACTAGCAGGTACGGACTGGGGCTGAAATTCAGCCCTGGCATTTGAAATCACACAGGCCCATGTTCTCCCCGTCCCCATGAACCAGATGGGATATATTACTAATATTACTCTGGATGGACAAAAGGAAGATTTACTACAAGACCAATATATCGAATGATACGAGAGGCCTGCTCGAGTAAATGATGGAGTCAGCGACTTTGTGCTCTGTCACAACTCTTAAGGTACCTTCACACGAAGCGACGCTGCAGCGATAGCGACAACGATGCCGATCGCTGCAGCGTCGCTGTTTGATTGCTGGAGAGCTGTCACACAGACCGCTCTCCAGCGACCAACGATGCCGAGGTCCCCGGGTAACCAGGGTAAACATCGGGTTGCTAAGCGCAGGGCCGCGCTTAGTAACCCGATGTTTACCCTGGTTACCAGCGTAAAAGTAAAAAAAACAAACAGTACATACTCACCTGCGCGTCCCCCAGCGTCTGCTTCCTGACACTGACTGAGCTCCGGCCCTAACAGCAGAGCGGTGACGTCACCGCTGTGCTTTCACTTTCACTTTAGGGCCGGCTCTCAGTAAGTGTCAGGAAGCAGACGCTGGAGGACGAGCAGGTGAGTATGTACTGTTTGTTTTTTTTACTTTTACGCTGGTAACCAGGGTAAACATCGGGTTACTAAGCGCGGCCCTGCGCTTGGTAACCCGATGTTTACCCTGGTTACCAGTGTAAAACATCGCTGGTATCGTTGCTTTTGCTTTCAAACACAACGATACACAGCGATCGGACGACCAAATAAAGTTCTGGACTTTATTCAGCGACCAGCGACATCACAGCAGGATCCTGATCGCTGCTGCGTGTCAAACGAAACGATATCGCTAGCCAGGACGCTGCAACGTCACGGATCGCTAGCGATGTCGTTTCGTGTGAAGGTACCTTTAGCAGTATGGGTGTCTTGAGAACGCTGATTCTGTTAACAATGTAGCAGTCAAGGCAGCCCACGACCAGACAGGCCCTTGTGGCATTTAGCTGGTCATGTGATGCTGTGCTGATGTATCATAGGATTAGTAGCAGAGTATAGTGGAATACAATGCAGGGTGCTATCTTGGAATCAAGATGAAGAAAAGGCAAAACTGGTGGAAACTTTTTTTAATGTCTTGCAGAACTGTAAGGCTGTGTGCACACGATGCGGATTTAGTGCGGATCCGCAGCGTATTTTTCCATGCAGAAACACTGCAGTTCTGCACTGTGATTTACAGTACAATGTAAATCCACTGCGGATCAAAAGAAGTAGCATGCTACTTCTTTTGTGCGAAACTGCAGAGTTTCTGACCCCTTCCATAATAGAAATCCGCAGGGGTAAAAACCGCACAAAATCCGCATCAAAAACGCATAAAATCCGCGGCAAATCCGCACCTGCGTTTTCTGCCAGGAGATGCGGATTTTGTGCGGAAAATTCTGCACCCCAATCCGCAACGTGTGCGCATAGCCTAAGTGTGATGTTTTTCCATACCTTATACATCTCTTCTTCACATATGTATGTTTCTTGGTTTAAAGAGCAATCGTTTCAATTTTTATTCCATAAATCAATATTAGACTTGAAAATAAGCAACTTTGTTACATATCTTATGAGAGAAATCTGCTTCTTTCTCCACCTGGACTGATCAGTCATTCTCAAAATTTTCAATTCACAAGTAAAATCTGTATTCAGTGAAGACTTTACCATCACTGAAAGAGGAGATGGAGGCTGCTACTGTTAATATTCTCTATACAGGTGGAAGAAGAAGCTCTGCCTCTAGCTCCCCCCTCCTTCCATCTACATAGACGTGTGTCAGTAGCAGCCTCCATCTCCTCTGTCAGTAATGGGAAAGTTTTCACTGAATACAGATCTTACTTGTGAATTGAAAATGTTGAGAATGACTGATCAGTCCAGGAGGAGAAAGAAGCAGATTTCTCTCATAAGATATGTAACAAAGTTGCTTATTTTCACGTGTACTATTGAGTTACGGAATATACCTTATATACTCGAGTACAAGCCGAGATTTTCACCCCATTTTTTTTAGGCTGAAAGTGCCCCTCTCGGCTTAGGCTACTTTCACACTTCAGTCGGTACGGGGCCGTCGTCTTGCGTCGGCCCGACGTACCGACGGACGTTGTGAAATAAATGAACAACGGGGGCAGCGGATGCAGTTTTTCAACGCATCCGCGGCCCCATTGTAATGTCCGGGGAGGCGGGGGCGGAATTTCGGCCGCGCATGCGCGGTCGGAAATGGCGGACGCGACGCATAAAAAAAGTTACATGGAACGTTTTTTTTTGTGCCGACGGTCCGCCAAAACACGATGCATCCGTCGCACGACGGATTTGACGTGTGGCCATACGTCGCAATGCGTCGCTAATGCAAGTCTATGGAGAAAAAAACGCATCCTGCGGGCAACTTTGAAGGATGCGTTTTTTCATCAAAACGATGCATTGCAACGTACGTCACACGACGCTAGTGTGAAAGTAGCCTTATAATCGAGTCATTGTCCCTGCGGGGTCGGCGGGGAAGGGGGAGCGGCGGCTATAACATACTCACCTGGTCCTGGCGAGGTCCCTGCATCTCCGGTCTTCGGGTGCTGACAGCTTTTCCAGCGTTGAGCGGTCATATGGTACTACTCATTACAGTAATGAATATGGACACGACTCCACTCCCATAGGGGTGGAGCCGCATATTCATTACTGTAATGAGCAGTAACGGTGATTGCTCAACGCTGGAAAAGCTGTCAGAGACCGGAGATGCAGGGACCTCGTCAGGACCAGGTGAGTATAATGGGTAGCGCGATGATGTGGTTAGTCCGCGCCCTCTGCCTGAACGTTAGTGCCGAGGACGCGGAAGACACAGCGACGCCGGAATGAGGACCGGTGAGTATTGCAAGTGTCGGGGGCCTGAGCGACGAGAGGTGAGTATGTCTTTTTTTTTTTTTTTTTTAATCGCAGCAACAGCATATGGGGCAAATATCTCTGGAGCATCTTATGGGGCCATAATCAACGTTTGTGCAGCATCATATGGGGCAAATATCTATATGGAGCATCTTATGGGGCCATATTCAACATTTGTGCAGCATTATATGGGGCAAATATCTATATGGAGCATCTTATGGGGCCATAATCAACGTTTGTGCAGCATTATATGGGGCAAATCTCTCTATGGAGCATCTTATGGGGCCATATTCAACGTTTGTGCAGCATTATATGGGGCAAATACCTTTATGGAGCATCTTATGGGGCCATATTCAACATTTTTGCAGCACTCTATGCGGCAAATATCTTTATGGAGCATCTTATGGGGCCATAATCAACGTTTCTGCAGCATTATATGGGGCAAATATCTATATGAAGCATCTTATTTGGCCATAATCAACGTTTCTGCAGCATTATATGGGGCAAATATTTATATGGAGCATCTTATGGGGCCATAATCAACATTTGTGCATTATATTGGGCAAATGTCCCTATGGAGCATCTTATGGGGCCATTATTAACCTTTGTTCAGCATTATATGAGGCATATTTTAATATGGAGCATCTTATGGGGCCATCATAAACTGTATGGAGCATTATATGGGGTGTATTTTTTATGGAGCATCTTATGGGGCCCATCATGAACTGTATGGAGCATTATATGGGTCTCCAGATTCAATATGGATATTCAAAAACACTTAACCTACTGATGTCTCAATTAATTTTACTTTTATTGGTATCTATCTTTATTTTTGACATTTACCGGTAGCTGCTGCATTTTCCACCCTAGGCTTATAGTCGAGTCATTAAGTTTTCCCAGTTTTTTGTGGCAAAATTAGGGGGGTCGGCTTATACTCGGGTCGGCTTATACTCGAGATTATACGGTAACTTAAAATGATGGTTACTTTATAAATAAAACATACTGAAGCCCTTGAGCTGCTCTGTAACAGCATTTTTTTAAAGCAATGCTTCATTGGAAGTAATGACACTGTGGAAGATGTTGGCACTAATTAATAGAAATAAATAATATATTGATGCATAATGTTGGTCTCAAACATATAAACTTTATTAAGTGTTAAAAATAAAATACAGTTCAGAAAACGAACATATTTTAATGCAGCATGTAAGGTTACAGGCTCGTAGAAGGTTGTCTGTCTGAGAAGCATGAATATCTCAAGGAACTTGTTGACATGGCATGCACACCCTTCCAGAATCAAAATAGACAAATAGGAAGGGCACTTATAGGTCAAAGAAAGCAGATTAGATGAATATATAATGCCGTACCTCCGGACCATAGGAGATGCATGGCCACAGTGCCCACATCTGACGAATCTTTCTGTACCATGCTGCTTAGGCTGCCGTCACACTATCAGTATTTGGTCAGTATTTTACCTCAGTATTTGTAAGCCAAAACCAGGAGTGGAACAAATAGAGGAAAAGTATAATGGGAGCATATGCACCACTTCTGTATTTATCACCCACTCCTGGTTTTGGCTTACAGATACTGAGGTAAAAAACTGACCAAATACTGATAGTGTGACGGCAGCCTAATGGTGCTTAATTTTCACACCGCATAATATTAACACATGATCCAACCGTTGATGGCTGTAAAAATGAGGACTTCCATCTTGGAAGCAATATGGATTCTAGCAGTGAAGACTGTAAATTGACATAGTCTAAATATTACTTTTGGTACATTCATTTGTATATCTCCTAATAAGATAATGGCCTTATGTAAATTCATTAATGTTAAAGGGGATATTCGGTACTTTAAAAAAAAAAAAAGGCATGTGGCTGCTAACAGAGGCAACTACCTGTCTGTTGCACTGGTCATTGACCGCTCCTGCCGAACATTCAGCTGCTCCCTCTAAACAGAGCAGCAGTTTTGCTTCCTGTTGACAGGGCAGGACTACTGGTGTCATGCTGATTGACAACTGGCTATTACCTGCCTTATTGGGGGATGCCGGTTGTCAATCAGCATGACACCAGTAGTCCCACCTTGTCAACAGGAAGAGAAACCACTGCTCTGTTGACAGAGAGTAGCTGAATCTCTGGCAGGAGCGGTCAATGACTGGCGCCAGGTTCAACAGACAGGTGGTTGCCTCTGTTAGGAACTATATGCCTTTTTTTAAAGTCCCAGATTTCCTCCTTAACGTCCAGTAGGTTCCTGGATGTTTGCATAGAATAAAATGTTCCCTCTGCACACCAAAGCATGTCTGGGTTTGTTACTATTGGCTTCATCTTCCTTGTCAGAGGCTTCACATAGGCAGCTAACAGTGACAGCAGGGGTAGTGTACACAGCCGGGGGATATCAAGGAGGGGCTCTGGAAGCTACCGCCATGTTATTGTCCCAAGCTGCCAAAATCATCTTCACATATATTGTACAAATTGGCTCACTCTACAAAGCCAACAGAGAGCTGTCTTGGCATCATACTGCTCTGCATGACAACATGTGAAATATTAGAGCTGAGTAATGTTGAGGAAACTGTTATAAATCAGTCAAGATACATTGCTAAATTACACATTTTCACTTTCCCATTTCTTGAATGGAGCTAGTGAGTGAAGGAGTGCTACAATCTGTAAATTATCAGGGAATCCAGTGTAAGGCTGTGTGTTAGGGAAGATAGGCAACGTATTCCATCTCCAGACTTCTGCCATGGATTGTAGCTTTTCCATGTCCAATCCACTTCAAAAATTAACATTTTAACATTAGAAAAATCTCTAACATGTTCATACTTGGAGGAAACTGTATTTGATCATGTGCATTTTTCAGTTTAATTTAGATGTATGAAAACAGATCACACCCGGAGGTCACATGAATGTAAAAAACGGCCACATCGATGAAAATGAATGAGACTCTGATGATTTTTTTTATACGCTTGTCTGCAGCCGGCCTGAGCCAAAGTTCACATGAGCGTGAAATCGTCCAAGTATCATCTAGACAGACGGACGATTTTTCATCTGTATTGTCTTTCGTATGGCTTTTTTGGGGGGTCTGGCATCTGTTATTACACATTAGCAGTTAATAAAATTAAAATAATAATAATAATTTTATTTATATAGCGCCAACGTATTCCGCAGCGCTTTACAAATTATAGAGGGGACTTGTACAGACAATAGACATTACAGCATAACAGAAATCTCTGTTCAAAATAGATACCAGGAGGAATGAGGGCCCTGCTCGCAAGCTTACAAACTATGAGGAAAAGGGGAGACACGAGAGGTGGATGGTAACAATTGCTTTAGTTATTTGGACCAGCCATAGTGTAAGGCTCGGGTGTTCATGTAAAGCTGCATGAACCAGTTAACTGCCTAAGTATGTAGCAGTACAGACACAGAGGGCTATTAACTGCATAAAGTGTATAAGAACATGATGCGAGGTACCTGACTATGTTTTTTTTTTTTTTTTTTTAATAGGCCACACAGGGATAGTTAGGTTAATGCGTTGAGGCGGTAGGCCAATCTGAACAAATGAATTTTTAGGGCACGCTTAAAACTGTGGGGATTAATCGTATTAACCTAGGTAGTGCATTCTGTTGTGAACTATACTTTTTGGCTCCCTCTTGTGGTCTCTTGTGGTTTGGCACTTGGATTGTCTTTTCCCAGGTTGGTACTCACCTGCGTCGTTAGGCCTGGGGTGTTGCTATTTAAACTTCCTGGATTCTCAGTCCAGTGCCTGGCATCGTTGTAATCAGTTCATTTCTGTTTGCTCCTGTCTTCAGGTCCTGGTTCTTTCAAGATAAGCTAAGTCCTGCTTTCTTACTTTTGTTTATTTGCATTGTTCTTATTTTTGTCCAGCTTATACAAAATGTGATTCCTGATATCGCTGGAAGCTCTAGGGGGCTGATATTCTCCCCCCTCACCGTTAGTCGGTTTGGGGGTTCTTGGATATTCAGCGTGGATATTTTGCAGGGTTTTTTGCTGACCATATAAGTCATCTTACTATCTTCTGCTATTTAGTCAGTGGGCCTCTCTTTGCTAAAATCTAGTTCATTCTTACGTTTGTCTTTTCTTCTTGCCTCACCGTTATTATTTGTTGGGGGCTTGTATTTCTTTGGGGTCTTTTCTCTGGAGGCAAGAGAGGTCTTATTTTCCCTGATAGGGTTAGTTAGTTCTCCGGCTGGCGCGAGACGTCTAGGATCAACGTAGGCACGTTCCCCGGCTACTGTTAGTGTTTGTGCTAGGATCAGCTATATGGTCAGCCTAGTTACCACTTCCCTATGAGCTGGTATTTATGTTTGCAGACTTTGCTTAATCTCTGTGATCCCTTGCCATTGGGATCATAACAGTATGCCAGGCCGTTAATAGTTAATGCATTGCTGAAGTGGGATTAAAAGAAAAGAAGTTCTGAGGTTTTTTTGTTTTTTTTTCCTTTCTTCCTCCCCTTTATCTCTGAGTGGCTTGAAGCTTTGCTGCAGACATGAATGTTCAGACCTTGATTACTAGTGTGGATCAGCTTGCTGCACGAGTGCAGGGCATTCAGGATTTTGTTGTTAGCAGTCCTATGTCAGAGCCTAAGATACCTATTCCTGAGCTGTTCTCTGGAGATCGATTTAAATTTAGGAATTTTAGGAATAATTGTAAATTGTTTCTATCTTTGAAACCTCGTTCGTCTGGAGATTCAGCTCAGCAAGTTAAAATTGTTATCTCCTTCTTACGTGGCGACCCTCAGGATTGGGCTTTCTCGTTAGCGCCAGGAGATCCGGCATTGGCGGATGTTGATGCGTTTTTTCTGGCGCTCGGATTGCTTTATGAGGAGCCTAATCTTGAAATTCAGGCAGAAAAAGCTCTACTGGCTATCTCTCAGGGCCAGGATGAAGCTGAAGTGTAATGCCAAAAATTTCGGAAATGGTCCGTGCTTACTCAATGGAATGAATGTGCTCTGGCCGCAAATTTAAGAAATGGCCTTTCTGAAGCCATTAAGAATGTGATGGTGGGTTTTCCAATTCCTACAAGTCTGAATGATTCTATGGCACTGGCTATTCAAATTGATCGGCGTTTGCGGGAGCGCAAATCCGCTAATCCTCTCGCGGTGTTTTCTGAACGGACACCTTTCTCAATGCAATGCGACAGAATCCTGACAAGAACCGAACGACAAAATCATAGACGTCAGAATGGGTTGTGTTTTTACTGTGGTGATTCTACACATGTTATATCAGCATGCTCTAAACGCCTAACCAAGGTTGTCAGTCGTGTCACCATTGGTAATTTGCAGCCTAAATTTATTTTGTCTGTGACTTTAATTTGTTCATTGTCTTCCTACCCTGTTATGGCATTTGTGGATTCAGGTGCTGCCCTGAGTCTTATGGACTTTTCGTTTGCCAAGCGCTGTGGTTTTGTTTTGGAGCCTTTAAAAGTTCCTATTCCTCTCAGAGGAATTGATGCTACGCCACTGGCGGAAAATAAACCGCAGTATTGGACACAAGTGACCATGTGCATGACTCCTGAACATCGGGAGGTGATTCGTTTTCTTGTTCTGCATAAAATGAATGATTTGGTCGTTTTAGGTCTGCCATGGTTACAGACCCATAATCCTGTTTTGGATTGGAAGGCTATGTCTGTGTCGAGTTGGGGTTGTCAGGGAATTCATTGCGATTCTCCGCCGGTGTCTATTGCTACTTCTACTCCTTCAGAAGTTCCTGAGTATTTGTGTGACTATCAGGATGTATTCAGTGAGTCCAGGTCCAGTGCTCTTCCTCCTCATAGAGACTGCGACTGCGCTATAGATTTGATTCCTGGCAGTAAATTTCCTAAGGGACGATTATTTACTTTGTCAGTACCCGAGCATGCCGCGATGCGTTCTTATGTCAAGGAGTCTTTGGAGAAGGGGCATATTCGTCCATCCTCTTCCCCTCTTGGTGCGGGATTCTTTTTTGTGGCCAAGAAAGACGGGTCTTTGAGACCTTGTATAGACTATCGGCTTCTGAATAAAATCACTGTTAAGTTTCAGTATCCTTTGCCACTATTGTCAGACTTGTTTGCTCGGATTGAGGGTGCCAAGTGGTTCACCAAGATAGATCTTCGTGGTGCGTACAACCTTGTGCGCATTAGGCAGGGAGATGAATGGAAAACTGCATTCAATACGCCCGAAGGTCATTTTGAATACTTGGTGATGCCCTTTGGGCTCTCTAATGCCCCTTCAGTGTTTCAGTCCTTTATGCATGATATCTTCCGGAAGTATCTGGATAGATTTATGATCGTTTATCTGGATGATATTCTGGTTTTCTCGGATGATTGGGATTCTCATGTAAAGCAGGTCAGGATGGTGTTTCAGGTTTTGCGTGATAATGCTTTGTTTGTGAAGGGCTCAAAGTGTCTCTTTGGAGTGCAGAAGGTTTCCTTTTTGGGTTTTGTTTTCTCCCCTTCTGCTGTGGAGATGGACCCAGTCAAGGTCCGAGCTATTCATGATTGGACTCAACCCACGTCTATTGAGTCTTCAGAAGTTCTTGGGGTTTGCTAATTTCTACCGTCGCTTTATCGCTAACTTTTCTAGTGTTGTTAAACCTTTGACGGATATGACCAAGAAAGGTTCTGATGTGGCTAATTGGGCTCCTGCAGCCGTGGAGGCCTTCCAGGAGCTGAAGCGCCGGTTTACTTCGGCGCCTGTTTTGTGCCAGCCTGATGTCGCACTTCCCTTTCAGGTTGAAGTGGATGCTTCTGAGATCGGTGCTGGGGCTGTTTTGTCGCAGAGAGGCTCTGGTTGCTCTGTGATGAGACCATGTGCCCTTTTCTCTAGGAAGTTTTCGCCTGCTGAGCGGAACTATGATGTTGGTAATCGGGAGTTGTTGGCCATGAAGTGGGCATTTGAGGAGTGGCGTCATTGGCTCGAGGGTGCTAAGCATCGTGTGGTGGTCTTGACTGATCACAAAAATCTGATGTATCTTGAGTCTGCTAAGCGCCTGAATCCTAGACAGGCTCGTTGGTCATTGTTTTTCTCTCGTTTTGACTTTGTGGTCTCGTACCTGCCTGGTTCGAAGAATGTTAAGGCTGATGCTCTTTCTAGGAGCTTTGTGCCTGACTCTCCTGGAGTCTCGGAGCCAGCTGGTATTCTTAAAGAGGGAGTAATCGTGTCGGCCATATCTCCTGATTTGCGACGTGTGTTGCAGAGATTTCAGGCTGGTAGACCTGACTCTTGTCCACCCGACAGACTGTTTGTTCCTGATAAATGGACCAGCAGAGTCATTTCCGAGGTTCATTCCTCGGTGTTGGCAGGGCATCCGGGAATTTTTGGTACCCGAGATTTGGTGGCTAGGTCCTTTTGGTGGCCTTCCTTGTCACGGGATGTGCGGTCATTTGTGCAGTCCTGTGGGACTTGTGCTCGGGCTAAGCCTTGTTGTTCTCGTGCTAGCGGGTTGCTTTTGCCCTTGCCTGTCCCGAAGAGGCCTTGGACACACATTTCCATGGATTTCATTTCTGATCTGCCGGTGTCTCAAGGAATGTCTGTCATCTGGGTGGTGTGTGATCGTTTTTCCAAGATGGTCCATTTGGTATCTTTGCCTAAGTTGCCTTCCTCTTCCGATCTGGTTCCTTTGTTTTTTCAGAATGTGGTTCGTTTACACGGCATTCCGGAGAATATCGTGTCCGACAGAGGATCCCAGTTTGTGTCCAGATTCTGGCGATCTTTTTGTGCTAAAATGGGCATTGATTTGTCGTTTTCATCTGCCTTTCATCCTCAGACTAATGGTCAAACGGAGCGAACTAATCAGACACTGGAGGCTTATTTGAGATGTTTTGTTTCTGCGGATCAGGATGATTGGGTGACCTTCTTGCCATTGGCTGAGTTTGCCCTTAATAATCGGGCTAGTTCCGATACTTTGGTTTCGCCATTCTTCTGCAACTCTGGTTTTCATCCTCGTTTCTCCTCGGGTCATGTTGAGTCTTCTGACTCCCCTGGGGTGGATTCCGTGGTGGATAGGTTGCAGCGGATTTGGAATCATGTGGTGGACAACTTGAAGTTGTCACAGGAGAAGGCTCAGCGTTTTGCCAACCGCCGCCGCGGTGTGGGTCCCCGACTTCGTGTGGGGGAATTGGTTTGGTTGTCTTCTCGGTATGTCCTCTGAAGGTCTCCTCTCCTAAGTTTAAGCCTCGCTTTATTGGTCCTTATAAAATTTTGGAAGTTCTTAACCCGGTTTCTTTTTGTTTGGATCTTCCTGTGTCGTTTGCCATTCACAACGTGTTCCATAGGTCTTTGTTGCGGCGGTACGTTGTGCCTGTGGTTCCTGCTGTTGAGCCTCCTGCTCCGGTGTTGGTTGAGGGCGAGTTGGAGTACGTGGTGGAAAAGATCTTGGATTCTCGTCTCTCTAGACGGAGGCTTCAGTATTTGGTCAAATGGAAGGGCTATGGTCAGGAGGATAATTCCTGGGTGGTCGCCTCGGATGTTCATGCGGCCAATTTGGTTCGTGCCTTCCACGCTGCTCATCCTGATCGCCCTGGTGGTCTTGGTGAGGGTTCGGTGACCCCTCCTTAAAGGGGGGGTACTGTTGTGAACTATACTTTTTGGCTCCCTCTTGTGGTCTCTTGTGGTTTGGCACTTGGATTGTCTTTTCCCAGGTTGGTACTCACCTGCGTCGTTAGGCCTGGGGTGTTGCTATTTAAACTTCCTGGATTCTCAGTCCAGTGCCTGGCATCGTTGTAATCAGTTCATTTCTGTTTGCTCCTGTCTTCAGGTCCTGGTTCTTTCAAGATAAGCTAAGTCCTGCTTTCTTACTTTTGTTTATTTGCATTGTTCTTATTTTTGTCCAGCTTATACAAAATGTGATTCCTGATATCGCTGGAAGCTCTAGGGGGCTGATATTCTCCCCCCTCACCGTTAGTCGGTTTGGGGGTTCTTGGATATTCAGCGTGGATATTTTGCAGGGTTTTTTGCTGACCATATAAGTCATCTTACTATCTTCTGCTATTTAGTCAGTGGGCCTCTCTTTGCTAAAATCTAGTTCATTCTTACGTTTGTCTTTTCTTCTTGCCTCACCGTTATTATTTGTTGGGGGCTTGTATTTCTTTGGGGTCTTTTCTCTGGAGGCAAGAGAGGTCTTATTTTCCCTGATAGGGTTAGTTAGTTCTCCGGCTGGCGCGAGACGTCTAGGATCAACGTAGGCACGTTCCCCGGCTACTGTTAGTGTTTGTGCTAGGATCAGCTATATGGTCAGCCTAGTTACCACTTCCCTATGAGCTGGTATTTATGTTTGCAGACTTTGCTTTAATCTCTGAGGTCCCTTGCCATTGGGATCATAACAGCATTCCAAAGAATCGGCGCAGCACGTGTAAAGTCTTGGAGACGGGAGTGAGACTGATTATTCAGGATGCTAACCTGAGGTTATTAGCGGAGCGGAGGGCACGGGTAGGGTGGTAGACTGAGACCAGAGAGGCGGTGTAGGGTGGTGCTGAGCCATGGAGTGCTTTGTGGATGAGGGTAGTAGTTTTGTACTGGATTCTGGAGTGGATGGGTAACCAGTGTAATGACTGGTAGAGGCATCGGTGTAACGGTTGGTGAGGAATATGATCCTGGCTGCAGCATTCAGGACAGATTGGAGCAGGGAGAGTTTGGTAAGAGGAAGGCAGGTTAGTAGAGAGTTACAATAGTCCAGACGAGAATGAATAAGTGAAACAGTAAGAGTTTTTGCAGAGTCGAAAGTAAGAAAAGGGCGAATTCTAGAAATGTTTTTGAGATGCAGATAAGAAGAGCGAGCCAGTGGTCGGATGTGGGGGTGAATGAAAGCTCGGAATCAAGGATGACCCCAAGGCAGCGGGCATGTTGCTTTGGAGTAATGGTGGAACCGCACACGGAGATGGCAATGTCAGGCAAAGGTAGGTTAGTAGAGGGAGAGAACACGAGGAGTTCAGTTTTTGACAGGTTCAGTTTCAGATAGAGGGAGGACATGATGTTAGAGACAGAGGTAAGACAATCACTGGTGTTTTCTAAAAAGGTCAGCGTGATATCAGGAGAAGAGGTGTATAATTGGGTGTTGTCAGCATAGAGATGGTGCTGGAAACCACATCTACTGATTGTTTGTCCAATAGGGGCAGTATACAAAGAGAAGAGGAGGGGGCTCAGGAGTGATCCTTGAGAAACCCCAACAGTAAGGGGAAGGTGAGATGAGGAGGAACCAGCAAAACATACAGTGAAGGATCGGTCAGAGAGATAGGAGGAGAAACCAAGAGAGAACGGTATCCTTGAGGCCGATGGAGCGGAGCATAGTGAGGAGGAGCTGATGATCCACAGTGTCAAATGCTGCGGAGAGATCCAAGAGAATTATCATGGAGTAGTGACCATTAGATTTAGCTGTTAGTAGGTCATTAGAGACTTTAGTGAGGGCAGTTTCAGTAGAGTGTAAAGAGCGGAAGCCAGATTGAAGAGGGTCGAGAAGAGTTTTCTGAGAGATAGCGGGTAAGACGGGAGTGGACCAGGCGTTCGAGGAGTTTAGAGATGAAGGGAAGATTAGAGACAGGTCTATAATTAGCGGCACAGTTTTGATCGAGGGATGTTTTTTTAAGTAATGGATGTATGATGGCATGCTTAAATGAGGAGGGAAAAATACCGGAAGTGAGAGAGAGGTTGAATATTTTTGTTAGGTGAGAGGTGAGTGAGGAGATGTGACGGAATGGGGTCACTGGTGCAAGTGGTCGGGCGAGAAGATGCAAGGAGCCTGATTACTTCTTCTTCTGTAACTGGTTCAAAGTCAGAGAGTGAACTAGATGCAGTGGGGGAGGGTGGACAGTGCATGGTATGAAGAGATTGGGAGATGATTTCCTGTCGAACGTGGTCAATTTTTTCTTTGCAGTAATTGGCTAGATCGTCAGCGCGGAGAACCGTGGTTGGGGCCTGCACTCTTGGGTTGAGTAGGGACTGGAAAATGTCAAAGAGATGTTTAGGGTTATTGGACAGTGAGGTGATGAGGGTGTTGAAATAGGTTTGTTTGGAGAGGTGAACGGCAGAGTTGTATGTTTTTAGCATGAACTTATAATGGATGAAATCTTCGGGTAGATTAGATTTTCTCCTCAGACGTTCGGTGCACCTGGAGCACCGCTGCAGGAAATGTGTTTGCAGCGTGTGCCACGGTTGTCGCAGTCTGTGCTGAGTTCTTCTATGTATAGGAGGTGCAGCTTCATCCAGGGCACTTTGCAGGGTATCATTGTAATGCTTCAGAGCAGAATCAGGAGATGAGATTGAGGAGATTGGGGCCAATGAGGACTGCAAGTTCTTCATAAGTTTCTGGGTGTTAATGGCCTGTATGTTTCTATAAGTGTGGAAAGTGGGGTTGACCTGAGCGAGATGGCAGTTCTTGATAGATAATGAAAGAAGGTTGTGGTCACAGAGCGGGAGAGGGGAGTTTGTGAAATTGTCCACTGAGCAAAGCCGGGAGAAGACCAAGTCAAGGGAGTTTCCATCTTCATGCGTTGGAGAGTTAGTATGCTGCGAGAGGCCGAAAGAGGAGGTTAGAGATAAAAGGTGAGAAGCAGATGGGGAGAGGGGAGAAGCAATGGGGATGTTGAAATCACCCATGATGAGGGTGGGGGTGTCACAGGAAAGAAAGTGTGGAAGCCAGGTGGCAAAGTGATCCAGGAACTGATGAGAGGGGCCGGGAGGACGATACACCACTGCCACTCGCATGGAGAAGGGGATGTAGAGTCTGACAGCATGGACCTCAAAGGAAGGGAAGACAAGTGAGGGTACTTGGGGGATAACTTGGAAGGTACATTTGGGTGAAAGGAGCAGACCAACGCCTCCACCTGCTCTGTTGTTTGATCTTTGGGTATAAGAAAAGTGTAGTCCACCATATGAAAGAGCAGCAGCAGCGGTGGTGTCTGACTGCTGGATCCAGGTTTCAGTAAGAGCCAGGAGATTAAGAGAATTAGATAGGAAGAAGTCATGAATGAAGGAGAGTTTATTAGGCCTCTTTCACACGTCAGTGTCTCCGGTACGTGTACTGACAGTTTTCTCACGTACCGGAGACACTGACACACGGAGACCCATTCAAATGAATGGGTCTATGCACATGTCTTCGTGTTTTCACGGACCGTGTGTCCGTGTTGAAAACACGGAGACATGTCCGTTTTTCTCCGGCATCACGTACAGCAATACGTCCTGCACATGTGCACATGGAGAACAGTGTGCACTCTCCTCCGTGTGCACGTACCGCCCGCAGGAGAGACAGCGCTACAGTAAGCGCTGTCCCCCCTGCGTGTGGTGCTGAAGGCGGCATTCATATCTTCTCCCCTGCAGGAGAGAAGAGATGAAAGATCAAGTTTTTGTTCTTTTTTGTTAAAAATAAAGTTTGCAGGTGACCTCCCGCCTCCCATCTCCAGTGCGCCACCCGGCCCCTTGCAGACAAATACTCACCCAGCTCCCGCGATGTCTCCACTCTCCTCTCAGCGCTGGCAGCTTGTCCTGTGTGAGCGGTCACGTGGGACCGCTCATTACAGTGGTGAATATGCGCATATTCATCACTGTAATGAGCGGTCCCACGTGACCGCTCACACAGGACAAGCTGCCAGCGCTGAGAGGAGACATCGCGGGAGCTGGGTGAGTATTTCTCTGCAAGGGGCCGGGCGGCGCACTGGGGATGGGAGGCGGGGGGTCACCTGCAAACTTTATTTTTAACAAAAAAAAGAACAAAAACTTGATCTTTCATCTCTTCTCTCCTGCAGGGGAGAAGATATGAATGCCGCCTTCAGCACCACACGCAGGGGGGACAGCGCTTACTGTAGCCCTGTCTCTCCTGCATGGTCCGTGTGGTCGTCAGGCGGCACACGTGTGCCACACGGATGTGCCACGTGAGCACACGGACACGGATAACTCCGGTACCGATTTATCCGGTACCGGAATTATCTGGACGTGTGAAACCGGCCTTACACACAGAGCGAGAATTCCAAAGGGCACAATTGAAAGAGACAGAAGGCATGCATGGAATATTAATAAGGTTAGAGGGGTTTCTGGGTGTAGCAATTGGGAGGTTTGACTAGCTATAACATGGGGGGCCGGGGTTGGGAGAGATGTCTCCAGCAACTAGGAGAAGGAGGATAGAAAGAGTGAGCAGATGGTTAAGTGATTTGTGAGAGCGTCTCTTGTGTTGGATGGTGGGACTGAATGGATCTGCGCTGTTAACCAATGTGAACAGAGCATGAGTGCTATACATAGGAGAGGCAAGGACAGAGGGGCCGATATGGATGGAGTGTAAAGGGTTTATGCAAGGGCCGTGAAAGTGTGTGAATGCGGCAGCCAGGATATAGATTATACAAATACATATAGTGAGTATTTGTTCTGTTCCAAATGAACAGGGAATAGATTTAGATTGTCTTACCTGTCTCCTGCCCTGTCTAACTGCCATGTTATAACTGCAAGTACTTAGAAAAAGTACTTTGAATAAATGTACACGAATGATAGTGCACGAATGCACCCCTGCACAAATGCATCCCCTAAAACAGTTTCCCAAGCTAACAATTGCAATGTATCCATAAAATTGGACGCTATATGGCTGATCTGCATAGAATCCGTGTTTGTTGTATTTTTGCATACCCATAGACATATGGAAAAGACTAGTGCATGCTGCAGGGTTTTTTTTGTTTTGTTTTGGTTTTTTTTTTTTCTCAGATTTGGTTTATAAACAATAAAAACCCCTTATCCGAGCAGCCCAATCTACTATATAATTATCTAAGGGTCACTTCCGTCTTTCTGTCCTTATGTCTTTCTTTCTGTCACGGATATTCTTTCTGTCACGGATATTCATTGGTCGCGGCCTCTGTCTGTCATGAAATCCAAGTCGCTGATTGGTCTCGCCAGCTGCCTGTCATGGCTGCCGCGACCAATCAGCGACGGCCACAGTCCGATTAGTCCCTCCCTACTCCCCTGCAGTCAGTGCCCGGCGCCCGCTCCATACTCCCTGTTAGGACTAGGTAGTGGACCCTCTGGGCCACGACTTCAGAGCCCCTGAGGGCGAGTGAACCAGATGGTGCCACCCCCTGTACAGGGAGCGTTAGGGACAGGCCCAAGGAGGGTGAAGCCGCAACTGCCGGAGCCAAAGGGACGACTGAAGATATAACAGAGGAATCAGAGGATGGAGGGAAGAAGGTGCAACTGAAGAGGCTTAAATGGCGGAGGCGCCGGACAGATGGAGGTAGTAAGAGACAACGTACTGACCAGGAAGATGAGGGCAGACGTGGACGAAGACAAGGGAGACTCGGAAGTAGCAGGCACAGCAGGAATTAAGGACCGGCAGGTATGACTGGAACACAGAATGAGAAGGCATGTCAGGAACACGGGACTGGAAGGCAGGTCAGGAACACGGGACTGGAAGGCACAGCGGGAACACGGGACTGGAAGGCACGTCAGGAACACGGAACTGGAAGGCACGTCAGGAACACGGTACTGGAAGGAACGTCAGGAACACGGGACTGGAAGGCACGTCAGGAACACGGAACTGGAAGGCACGTCAGGGACACGGGACTGGAAGGCACAGCAGGAACACGGGACTGGAAGGCACAGCAGGAACACGGGACTGGAAGGCACGTTAGGAACATGGAACTGGAAGGCACATCATGAACACGGGACTGGAAGGCACGTCAGGAACACGGGACTGGAAGGCACGTCAGGAATACGGGACTGGAAGGCACAGCAGGGACTACCTGGAAACAAAGCAAGAGACGCACGGAGCCTAGGAACCTAAGGAGATGCTGGTATTAACCAGCGAACGCAATAGACGCAAAGGCGTCTTACCCGGTCAGATGCAGGAAAAAAATACCGAGCGCAACCATATTGGGGCGGGGCCAGAGGGTCACGACCTCCCAGAAACCCCGGCGGTGAGAGAAGCACATCTGCACATGCGCGGACCGCCGAAGGGACGAACACCAGGGAAAGCAGAGGAAGAGGAGCGAGGAGGAGCGTCGGGAGCGCGCCGGCCGGACAGGTAAGTATTGCGAGGTGTAACAGTACCCCCTCTCTTACTCCCCCTCCCTTTAGAACTGGAAAGGAACCTCTTCAAGACTGAAGGAGCATTGATATTCTCAAGAGGCTCCCAAGACCTTTCCTCAGGGCCAAACCCCTTCCAATCAATCAAATAAAACATTTTGCCCTTGACAGATTTCTGAGCAAGAATATTCTTAACTTCAAATGAGGCATCGGAAGAAATAGATTGGTGAGAACGTGACGAAACAGAATGAAAATGATTAAAAATTGTGGGTTTGAAAAGTGATACATGAAAGGAGTTAGGAATGCGTAGAGAAGCAGGTAGTTTCAATTTGTATTGGAGCCTATCCCACACTCTGCTTCCCCATTGCACTACAAACCTTTTTACATGGCTTTGGACTGTGGGTATGACGGGGGTATTTTTTGTATATTGGATTGAGGTTGTGGGTCCTTACGTTGTTTAGTTCCCCCTCTCCCTCCCCCCTCCGCAGGTCCCATGTGTACCATTACTGAGACACTTATATATATACTAGATGGTGGCCCGATTCTAACGCATCGGGTATTCTAGAGTATGCATGTCCACGTAGTATATGGCCCATTTACGTAGTATATTGCCCAGTCACGTAGTATATTGCCCAACGACGTAGTATATTGCCCAGCTACATAGTATACAGCACAGCGACGTAGGATATTGCGCAGCTACGTAGTATATTGCACAGAGCCACATAGTATATTGCACAGCTTTGTAGTATATTGCCCAGCCTTGTAGTATATTGCCCAGCCACGTATTATATTGCCCAGCCACGTATTATATTGCCCAGCCACGTAGTATATTGCCCAGCCTTGTAGTATACAGCAGAGCCACGTAGGATATTGCCCAGTGACGTAGTATATTACCGAGGCACGTATAGGGCCAAAAAATAAAAAATAAACATACTCACCTAACGATCCGAGGGCCCCTTGTAGTGTATCATACTCACCATTCTTGTCGCTGCTCCTCTGCGTTCTGCCTCTTCTCTTCCTGGGATCCTGTGCAGATGGTAGTGGTCGGCTTCAGGAAAATGGCCGCTGGATGCTGCGCGTGCGCAGATCGAGATCGCGGCGGCCATTTTCCTGAAGCCGAGTTCCATTGCAAGTGCCAGGGCTGGTGGGAGCAGGACCTATGAAGACGTTGCGGTCACATGACTGTGACGTCACGGAAGGTCCTTGCCGCACACCAGCCCTGGGACGGGACCTCACCGCAAGCTGACGCTTGTAATGGAGCGGTCCGGGGAGCGTGGCGAGGAGCGAGAAAGGCGGCGGAGGGTGAGTATTGCAGGTTTTTTTTTTTTTATTTATTATTTTTAACATTACATTTTGTACTATTGATGCCGCATAGGCAGCGTCAATAGTACAAAGTTGGGGACACACAGGGTTAATAGCAGCGGTAACGGAGTGCGTTACCCGCGGCATAACGCGGTCCGTTACCGCCGGCATTAACCCTGTGTGAGCGGTGTATGCGGGCGCCGGCAGTGAGTGCGGGGAGTAAGCGGCCATTTTTTTCTGGACTGTGCGCGTCGCTGATTGGTCGCGGCAGCCATGACAGGCAGCTGCCGAGACCAATCAGCGAACGAATAACGGTGACAGACAGAAGGACAGACGGAAGTACCCTTAGACAATTATATAGTAGATATATAGGTTTGATTATCCTTTCAAATATTGAATTGTCTCATTTGTCATTGGTACGCCCTTGTAAACATTTTTTCACATTGGGCATAAGCCATATATTTAAGCTTTGACAATTTTGTCATTTTCTGCACAATAATTATGCACCTTATCAGGGGAATGTATGGTATTGCAACATCAATCTGTGCGTTATTTTCATTTGTGTAGTCAGGTTATTGTAGTCATTTTACTGTGGGAAGTTCATGTTTTGTGGGTTGTCATTTTCCCCACCTTGGGATATGACATGTATACACATATTTGGGCAGTGTTTTTGCATATTTGCATTTTTTAAGTGTTTTTAATCATTATGCTGCGTTTTTTGTGTGCACATGTGTGCTTATTCTGTAGGTCTTTTTGTCAATTTAATAAAAATTAAATTTTTATACCATCATAGAGGTGTTCCTATCCATGTGGGCATGATCTTTCTTTTTTTGTTTGTTTTAGTTTCAATTTGTATGCTACGTCATTAATTCGGCTGGAAACCTCAAAGGGACCAATGTAACGCGGACCTAACTTCTGAGAGGGAATTTTAAGTCGGATGTAGCGAGAGGAAAGCCAGACCTTATCGCCAGGTCGATAAGGAGGGACATCCAAACGCTTTTTGTCAGCATACCTTTTCATTCTGCTGCTAGCTTTTTCAAGGGCCTTCTAAAGGTACCGTCACATTTAGCGACGCTGCAGCGATCTAGACAACGATCCCGATCGCTGCAGCGTCGCTGTGTGGTCCCTGGAGAGCTGTCACACAGACAGCTCTCCAGCGACCAACTATGCGAAGTCCCCTGGTAACCAGGGTAAACATCGGGTTACTAAGCACAGGGCCGCGCTTAGTAACTCGATGTTTACCCTGGTTACCAGCGTAAACGTAAAAAAAACCAAACACTACATACTTACATTCCGGTGTCTGTCCCCCGGCGCTGTGCTTCTCTGCACTGTGTAAATGCCAGCCGGAAAGCACAGCGGTGACTGCGCTTAGTAACCCGATATTTACCCTGGTTACCAGTGAAGACATCGCTGAATCGGCATCACACACGCCGATTCAGCGATGTCTACGGGAGATCCAGCGACGAAATAAAGTTCTGGCCTTTCTGCTCTGACCAACGATGGCACAGCAGGATCCTGATCGCTGCTGCCTGTCAAACTCAACGATATCGCTAGCCAGGACGCTGCAACGTCACGGATCGCTAGCGATATCGTTCAGTGTGAAGGTACCTTTAGTCTCCTGCCAAATTTGGGAAAACTCCTGGGACAAGGAATCCGCCGCCGGTACGCCTGAGGTGGGGAGAACAGGGAGAGGAATGCCGGGATGTTGCCCAAAAACAATAAAAAAAGGAGACTTGGATGAAGATTCGCTAGTGTGGTTATTGTAGGCGAATTCTGCCCAGGGAAGAAGAGACACCCAGTCATCATGGTGAGCATTGGTAAAATGATGAAGATAAGATATGAGGACATGATTTACACGCTCCACCTGGCCGTTGGACTGGGGATGATAAGCAGAGGAAAAATCCAATGATACCTGCAGAAGACCACAAAGCGCTCTCCAAAAACGGAGATAGGAGCTGAGCTAATATTTTTGTGCGGCTACATAACCCCTGATGAACTCCCGTTATATCCATGGGGGGGAAACGCGTCGGGCATTGTTTGGGGAGACTGTTGTCTAGCGCTTGATGTGATAACCGAATCTATCCAGCGGTGCTTCAAGCTTTCTACAAGCCTGCAGATGAGTATCAATGTTATGGTATTATCTTGATGATGATGAGGATGATTGTGTCCCTACCTAAGAAACATTGCCTCTTTGGGGGCCCCAGGCTTGTGGGTCGTGTTGGACATATTATATTTCAGTAAGCATTTTAAGCAGTAATAGTACTATCTGCTGCATTATGTGTATGTCCTGAGCACCTGCTTATTGCTATTAACATTGAATCCTGATTTAGCGCTTTTTTTGTTTCCCTGGGTTTTAGGGAGTTAATATTCTAACTGTTATTGTTAGTATTCCATCATTATTAGAGTATGATGTATGTATCCTTATATCGTATATATGGTGGCCTGTGTGGCTCATGTTTGGTGACTAATGGGTGACCATTCACATGTATTTTAGCATGACGGCATCTTCTATTTACCTACTCCTTTACCCAGGAAGTTGAATATATGTTTCATCTTGGACAATATTGATACTACTGCATCTCATTCACCTATCTTTTGTAATGTTTGTGAGGCATATTCTGTTTTATCTACAGATGCCTGACATATAAATATTCTTTGTGTATTTACACAAGAGTTGAGATACTGTTTGTATATTATTTTTATTTTTTCCTTATTTTTTGTTTTTGTTATCTTGTTTTCTAGATTTTTGGGTGTTGGGGTGTTTTGGGACATTTCTTTATTTTTCTATCCCTATTTAGGGATTTTTTAGGGACTCTAGGGTCAGTCGACGCGGAGTGGGGGCGCCTACCGCTTCACATAAGGGCGCCTACCCCCACTGTTAGGTAGTTTCTTTTCCTCATAGGGATTTTCTAGTGTTTTTCAGGATTCCTAATTTAGGGAATTCTAGGGATTTTTGAGGGTAAGTCGACGCTGAGTGGGGGCGCCTGCCGCAGTAAATTAGGGTGCCAACCCCCACTGTTAGGTAGGATTAAGCGCAGTGACTCCCTAGGACCTAATAGGTACATAACTTGTTGCTTTTTATTATTTTCTGATTGGTTATGAAAAGAGATTTTTTACTGTTGTTTAATAAAAGTTATATTTTAGGGATCCTTGTGTTGTTTAGGTTGTGTCGAAGAGAAGGCCACCAATAATGACGAGAAATCAGAGAGTCTTCTTACCTCCAACATGTCCAGCGAACTGAGAGGAATGACCCAACGTAAGACCTTTAACTTGTCACGATTAGATACAAGGGTCTTACCCGGAGGCGGCGTGATCACATCTAGAGGAGCCAAAGAAACAATCTTGGCTGGATCAAGAATGTGCGTAGGTTTCTCTGTTATGACCCCAATGGCGAGGGTCTCAGAGGAACGTGGAAGTCTGCAGAATACAAAAACCCAGCTCATAGGGCAGTGGTAACTGGGTTGACCATATATCTACTCCTAACGCCAACACTAGAAGTAGCCGGGGATCATTCCTACGTTGATTCTAGATGACACGCGCCAGCCGGAGAATCTAGCTACCCCTAGTAGAGGAAAACAAAGACCTTTCTTGCCTCCAGAGAAGGGGACCCCAAAGCTGGATAGAAGCCCCCCACAAATAATGACGGTGAGGTAAGAGGAAATGACAAACACAGAAATGAACCAGGTTTAGCACAGAGAGGCCCGCTTACTGATAGCAGAATAAAGAAAGGTAACTTATATGGTCAACAAAAACCCTATCAAAATCCACACTGGAAATTCAAGAACCCCCGAACCGTCTAACGGTCCGGGGGGAGAACACCAGCCCCCTAGAGCTTCCAGCAAAGGTCAGGATGTAGATATGGAACAAGCTGGACAAAAATACAAAACCAAAACAAATAGCAAAAAGCAAAAGGCAGACTTAGCTGATATAACTGGAACCAGGATCAGTAGACAAGAGCACAGCAGATTAGCTCTGATAACTACGTTGCCAGGCATTGAACTGAAGGTCCAGGGAGCTTATATAGCAACACCCCTAACTAACGACCCAGGTGCGGATAAAAGGAATGACAGAAAAACCAGAGTCAAAAAACTAGTAACCACTAGAGGGAGCAAAAAGCAAATTCACAACATTTCTCCTCCACATCTGACGGTTGAAAAGACCGTGACAAGGCGTCAGCTCTGATGTTCTTATCTCCAGGTTGAAAATGTAATTTGAAATCGAAACGTCCGAAGAACAAGGACCATCTGGCTTGTCGAGGATTCAGCCTTTGAGCTGACTGGACATAGGCTAGATTTTTGTGGTCCATAAAAACAACTAAAGGATGAATAGCCCCTTCAAGACGGTACCGCCACTCCTCCAGGGCCAATTTGATGGCAAGCAATTCCTTGTCACCGATGGAATAATTACGTTCTGGAGAAGAAAATGTCTTGGAGAAGAAACCACAGGAGACTAATCGACCCGAGTTAGACCTCTGTAGCAGTACAGCTCCGGCTCCGATAGAGGACGCATCCACTTCAAGAATGAATGGCCTATTGGTATCCGGTCGATGAAGCACTGATGCAGAAGCAAATTCTTGCTTCAGAGTTTGAAAGGCTGTCTCAGCCTCCGGTGACCAAAGATTAGGATCGAACCCCTTGCGAACCAAGGCGGAGATTGGCTTAGACAGAGAGGAGAAGTGAGGAATAAATTGCCTGTAGTAATTGGCAAAGCCAAGAAAACGCTGAATAGCCTTTACTCCAGATGGCCGGGGCCTATTCAGATCGGCAGACACCTTTTCAGGATCCATCTTCAGACCATCCTCGGACACGATATACCCCAGGAAAGACTGTTCAAAGATGCACTTTTCAATCTTAGCGAAAAGATGATTCTCTCTTAGATGGAGTAAGACTCGGCGGACGTCCCGTCGATGGGTGGATAGGTCTGGAGAGAAGACGAGGATGTCATCCAAATAGACCACAACACTGGTATAGAGATAGTCTCGAAAAGTGTCATTGACAAATTCTTGGAACACTGCGGGCGCATTACAGAGCCCAAAAGGCATTACCAAATACTCATAGTGCCCGTCCCGAGTGTTGAATGCGGTCTTCCATTCGTCTCCTGCACGGATGCGAACCAAGTTGTAGGCTCCCCGAAGATCAAGCTTGGTGAAGATTTGTGCTCCTCTCAGACGGTCGAAAAGTTCAGAGATTAGAGGTAAGGGGTATTTGTTCTTCACAGTGATGTTATTTAAACCCCTGTAATCAATACACGGGCGAAGAGTACCATCCTTCTTCACGAAAAAAAAACCTGCTCCAGCTGGGGAAGAAGATTTCCGAATAAAACCTCTAGCGAGATTCTCTTGAATATAGTCCGACATAGCTTGAGTCTCTGCAGGCGAGAGGGGATAGATTCTACCTCTAGGAGGCGTGGTACCAGGAACGAGATCTATAGGACAGTCGTAGGGTCGATGCGAAGGAAGAGACTCTGCCTCCTTTTTATCAAAAGCATCCGAAAAAGAAGAAAAAGCCGAAGGCAACCCGGAGGGAATGGGAGAGGGACAGGGAGCACCCACAGGACGAACCGGCAGCAGACAACGAGACCGACAGGAATCTCCCCAAGGAAGAATGTTGCCTTTATGCCAATCTAAAAAAGGTTCATGGAGTCGCAGCCACGGAAGGCCGAGGAGAATAGGATGAGAAATGTTGGCTAAAACAAAGAACGAGATTCTCTCCCTATGAAGAGCCCCTTCCTGAAGCTCTACCAAGTGCGTAACTTGAGTTATGGTTTCTTGCAAGGGTCTTCCGTCAACAGAAGCGAGAAGAAGAGGATTCTCTAAAGACCTTATGGGAACTGAGAATTTAATTACTTCCTCCAGCCTAATAAAATTTCCGGCAGCACCGGAGTCCAAATAAGCCTCAAGAGAAAAACGTTTGCCAAGAACATGTAACAAAACGGGCAGAGTGAGGGGTTGAGAGGTTTCACATGCACCTAGGGAGGGCTCTCTTACCTGACCTAGGTAAAGGAGTTTTCCGGACGGTCTGGGCAGGCACGGAGGAGATGTGAGGAACTTCCGCAGTAAAAACAGAGACCCTGGGAGCGCCTCTCCTTGCGACGTTGTTCGGAGAGTTTAACACGACCAACTTGCATAGGCTCTGGAACGGAAACAGAAGTAGAGACCCTGGGCCGTGGACTGGGAGGTCCACGGGAAGATATAGTAGAAAGAGGAAATTTTCTCTCCCGAGCTCGTTCTTGAAAGCGAAGATCTATTCGTGTTGCTAAGGCAATTAGATCTTCCAAATTAGTTGGAGTATCACGACCAGCTAATTCATCTTTCACACTTCTAGAAAGCTCTCGCCAGAAGGCCCCTACTAACGCCTCATTATTCCAGCCTAGGTCAGAAGATAAGGTCCGAAACTGGATAGCGTATTGTCCAACAGTTAACGACTCCTGGAGTAAATTAAACAATGCCTCAGTGGTTGAGGCCAAGCGACCCGGTTCATCAAAAACCCGACGAAAAGTCTCCAGAAATGGAGTGAGCTGAAGAACCACTGGATCATCCCGCTCCCAAAGAGGATTAACCCATGTCAAGGCATCTCCCTCCAGATGAGAAATGATAAAACCTACCTTGGCCCGATCCGTGGGATACTGCGTGGGGAGGAGCTCAAAATGAAGACGGCACTAATTGAGAAATCCCCAACATAGTTTGGGATCTCCATTAAAGCGAGGAGGTTTGGCTAAACGAGGAGTGGGATGGGGAGCTAGAGCTGGTGAAGGCCCGGATGCGGCAGAATGAAGAGATTGGAGGCGACTATCAACTGATGCCATATACCCCAGAATATGGGACTGAGCGTCACGCTGCTGTGCCAGCTCTTGTTGCAAACTGGCCAGCTGGGAGGCATTCCCCAGATCGGAGGACTGAAGAACAGAGAGACGGGAGTCCATAGACTTCATAAAGGACATCATCCGAGTCTGGTTCTCCCGTAGATAAACAAGCTCTTTCTGAGCAGCCGCAGCGCCAGCGGGATCCATGGCCTTTGCGTACTGTTAGGACTAGGTAGTGGACCCTCTGGGCCACGACTTCAGAGCCCCCGAGGGCGAGTGAACCAGATGGTGCCACCCCCTGTACAGGGAGCGTTAGGGACAGGCCCAAGGAGGGTGAAGCCGCAACTGCCGGAGCCAAAGGGACGACTGAAGATATAACAGAGGAATCAGAGGATGGAGGGAAGAAGGTGCAACTGAAGAGGCTAGAATGGCGGAGGCGCCGGACAGATAGAGGTAGTAAGAGACATTGTACTGACCGGGAAGATGAGGGCAGACGTGGACGAAGACAAGGGAGACTCGGAAGTAGCAGGCACAGCAGGAATTAAGGACCGGCAGGTATGACAGGAACACAGAACGAGAAGGCACGTCAGGAACACGGGACTGGAAGGCAGGTCAGGAACACGGGACTGGAAGGCACAGCGAGAACACAGGACTGGAAGGCACAGCGGGAACAGGGGACTGGAAGGCACGTCAGGAACACGGAACTGGAAGGCACGTCAGGAACACGGGACTGGAAGGCACGTCAGGAACACGGAACTGGAAGGCACGTCAGGAACACGGGACTGGAAGGCACGTCAGGAACACGGGACTGGAAGGCACGTCAGGAACACGGAACTAGAAGGCACAGCAGGAACACGGAACTAGAAGGCACAGCAGGAACATGGGACTGGAAGGCACGTCAGGAACACGGGACTGGAAGGCACGTCAGGAACACGGGAATGGAAGGCACGTCAGGAACACGGGACTGGTAGGCACAGCAGGGACAACCTGGAAACAAAGCAAGAGACGCACGGAGCCTAGGAACCTAAGGAGATGCTGGTATTAACCAGTGAACGCAATAGACGCAAAGGCGTCTTACCCGGTCAGATGCAGGAAAGAAATACCCGACGGGCGCCGCCATATTGAAGCGGGGCCAGCGGGTCACGACCTCCCAGAAACCCCGGCGGTGAGAGAAGCACGTCTGCGCATGCGCGGACCGCCGAAGGGACGAACACCGGGGAAAGCAGAGGAAGAGGAGCGAGGAGGATCGTCGGGAGCGCGCCGGCCGGACAGGTAAGTATTGCGAGGTGTAACACTCCCCTCCAGTCACCGCTCACACAGGGTTAATGCCGGCGGTAACGGACCGCGTTATGCCGCGTGTAACTCACTCTGTTACCGCCGCTATTAACCCTGTGTGACCAAGTTTTTACTATTGATGCTGCCTATGCAGCGTCAATAGTAAAAACATCTGATGTTAAAAATAATTAAAAAAATATAAAAAATCATTATATACTCACCTTTCCCGCTCCTCGCGACGCTCCGGTGACCGCTCCATGCAAGCGGCAGGTTCCAGTGGCAAGGATGGTCTGCAAGAAGGACCTGCCATGACGTCACGGTCATGTGACTGCGACATCATCACAGGTCCTGCGCGCCTGCGGGAGAAGGACCTGCCGTGACGTCACGGTCATGTGACCGCGACACGGTCATGTGACCGCGACACGGTCATGTGACCGCGACACGGTCATGTGACCGCGACACGGTCATGTGACCGCGACACGGTCATGTGACCGCGATGTCATCACAGGTCCTGCGCGCCTGTGCGAGAAGTAGGCGACAGGACTACAAGGGGCCCTGGAAGGCGAGTATATGTTTATTTTTTTATTTTTTAACCTGTGACATACATAGCTGGGCAATATAGTACGTGACTGGCCAATATACTACGTGGCTGGGCAATATACTACGTGGCTCTGTGTTGTATACTACATCGCTGTGCAAAATACTACGTGGCTCTGTGCTGTATACTACGTCACTGGGCAATATACTACGTAACTGGGCAATATACTACGTGGCTCTGTGCTGTATACTACGTTGCTGTGCAATATACTACGTGGTTGGGCAATATACTACGTGGCTGGGCAATATACTACGTAGCTGGGAAATATACTACGTGACTGGCCAATATGCTACGTGGCTGGGCAATATACTACGTGGCTCTGTGCTGTATACTACGTCGCTGTGCAATATACTACGTGGCTCTGTGCTGTATACTACGTCACTGGGCAATACACTACGTTACTCGGCAATATACTATGTGGCTGGGCAATATACTACGTCACTGGGCAATATATTACGTGGGCTGTGCAATATACTACGTGGCTGGCCAATATACTACGTGGCTGGCCAATATACTACGTGGCTGGCCAATATACTACGTGGACATGCATATTCTAGAATACCCGATACGTTAGAATTGGGCCACCATCTAGTTAAATAATATTGGTCTGAGTGCTGTCCGTTTTTTCACGGACAGTTCTCAGACCAGAAATATTGTCATTTGAACTTGGCCTTACCATGACAGCCAGCCTTTACTGCCTCTTAGGCCCTGGCTTAGGCCAGATCTAATAGGCCTATAGTAATTGTAGGGCGGTCACACCCTTGACACCTCATGCTCTCATTACAGAGGCACCACTGGGTTGGGGTGATGGTGAGACCCCCTTTCTCTGTGCAGCCAGTAAGACCTCACACTAATCGATTACACAGAGGGTTCTTAATCTTATCGTGCCCCAGCTGTCCCCTGCTGTTCTGCTGATTGTCCCATTGTGACTGGATGTCAGACCGTTTTGACATAATTAGTACATTTTCACTGGGCTATGATTTAAAAATAGATTTAATTTTTTTTTTAAACTAAAGGACTAAAAAGAGACTTCATTTACATATGGAATCGCATGCCCAAGATTCTCTTAATATATGCCAATTATTAAAAGGGACACTCCTGATAATCCATGTATAGTAAAGGTGTTGTCCCCATTCATGAAATTATGGGCTAATCTGCGATAGTTATAGAACACATTACTACTTATTCTTTCCAGGTCCATCACTGTCTTTCTTCTCCACTGCCCTGGTCTCTGTTGTTTGTCTGCGGCGCTGACAGAGTGTTGAGACTGTTGCAGCTAATCGGTTAGAAAAGTAGTTTGCCTGTGTAAATAGCAAGTGCTACTGAGCTCAATGATTGGCTGCAGTGCTGATTATGTGACATCAGCTCTGCAGACAAACGGACCGGGACAGTGGAGGAGAGCCAGTGTTGGACTTGAGGAGGGTAGGTACGGTAACTTTTTTATTATAAGTGCCATAACTTATAACCCATAGTTTTCTGAAAGGAAGAATGAAGTTATTACATCAATATTTTATGTACATAAATATCCCACAGACAGTGCTGATCTGTAGCACATATAAGCATCATTTGAGATTTACTAGTTTTCCATAATGTTATGGAGTGAAGTTGCAATGGTCACCCCAGAAAAATATTAAATTTGTAGCTTGAAGGATGACTATATAACACCAGAACTGCTCATATACAGACCTACAGTAGCAGCAAAAGAGAGAGAACAAAGGAAGAACTGTAAGTTTGCATAAACATAGCTGAAAATCCAACAGCTGTTGGACCAAGATAAGTTACAAATGGTTATTTAGAATACTAGGTGATCCATACAGTAGAATTCATGGATACTTTCAGCTATGTCTTTAAAGGGGCATTCTCAAGTTTGGAAGTTAGACCATATCCGTGAATAAGGGGTATCTTAACTGATTGCTGGGGTCAGACTATTGGAACCACTCTGATCCTGAGAACCATGGCTCTGAAGAGCCCCATGTAAATGAAGCAGTGGTCAATCATGTGCACTGCCGCTTCATTCATTCTTATTGGCACTGTTGGAAATGGCCGAGTGCTGCTCTCATCCTGTCTATGGCAATCCCTGAAGAATTAATGGAGTGACATTGCACATTATCTACCACCACTGCATCACACGGGACTCTTCATCACACGGGACTCTTCATCACACGGGACTCTTCATCACACGGGACTCTTCATCACACGGGACTCTTCATCACACGGGACTCTTCATCATACGGGACTCTTCATCACACAGTCAAACAAACAAGGCAGCACACTGTAGCGCCAAAACATGCAAACATGAATCATGAAAGTTAAACTGCATTACTGCACTAGAAATATGAAAAAATGAGAGCGTTTAGCGCATAAATTGGCCAATTTACGTGTACCTGGTAGCCACTTTACGGCATCTCCCGTATACCAGGTCCTAACTTTCATGTTTGCATGTTTTGGTGCTACAGTGTGCTGCCTTGTTTGTTTGACTGTGTATGAGTTGGTGACTCTAGATTTAGCACCTGTTCACACTTGATCTATGTTTGGATGTGACGGTCAGTTTTTTTAAATTTGTATTTACTAGCCTTCTGACCGAGCACTCCGCTTCTTAGCCACAGGTGTTTTAATCGCAGCAGGTCCATTACCCCTCCACAGAGAGAGAGAAATTTAGTCTAAGAAGAGGTTTCACAGTTACCCATTCTGATGGAGACGTTTGTTCTCAGCAGGGAAAGCGTAGGACCTGGTATACGAGAGATGCCGTAAAGTGGCTACCAGGTACACGTAAATTGGCCAATTTATGAGCTAAATGCTCTTATTTTTTCATATTTCTAGTGCAGTAATGCAGTTTAACTTTCATGTTTGCATGTTTTGGCGCTACAGTGTGCTACCTTGTTTGTTTGACTGTACGAGTTGGTGACTCTAGGTTCAGCACCTGTTCACATTTGATCTCTGTTTGGATGTGACGGTCAGTTTTTTGAAACTTCATCACACGGGACACTTTATCACACGGGACACTTTATCACACGGGACACTTTATCACACGGGACACTTTATCACACGGGACACTTTATCACACGGGACACTTTATCACACGGGACACTTTATCACACGGGACACTTTATCACACGGGACACTTTATCACACGGGACACTTTATCACACGGGACACTTTATCACACGGGACACTTTATCACACGGGACACTTTATCACACGGGGCACTTTATCACACGGGACACTTTATCACACGGGACACTTTATCACACGGGACTCTTCATCACACGGGACTCTTCATCACACGGGACACTTAAGAGCCCAAGTTCTCGGGATCACTAAGAACATCAGCAGTTGGAGCACCTGCAATCAAGAAGTTACCCTTGATCCTCAGGACAGGGGATGACTTCCAAAATGGAGGCTACCCCTAAAAGTGCAAATGTCCTTAAATGTAGATCTAGATGTGATGTTAATGAACTTTTTATTATTAGACCTCACTTTTAGGTTAAATTTAATGTAATTGTTTTCTGTATTCTTGTAGGAATGAACCATCTACGATTAACACTCTGACACCTTTTCTAAGATACTTATTTTGTGAGCCTTCACAGCTGCAAGAGTTTTGTGCTCTCCGAATGGGCATAAGGAAAGCTCTACTTCATCCAGATCCCAGTCCCTGTAAAGCTGAGAGCCCATCGGCTGCAGAAGAACAAGTCGTTCGCCTGTTATTTGATTTAATAAGCTTTATGCAAGTAAGTGGATATTTGCTTTCTGGAAGTAGATGGGAACCCAAGGGGTTAGCTTTATGATCACGCTCCACTGTCTGTAACTTGGGGTACATGAGTCATTGTTAGACATTGCTTTCAAACTACCGGTACATCAAACAAGGGGTGAGGACCTCAGCATCCAAACATTTTTGGGGATTCTTTTCTCTTTTTATGAGAAACATAACAGTATGGTTTCTTTACAGCCTTTATGTAATTCAATCTTCATCCCTGTGTTTTTTTTTTTTAACATGAAGGCAGTAGTAATCGATAACATACAAGTAACATATCTGGTGTGACTTCATCTTGAGCACGATCTTTCTTCAGCTTGTTAACACAGATCTCTTGTTATCTGCCATTATTCAGCATGGGAAGCATGAAGGCATCTTAAGTTTCAACCTTGTATGCTGATTTTGACAAGTTAGGCTTAAAGCACCACTGCCTGCAGATTAAGTGTAAATGGTGCTGTTTTCTTTTGTATTATGGTCTGCGAATATGCAAGAGTTAACGTTTATTGAGATGAAGGGGGTGTTAAAGACTGCATAGTATCCATTCCAGATTTCCCAGCAGAGCAGCTGGTCCCATGCTGAGCAGTCCAACTTGGAAGGCGGGTGATCTTACCATGGAGCATATTGGCCTGCTCGTTGTCATTGCCAAACATCTCCTTGACTGTTGTATTCCGGTGCCAACGTGTACAGCTCTAGACAAAGCAACTGTTTCATGGAAAATGTCATCTGTGCCGTGTAAGAGCTGGAGCACTCAGATCACGATAAATAGAACCAGCTTTGGGGTATGTTCATTGCAGTGTTGGTCCTGATTCCTTCCAGGTTTGGCTGTTTTTTTTTGGCCAAGGTTAAATGTGTAAATGGTATATTATTCTTCAGGATTCTTCTTATTGATACACTGAGATGATGTGAATATTAGATTCTGGAACAGAAATGGTCTACAATTTACAGATGTTTTTATTTGCCTAAGAAAAGCTGTAAAGATTCAACCGTGCTAATATTTTGTGTCACGTTACAGTGATTCTCCATTATAGAGTCAATATAATAAACATTCACCCTTAACAAGAGCAAATTTTGCATTGAAAATATTAAAAAACCAGTAACTCGACTTATTAACATTAATTACATTTTACATGTTTTTTTTTTTTTTTTTACGACTATAGATCTCGTTAATTACAAATTAGAGATGGCTTTGGTCAAAATCTGAGTATTATAAATGCCCTTCTATAATAACACTGCCCTACGTCAATTTTGGTGACTAAAATATAATGTGAATTTTGGTGTGCTGAATCCAAAAATCACATCCATTTTCTCCAGTCACATCTGTTTTTTCCCCCCAAACACTGTTTACTAAGGAACTCGTAGGCTGTGTGCACACTGTGCATTTTTGGTACGTTTTATCCACTCGGAAATTAGCCAAAAAAACTGTGGACGCCGTATGCCAGCTAATTCAATAAGAATCCTGAAGTGCTGTGCACATGATCAGTAATTTTCCTTCGAGTATTTGCAGTGCGTTTTTTTTTCTGCAGCATGCCAATTTTTGTGTGGTTTTTAGCGTTTTTCACCCAGTGACTTCAATGGAGTCTGACAAATCCACAGCAAAAACAGTTCCAAAAATGTTAGCGGATTTGCTGCATATTTGCTGAGTTTTTGATTGCATTTTATTAACTTCCTATTGTGTTTCCCATGCTGTCATCTGTGTGACAGCATTTGAAACACCTGTGAGGCAGTTCTGATCGGTGGTAACATTTTCGCCGATAAGACCGTTACCGCCGTCAGAGCTCTGCAGGATCACACTGTCACATGTCAGCGTGACTCCACAGCTGTAACTGTGACCTGTGGTAAAAAGTTTACCGCAGGTTAGCAGATCAGACTACTATTCTCATCAGGCTACATCTGCTGTCATTGATGACAATGATAGCAGACGCCGCTGATGTGAGAAGTAGTCTCTCCTCAGCCGCTGCCTGTATTAAAAAAATAAATAAATAAAATAAAAATGCCACATTTAAAATAATTAAATACATATTAAAATAAAATAAAAATAAAACACTCATAATACTCACCTAACACAAAATCCGCGATGCCCTTGTCTCCTCTAAACAGTCATAAATAAACAACCATATACTCACCTGTCTGCCGTAGTCCACGTAAGTCAGTGTCCCACAGCAATCTCATTTGTAGAACAGTTACATCGGGAGATGTGACTGCTCTAACCGGCTGCTGGCGATACACTGATAGGAGCGTCATCACTCTCGCAGTGTTTCGCTGAGCTGCCGTGAGAGAGGTCACATGAGTTCATCAGCTGATGAGCTCCGGTGATCTCACTTACGGCACTACTGTAGTGTGAAAACTTTCTCACACAGCAGTGGTACCCTAAGCGAGATCACCGGGGCTCATCAGCTGATGAACTCCGGTGAACTCTCTCATCACAGCTGAGCACTACATGCTGCAGGAGTGATTCCATGCTCCTGTCAGTGTGTAGCCGGCTGACCTCAAGGGCAGTCACATCAGTGACTGTTCTCAAAGTCGTCAGGATCATCTTGAGACATTATAGACAATTATCTTCTAGGCGGACAGGAATATTGTTGTTTATTATTTTATTTTTGTTATAGGAGACATTGGCTTCAGTGGATTGGGCAATGATGTATGGTTTAATTTAAATTCAATAAAAGAGTGTGTGTCATTATTTCAAATAAAGGACTTTATTCTGGGTGTGTGTGTGTTTTTTTTTTTTTTTTTTTATAATATCACTATGGGGTTAGTAATTACTAACCCCTGGGCTTGATGTCATCTGACTATACAAAGGCAACAACAACCCCCCCTAACTATCACCCCACTTGCCACCGCCCCAGGGCAAGGGGAATAGCGAGGCTAAGTGTCAAAATTGGCGCATAATATAGATGTGCTATTTCTGGGGTGGCTGAGAGCTTATAGTCTCGGGGGGGGGGGGGAGCAGTATCCATGGGCCCTTCCTAGGCTATTAATATCAACCCACAGCTGTCTGCATAGCCTTTGCTGGTTAGACTTTATAGGGGGACCCTACATCAATTTTTTTTCTGGGGTCCCCATGGAACCTAGCCAGTAAAGGCTAAGCAAACAGCTGTGAGTGGAAATTTATAACCTGGAAAACTTTCTGACTATTGACTCCATTTCAGAAAATTAACATCAGCCCTCAGCCGTCGACTTTCCATCCGCTGGTTATGAAAATTACGCAGGAGCCCACACAATTGTTTTTTGTAAAAATTAACAGTTGCTGTTTGGTTACAGCCTATATAGGTTCAATCTGTTAACGCTCCTACATAGGCTGGTGGCAATGTATGTGTGTGTATTTAACTCTTTACTTACTGGTTTAGTAATGAGCGTGTCTGGCTGACTCCTTTCATTACTAAACCTAGTGCTTGGTGTCATCAACAGCTGCTGGCATCAAGCCCTAATCATATTACCCTGATACCACTGCATCAGAATGAATTAGAAGGTGTTGAACCAAGAAATTACATCACAAAACATTTTTTTTTTAAATATCTTTAGCTTAAAAAAGCCTTCATTGCTGTACAAAACCGCTGCAGAAACGCAGCAAGACGCACGTTTTTGCTGCCAAGAGATGCAGATACCATGCAGAAATTTCTGCAAGCAAATACTCAATGTTCGCACATACCCTTACATTAATAACGTAACATTATATATAATTATATTATTTTTTAAATTATTTTCAGCACATTTTTCAAAATAAAAAAAGCATACTCACATTTACTATCAACTACAAATTAACTTAAAGATAACTAAAAAAAACGGGGAAGAGGAGAGGGAAAACATGTACAGTATATATAATATATATGCAGATCCATGGCGTGGGAAACACTGTACGCTCAGCAATCAAACTTGCCAGCACACACGTAACTTAATGGTTTGAAAGCCTATCGTCTATAGTAGAGAAGTTACATAGACACCCAATGTGGGAACTGAACCCTGGAGGCCAGATGTAGGAGAGCCCTGGACAATGAAGCTCACAGATATAAGAGCAAGAAGGGAAGAGGAGCCTGTGCAGTTGTTAGGATAAATTTTTGCTACTTGATGACATTTGTCTGTGATGCCCTGACAGATCACATCTGCTGACATGAAATCGCACTTGACACCATTGCAGATGTCATTTTAAGCAGTGATTCGGGCATTATTCTCTTAGCTTACTTACCTTCTGTTTTCAAAACTGAAATTACTTTTTAGGGTCCACGATGGTTCTGCACATGGCTATTACTAACTTTTGTATGTGCTGTTTCTTGTAACCTCATTTTTCAACTGCAAACAATTTGAAAATATTTCTTATTTTTTTTATATTTGTGGTCACCTTTGTACAACAGCAATAAGCTAGCATTCAGCTGTGAACAAACCGGAAAGGATTCATATGCATGTCACCTTATTGGAGGAGGTGTTCTATATGCATAGTGACACTTTTTGATATACGGTAGTTAATCTATACCCACTGGCAAAGGGGTAACAAAAAAGATTTCCTACAAGTTCTTTGCCCCTAAATGCTGGACCAGAGAATTCCTACTGTTAAACATTAAGCAGGCGTTTATACTTTTTAGATTTAGCTTTAGTAGGACCCGAGCTACTATTTAAGCAACTAGTGCCGAATTTGATGTATTTTGAACCTCATTTCTTTATCTGTTTTCCGGTTTCTTCTCTTACAGCTCACAGATTGTGCACAAGTGACGGAAGTTACTATGTACATGAAGGATTTGTGTGTAAAGTTTTGTGACCATCCAGATGTTTGGAGGAACGAGGTTCGTCTATTGTCGCTACAGGCCTTGTGTGCTTGTGAGTACAGCTTAAAAATCACTGGGGACTGTTCCACACTCTTGCACATTGTGGAAAAAAGTTTAGACCTTCAGAAAGAAGTAAGTGACAGAATGGACACGCAATAATAAAAAGAACACATTTTCATTTGTTCATTACGGTTATTATTTTTCTTTTTTTGATGATCTTCAGAGTATTCCTAGAGAGCAGATTTTAACTGGACTGAGCTTGCTTCTGCTGAACTCTCCATGCAACCATCATGATCAAATTCTACATTTAGGTAAGTTTGAAGCTAAGCAGTCCAAAATTAATTCACTGTATACAGAAATTAATACATTTCATGATCAGAATCTCACAAGAATGCCACTCATAGATTTGGATTTGTAACTGCAAGTAGTCATATCAGAATAGAAGTTAATGTTTATTTTTCACATTTGAAAGTACATTGTGAAAGGCCTTTAACTTTTAAAGGAATCTGTCACCCCCAAAGCTCAGTTTAAACTAATCATTTAATCATATAGGGGACTTAGCCCTTATAAAAACCATTAATGTTGTTTTAGTTTTCTTAGCTTTTATTATACAGATAATGATTTTTAATCCATTTGCAAATGTTAGTGCTAAGGGAACCCTTGGCATGGCCAAAACTTTCAATGCACCAATTTGCCCTCCCCTTTGCTGATTGACTGTGTGCTGTCGGAACTGGAAACTGCACTCTAAACTCTGTTCTGTGGGCTGCGGCCTCTCTGTTCTGTGGGCTGGGGCCTCTGTGGGCTGGGGCCTTTGTGTCCTGTGGGCTGAGGCCTCTGTGTCCTGTGGGCTGAGGCCTCTGTAGCCTGCGGCCTCTGTCCTGTGGGCTGAGGCCTCTGTGCTGTGAGCTGCGGTCTCTGTGGGCTGGGGCCTCTGTGGGATGAGGCCTCTAGTCCTGTGGGCTACGGTCTCTGTGGGCTGAGGCCTCTGTGGGCTGAGGCCTTTGTGGGCTGAGGCCTCTGTGGGCAGGGGCCTCTGTGGGCAGGGGCCTCTGTGGGCTGGGGCCTCTGTGTCCTGTGGGCTGCGGCCTCTGTGGGCTGCGGCCTCTGTGGGCTGGGGCCTCTGTGGGCTGGGGCCTCTGTGGGCTGGGGCCCCTGTGTCCTGTGGGCTGCAGCCTCTGTGGGCTGTGGCCTCTGTGTCCTTTGGGCTGCTGTCTCTGTGGGCTGCGGCCTCTGTGTCCTGTGGGCTGCGGCCTCTGTGTCCTGTGGGCTGCGGCCTCTGTGTCCTGTGGGCTGGGGCCTCTGTGTCCTGTGGGCTGAGGCCTCTGTGTCCTGTGGGCTGCGGCCTCTGTGTCGTGTGGGCTGCGGCCTCTGTCGTGTGGGCTGCGGCCTCTGTGTCCTGTGGGCTGCGGCCTCTGTGTCCTGTGGGCTGCGGCCTCTGTGTCCTGTGGGCTGCTGCCTCTGTGCCCTGTGGGCTGCAGCCTCTGTGGGCTGGGGCCTCTGTGTTCTGTGGGCTGGGGCCTCTGTGGGCTGGGGCCTCTGTCCTGTGGGCTGCGGCCTCTGTGTCCTGTGGGCTGGGGCCTCTGTGGGCTGGGGCCTCTGTGTCCTGTGGGCTACGGTCTCTGTGGGCTGGGGCCTCTGTGTCCTTAATAATAATAACAATAATAATAATAATCTTTATTTATATAGCGCCAACATATTCCGCAGCGCTTTACAGTTTAACAGTTTCAAACAACAATCATAGGTAACAATGTTAGCGATACAATAATAAAGCAAAATAAGATGACTCTGCTCGTGAGAGCTTACAATCTACAATGAGGTGGGAGAGATACAAAGTACAGGTGTGTATTTACAATGATGTATTTACTATGATGGTCCAGCCATCTTCAGGGGGTGGGGGATAGATGGAGATAGTGAAAGGGCTACACACACACACACACACACACAAACATAAAATGACTTTGATTACTTAATGTGGTAGGCAGCTCTGAACAAATGTGTTTTGAGGGAGCGCCTAAAACTATGCAAGTTGTGGATGGTCCTAATATCTTGGGGTAGAGCATTCCAGAGGATTGGCGCACCACGGGAGAAGTCTTGGAGTTGGGAGTGGGAGGTACGGATTAATGCCGAGGTTAGTCGAAAGTCATTTGCAGAGCGCAGCGGTCGGTTAGGCCGATAGACCGATATGAGGGAGGAGATGTATGGGGGTGCCGCACTGTGGAGAGCTTTGTGGGTGAGAACAAGAACTTTGAATTGTATCCTGTAATGAATGGGCAGCCAGTGTAATGACTGGCGAAGAGCGGATGCATCTGAGTAACGATTAGCCAGATGGACAACCCTGGCTGCTGCATTAAGGATGGACTGGAGAGGGGAATGTCGAGTAAGGGGGAGGCCAATTAATAGAGCATTGCAGTAGTCCAGGCGGGAGTGGATCAGGGCAACAGTGAGGGTTTTTGTTGTCTCCATGGTAAGAAAAGGGCGGATTCTAGAGATGTTCTTTAGGTGTAAGCGGCACGAGCGGGCAAGAGATTGTATATGGGATGTGAAGGAGAGATCGGAGTCAAACAAAACACCCAGACAGCGCGCCTGCTGCCGGGGTGTTATTATGGTGCTATTCACGGAGAGGGAAATGTCAGATTTAGGGAGGTTAGTAGAAGGCGGGAGAAGAAGTTCAGTTTTGGAGAGGTTGAGTTTCAGATAGAGAGCGGACATGATGTTGGAGACTGCGGACAGTCAGTGGCGTTCTGTAGTACAGCTGGGGTAAAATCAGGGGATGACGTGTATAGTTGTGTGTCATCAGCATAAAGATGGTACTGAAAGCCAAGTCTGCTGATGGTCTGTCCAATTGGGGCTGTGTAGAGGGAGAAGAGAAGGGGGCCAAGGACTGAGCCCTGGGGTACCCCGACAGTGAGAGGAAGAGGAGATGAAGTGGAACCAGAGAACAGAACACTGAAGGAGCGGTCAGAAAGATAGGAGGAGAACCAGGAGAGAGCAGTGTCCTTAATGCCTAGTGACTGGAGCCTAGAGAGTAGGAGAGGGTGGTCAACAGTGTCAAAAGCTGCAGAAAGGTCGAGAAGAATGAGCAGAGAGTGGTCCCCATTACATTTTGCTGTCAGAAGGTCATTGGTCACCTTGATGAGTGCAGTTTCTGTCGAATGTAGGGGCGGAAACTGGACTGTGAAGGGTCTAGGAGGGAATGAGTGGAGAGGTAACGGGTAAGGCGGGAGTAGATCAGGCGCTCCAAGAGTTTAAAGATGAAGGGGAGATTGGAGACCGGTCTGTAGTTGTTTGTGCAGGATGGGTCGAGGGAGGTTTTTTTTTGTAATGGAGTAATTATAGAGTGTTTGAAGGAGGAGGGGAAAATGCCAGAGGAGAGGGAGAGATTAAAGATTGTGGTTAGGTGAGTTGTGACAACTGAAGAGAGAGACTGGAGGAGGTGTGAAGGAATGGGGTCGGTAGTGCATGTAGTCGGACGAGAAGAGGAGAGGAGCTTGGAGACTTCTTCTTCTGTGATGGGATCGAATGTGGAGAGTGAGCCAGGGGAGATGCAGGGAGGGATGGGAGTCATTGCACTTGGTGTCTGGGAGCGGATTTCCTGACGGATATTGTCTATTTTCTCTATAAAGTGGGAGGCCAGGTCATCAGCACAAATGTCTGTCATATGGGCTTGTGCTTTTGGCCTGAGGAGGGAGTGAAAGGTGTTAAAAAGTTTCTTGAGGTTGCTGGATAGTGAGGAGATCAGGGTGGTGTAGTAGGTCTGTTTGGCGAGGTGAAGGGCAGAGTTATAGGTTCTTAACATAAATTTGAAGTGTGTGAAGTCTTCTGGTGTGCGTGTTTTCCTCCATAAGCGTTCAGCACTCCTAAATCATCGCTGGAGAAATGGGGTTTGCTATGTGAGCCAGGGCTATTTCACTCTGTGTTTGGAGGTTCTGAGAGTGAGGGGAGCTACTTGTTCAAGGGTGCTTCTAAGAGTGTGATTGTAGTGATGTACAGCCAGATCAGGACATGAAAAAGAAGAGATTGGGGACAATGATGAGTGTAGGGAGTCTGAAAGTGTATGAGGGTTAATGGCATGTAGATTTCTGAATGTGTTGTAGGTAGGAGAGTGCTGGGGTGGGGGAGGAATTTTGAGTGTGAAGGATAGAATGTTGTGGTCAGAGAGGGGAAGCGGTGAGTTATTTCGGTAGGAGATTGAACAGAGCCGGACAAAGACCAGGTCCAGGGTATTACCGTCTTTGTGTGTTTCAGAGGTTGAGAGCTGTGAGAGGCCTAGAGAAGTGGTTAGTGATAGAATCTGGGATGCCGATGTGGAAGTGGGGCTGTTAATGGGGATGTTGAAGTCTCCCAAGATAAGGGTTGGAAGTTCTGAGGACATGAAGTGCGGCAGCCAGGCTAAGTGGTCCAGGAAGTGGGTGGTTGAGCCTGGGGGCCGGTATATGACCGCTACTCTTGAGGGAGAGGGGACGAAAGAGCCTGATGGTGTGGACCTCAAAAGAAGGGAATGAGAGTGGTGGAACTGGGGGTATAATCTGGAACGTGCATTGTGGGGACAGGAGTATGCCGTCTCCACCACCAGGTCTGTTTGTGGGTCCCGGGGAATGGGAGAATTGTAAGCCACCATGAGAAATGGCAGCGGGGGAGATCGTGTCAGAGTCCTGGATCCAGGTTTCAGTGAGGGCAAACAGATTCAGAAAGTTGTTCACAAAGTAGTTGTGCAGGAAAGGAAGCTTGTTACATACAGACCGTGGATTCCAAAGGGCACAATTGAAAGAGGTGAGGGAGTGCAAGTAATATTAATAAGGTTAGTATGGTTTTGATATGAGGTAGGGTAGCGGTTGAAGTTGGGGGATGGGGGACCGGGGTTGGGGGAGATGTCCTCCAAAATCAGTAGGAGTAAGAAGATAAAAAGCAAGTAGTTTTTGGAAGTGTATGAAGTTTTTTTTGTGCGGTGTGTTTGGGCAAGATGGGCTGAGGTTTTCCAGGAAGGTGAGAAGTGCATGGGAGCTGTACATGGGAGAGGGAAGGAGAGAGGAGCTGATGTATATAAGTCGTGGTGGAGGGGGGATTGGGCGGTGAAAGTGTATTGCAAGGGAACATAGGAGGATAGGAATAAAGCATTTTGATAGAAGGGAGAGCAGAGTGTGGGTTACCTGCCTCCTGCCCTGACTAACTGCCATGGAATAACTGCTGTATCACGACGCTTATCTTCGTGATGCTTTCCTTCTGGGACGCTTGCATGCACCCCCACTTGCGTGCACCCCTAAGGATGGTTCTTAATTTATAGTCCAGACTGCTGGGTCAGGAGAGATGGATTGTGGGACCAGGGTGGGGATAATTTGGCAGCTGGTGCCAGCACACCAGGGGGTGGTTAAATGATCAAACACATTGTGGCTGGCAATATGCTATAACACCTTCACCTGATAGTATCTAGAGTGGCCACAGTAATGGATATACATCAAACAGTGAGTAAATCGTACAATGCAACAAATGAAATATACCAATCATTAAGCAGGCACACTAAAATATGTTGCTAGATGGTAGAGTGGCAGATGACAGACAGCAGACAGAAAGCAGATGAAGTGTATACCATTAGAGTCTATAGCAGCAGATGAGACAGCAATCAGAGGTAGGTCTCTGTGGGCTGCAGCCTCTGTGTCCTGTGGGCTGGGGCTTCTGTGTCCTGTGGGCTGGGGCCTCTGTGGGCTGCAGCCTCTGTGTCCTGTGGGCTGGGGCCTCTGTGTCCTGTGGGCTACGGTCTCTGTGTCCTGTGGGCCGGGACCTCTGTGTCCTGTGGGCTGCGGCCTCTGTGGGCTGTGGCCTCTGTGTCCTGTGGGCTGGGGCCTCTGTGTCCTGTGGGCTGGGGCCTGGGGCCTCTGTCCTGTGGGCTGCAGCCTCTGTGTCCTGTGGGCTGCAGCCTCTGTGTCCTGTGGGCTGCAGCCTCTGTGTCCTGTGGGCTGGGGCCTGTGTCCTGTGGGCTGGGGCCTCTGTGGGCTGCAGCCTCTGTGTCCTGTGGGCTGGGGCCTCTGTGGGCTGGGGCCTCTGTGTCCTGTGGGCTGGGGCCTCTGTGTCCTGTGGGCTGGGGCCTCTGTGTCCTGTGGGCTGCGGTCTCTGTCCTGTGGGCTGCTGCCTCTGTGTCCTGTGGTTACGGTCTCTGTGGGCTGCGGCCTCTGTGTCCTGTGGGCTGCGGCCTCTGTGTCCTGTGGGCTGCGGCCTCTGTCCTGTGGGCTGGGACCTCTGTGGGCTGGGGCCTCTGTGTCCTGTGGGCTGGGGCCTCTGTGGTCTGGGGCCTCTGTGTCCTGTGGGCTGCGGTCTCTGTGTCCTGTGGGCTGCGTCCTCTGTGTCCTGTGGGTACGGTCTCTGTGGGCTGGGGCCTCTGTGTCCTGTGGGCTGCGGCCTCTGTGTCCTGTGGGCTGCGGCCTCTGTGTCCTGTGGGCTGCGGCCTCTGTGTCCTGTAGGCTGCGGCCTCTGTGTCCTGTAGGCTGGGGCCTCTGTGTCCTGTAGGCTGGGGCCTCTGTGTCCTGTGGGCTGGGGCCTCTGTGTCCTGTGGGCTGCGGCCTCTGTCCCGTAGGCTGGGGCCTCTGTGTCCTGTGGGCTGGGGCCTCTGTGTCCTGTGGGCTGGGGCCTCTGTGTCCTGTGGGCTGAGGCCTCTGTGTCCTGTGGGCTGGGGCCTCTGTGTCCTGTGCCTGGGGCCTCTGTGTCCTGTGGGCTGGGGCCTCTGTGTCCTGTGGGCTGGGGCCTCTGTGGGCTGGGGTCTCTGTGTCCTGTGGCCTGGGGCCTCTGTGTCCTGTGGGCTGGGGTCTCTGTGGGCTGCGGCCTCTGTGTCCTGTGGGCTGCGGCCTCTGTGTCCTGTGGGCTGCGGCCTCTGTGTCCTGTGGGCTGGGGCCTCTGTCCTGTGGGCTGGGGCCTCTGTGTCCTGTGGGCTGCGGTCTCTGTGTCCTGTGGGCTGCGTCCTCTGTGTCCTGTGGGTACGGTCTCTGTGGGCTGGGGCCTCTGTGTCCTGTGGGCTGCGGCCTCTGTGTCCTGTGGGCTGCGGCCTCTGTGTCCTGTAGGCTGGGGCCTCTGTGTCCTGTGGGCTGGTGCCTCTGTGTCCTGTGGGCTGGTGCCTCTGTGTCCTGTGGGCTGGGGCCTCTGTGTCCTGTGGGCTGGGGCCTCTGTGTCCTGTGGGCTGGGGCCTCTGTGTCCTGTGGGCTGGGGCCTCTGTGGTCTGGGGTCTCTGTGTCCTGTGGCCTGGGGCCTCTGTGTCCTGTGGGCTGGGGTCTCTGTGGGCTGCGGCCTCTGTGTCCTGTGGGCTGCGGCCTCTGTGTCCTGTGGGCTGCGGCCTCTGTGTCCTGTGGGCTGGGGCCTCTGTGTCCTGTGGGCTGGGGCCTCTGTGTCCTGTGGGCTGGGGCCTCTGTGTCCTGTGGGCCTCTGTGTCCTGTGGGCTGGGGTCTCTGTGGGCTGCGGCCTCTGTGTCCTGTGGGCTGCGGCCTCTGTGTCCTGTGGGCTGCGGCCTCTGTGTCCTGTGGGCTGCGGCCTCTGTGTCCTGTGGGCTGCGGCCTCTGTGTCCTGTGGGCTGCGGCCTCTGTGTCCTGTGGGCTGCGGCCTCTGTGTCCTGTGGGCTGGGGCCTCTGTGTCCTGTGGGCTGGGGCCTCTGTGTCCTGTGGGCTGCGGCCTCTGTGTCCTGTGGGCTGCGGCCTCTGTGTCCTGTAGGCTGGGGCCTCTGTGTCCTGTGGGCTGGGGCCTCTGTGTCCTGTGGGCTGGGGCCTCTGTGTCCTGTGGGCTGGGGCCTCTGTGTCCTGTGCCTGGGGCCTCTGTGTCCTGTGGGCTGGGGCCTCTGTGTCCTGTGGGCTGGGGCCTCTGTGGGCTGGGGTCTCTGTGGCCTGGGGCCTCTGTGTCCTGTGGGCTGGGGTCTCTGTGTCCTGTGGGCTGCGGCCTCTGTGTCCTGTGGGCTGAGGCCTCTGTGTCCTGTGGGCTGGCGCCTCTGTGGGCTGGGGTCTCTGTGTCCTGTGGCCTGGGGCCTCTGTGTCCTGTGGGCTGGGGTCTCTGTGGGCTGCGGCCTCTGTCCTGTGGGCTGCGGCCTCTGTGTCCTGTGGGCTGAGGCCTCTGTGTCCTGTGGGCTGCGGCCTCTGTGTCCTGTGGGCTGCGGCCTCTGTGTCCTGTGGGCTGCGGCCTCTGTGTCCTGTGGGCTGCCTCCTGTCTGTCTGGCATCTCGGCCCCTCACTCCCTCCTGTCCAAGTACCATTATGTTCAAGGTATTAGTAGAGATCAAACTGCTTGGACATTGATGCCATATCCTGACCATATTCTATGAATATCTGCATTAGGAGCACCTGTTTACTGTTAGTGCTGCCAAAAAGAGTTATTTTCATTCAGTTCGAGGAAAGATGCTGAGTTCACATTTTATTTTTTTTATTCACAGCACTTAAGATTTTGATGTTACCAGATGAAAGTAAAGCTCCAGCCATTGCTCAAGTGTTGCTCATGCCATTATTACATGTGTTATCGTCAGCAGCCTTGGTAGACTCTTTCAGCGAGAAGGATAAAGGACTGTCATTACAGCAATTGGCACTAACCATTTTGGAGAAAATACAAGATACAGACAACAAAGAGAACGAAAAAGTGGTAATGTAGACAAAGCCTAGTTTCAGTCCCAGCATGCCTGATAGTTAGGTTTTCTCCCCTTTTCTTGGCAAAAATGATATACGGTACTTTAAAAAGCCAAGTTGTCATGTAGATACAGTCATGGAAAGGTAAATGCGGCAAAAGCAAGCAGTATTGTTGTGGCCTGTTCAGTTACTAAATTGGGCTAGTAAAACAGATATGGGAAATTAAAAATGTGTCCTTTTTTCAAAGATAAAAAAAAAATACACCTCTCCTCTCCAGGCTTTTACTGAAAAGCACGTGACGAGAAAGGCTAGGTAGGTTTACACCCCAAAAGCGAGCTCAAGAATCAGGCCACTGTATTCAGGTGGTATGTTCAGGTCTAGTATTGGACTCTTACAGCGAGTGTGCTAGAAAAAAACCCAAGAAGCTATAAAACTACAAAAATATATTTGACCTCTTTCACGACATCCACCGCGTGAGGTGCGTTCCAGCAAACTGCCATATATGTACAGGGGGACAATCGCATTGGTTTACTTGCGGTTGCGATCATCATGTATTTTATAGCTGACTTCCTGCAGAAATGCCCATGATCAGTGCTAGTCCCTATCACAGACGTTTAACCCTTCTGATACTGGTCAATATTGACCCCTACATCGATTGGCATAGCAGAGGGAGGCAGCTTCCTCTCTGATGTTATAGGCACAATGCGATTGCGATCACGTTGTAACGATGGTCTCCATGGAGACCCCGGAGCAACAGATGGCCCTCCGGCCAAGGTCCTGCACAGGTCCTGCACAGAGCAGGAGCTGACACTGCCTCCTGCCTGTGTACTAGACACTGATCTAATTACCTACAATGCAAAAGCATTACAGAGTATTAGGTCAGCAATCAGGGCAATGAAAGTTGATGTCCATTGAGGGACAAGGTAAAAAAGTTAAAAATAAAGTTTTAAAATTTTGTAAAAATATTTAAAAATAATCACAAAATAAAGAAACAAAAAAATATACCCATAAATACATATATTTAATGTAAACAAACAAAAATAAGCATCACAACGTCTGGAACCACTCGATCTATAAATCTGTTTCACTAGTTAACCCCTTGAGTGAACACTTTAAAATAAAAGAAAACTCAAAAACTGTTTTTTTTCATCATAAAAAAAAGACAAAAAGTTAAATAAATAGTCGAATGTAAATAAAAATGGTATCGCTGAAAACATCATCTTGTCTTGCAAAAAACAAGCCGCCATACAGCTCCATCAGCGGGGAAATAAAAGTTAAAGCTCCCGTAATATAGCGATGCAATTCTTTTTTCATAGAATGATTTTTATTGTGTAAAAGCTGCAGAACATAAAAACAAGACGTAAATCTGGTATCGCTGTAACTTCACCGATCTGAAAAATAAAGCAGTCTAATCACTTATACTTCACTAGAAACGGTGTAAAAAATAAAACCAATTCTTCACGTGCTGTTGATTTGTTCATTCTACCTTCCAAAGATCGCAGTAAGGCTCGGTGCACATTTATCTTTTGCTGTGCTCTTACACCAGGCTTTTCGTGTAAATCTCTGAAATACATGATTCAGATGGAATCTTCAGCGGAAGATTCCCTATAATGAGGCAGATGGAGTCACACTGTACATCATCTGGCCTGTGATCCGGCTGTGTCTGTCTTTTTAGGCGAGCATAAATTGCTGAATCACGTCATTCAGCAATTTAAATGGAAACCTCGATGTAAGTGCTCAGCGTAGAGTGAAGGATAAATGTAATCCAAAATGTTATGTAAAAGGAAAAGCGTCAACTCAGTTCCCACTCAGATCCATCATCGTTTAACGGAAATATAGGGAGCTTTCAATGTTACTGTTAACACAAAAGCTCTGGAAAGCTAAATGGCACCTTGACCCAAACCCACCAAAACAAAAAAAAAAATCCAGCGACTCAAATGTCACCATCCATTCTAAGCCTCCAGTGTGCCTAAATCAAACTAACATTTGTATGTTTGGCATCTCTGTAGTAAACAGGGCCTGCTTAATTTACAGGGTGCATGTCTTCAGAAGCAACAGCTGGGCACTACAATGTATTGGGCACTTCAACGGCAGATTTCCAGTTTTCACTCAGCAATATCTATTGCTGTTTATTTCGGGAAGACACCCATGGAGTCAAAATCATCACTACACCTGTAGATACATTCCCAGAGGGGTGTAATTTTTCAAAATAGGGTCACTTGAGGGGGGATTCTGCTCTTATGGCACTTTGGAGTGATGAGCTGTGTTGAATTTGCTGCAAACATAGCGTTTACCTTGGTAGCCAAAATGTTCAATTTTGGTCTCATCAAACTCAAAAGGAGCCTTACAATTTTTGTGCATAAGTAAAAGCTTTTTTCTACCCACTCTTCCATAAAGACCACCTCTATGGAGTGTACTACTATTGTGATTGTATGGACACATACTCCAGTCTCTGCTTGGGTACTCTGCCTGGGCTGAGAGTTTTGGTGGACTGCCCTCTCTTGGCAAGTCTGTTATTGTACCATTTTCTTTCCATTTGATGATACTGGATTTTATGTTGCTCCGGGGGATCATCAGAGATTGGGATATATTTTTTTATTATCCAACCCTGACTTGTACTTCTCAACAGCTTTGTCCCTGACTTGTTTGGAGATCTCCTTGGTCTTCATGGTGATGTTTGGTTAGTGGTGCCTCTTGCTTAATGGTCTTGCAGCCTCTGTGGCCTTTCAGAAAAGGTGTGTATATACTGACAGACCATGTGACACTTAGACAGCACACAGGTGGATTTCCTTTCACAAAGCATGTGACTTATGAAGGTAATTGCTTGCACCAGAAATTTTTATGGGCTTTACCTCAAAAGGGGTCAATACATATGCACATGCCAATTTTAAGTCTTTTGATCCCATAAATTTAAGGAAGTTGTCCACTACTTGGACAACCCGTTCGCGCACCCCATGCTTTCTCTCAATAAAATAAAAAAGCTTATGCTCGCCTCACGTGCTGGTGTTGGCACTCGCGTTCCCGGAGCTCTCGTGTGTTCATGTAAAGTGAGCCCGGCACCCAATTGGTGCTGGCGTCACTGGCCCCACCTTCTGACGTATTGAACATCAAGAGGAAGTCAGGGCTGCAGTTGTTTTCTCATTTCCTTTTGATGTTCAATTTGTCTGAAGGCAGATACAGTGACGCCAGCTCCCATTTTACACCAAGCTCGCATCTCATTACAACCACATGAGAGCCCCAGGAACGCGAGTGCCGACACCACTGGAACTGCGATTGCATGGAAGGTGAATATAAACTTTTTTATTTTATCAGTGCCAAACTTTTAGATCAAGAAGGGGTTGTCCTAGTAGTGTACCGCCCCTTTAATTTAAGCTTACATTTTTCTCAATTCACTTCACCAACTTAAACTATTTAGTGCTGATGCATTACACGCAAATCGGATTACCAAAATATTTAAACACAGGTTGTAGTGTAACAAAATAGGCAAAAAGCCAAGGGGGGGCGGTGAATAGTTTTGCAAGCCACTGTATGGGGTATTACCACGATCAACAGAAATTGCGTACCAAATTTTGGTGTCATTTTTAGTGATTCCCCCCCGTGTGAAAATGTATACACTGTGTTCCAAATTATTATGCAAATTGGATTTAAGTGTTAAAAATATTTAATTGTTTTGTTTTTCAAATAAACTCGTGGATGGTATTGTGTCTCAGGGCTCAATAGATCACTGAAATCAATCTTAAACACATGTGATAATTAGTTTTCCAGGTGATTCTTATTAAAGGAAAACTACTTAAGAATGATGTTCCACATTATTAAGCAGGCCACAGGTTTCAAGTAACATGGGAAAAAAAAGATCTCTCTGCTGCTGAAAAGCATCAAATAGTGCAATGCCTTGGACAAGGTATGAAAAAATTAGATATTTCACGAAAACGTAAAAGTTTTTAGGAAAATCCGAGAAAAATGTCATTTGCATAAGAATTTGGAACATGGTGTAATCTGGGGCTAAAAGAAAATTTTTGTGGTAATAATGTAATTATCTTTCTTCACTGCCCAGTGTTATAAGTTTCTGTGACACACCTGTGTAGTTAAAGGGAACCTGTCACCCTAAAAATCATATATGAGGTAAGCCCACCGGCATCAGGGGCTTATCTACAGCATTCTGTAATGCTGTAGATAAGTACCCGATGTAACCTGAAAGGTAAGAAAAGCAGGTTATATTATACTCACCTGGGTGGGCGGTCCGATCCGATGGGTGTCGTGGTCCGGGGCCTCCCATCTTCTTACAATCACGTCCTCTTCTTTGTCTGCCCTGTTGAGGGCGTGAAGACCAGAAGAGGACGTCATCTGATGAAGATAGGTGGCGCCGGACCAGACCGCGACGCTCATCGGACCCAACCAGCAGCGGGACCGCTCCTGGGTGAGTATAATCTAACCTCTTTTTCTCATCTTTAAGGATACATCGGGGGCTTATCTACAGCATTTCAGAATGCTGTAGATAAGCCCCTGATGCTGGTGGGCTTACCTCACCCTCGATTTTTTTTTGGGGGGGGAGGGAGTGACAGGTTCTCTTTAATATGATCACTGCACCATTAGATGAAATACTTGGAGTGTAGTTCGAAAAATGGGGTCACTTTTGGGAGGGTTCTGCTGTTCTGGCACTCTACCAGGGTGAGATGGCACCCTTAAACCATTCCACCAAAATGTGCAGTACAATATTTAGCTCCTTCCCTTCTGAGCTTTTGTACTGTGCCTCAAAAACAGTTTTTAACCATATATGGAGTATTAATACTCAGGAGAAATTGCACAGCAAATTGTACCATTTTGTTTTCTCCTGTTTACCCTTATGAAAATGAAACATTTTTGGGTATCTGCGTACTTAGGAGAAATTGCACAACAGATTGTATGGTCCATTTTTTCTCCTATTACCCTTGTGAAAATGAACAATTTGGGTTTAAATGATTATTTATGTGGTAAAAATGTTCTTTTGTTTTTTTTTTCACGGTTCAATGTTACCAAATTCTGTGAAGCATCTGTGGGTTCAAAGTGTTTGTTACACCTCTAGATATATTCCTTGAAGGTTGTAATTTCTAAAATGTGGTCACTTGTGGTGGTTTTCCACTGTTGAGATGCATCAGGAACAATGAAACACGACATGACATACCTTAATTGTTCCAGCCAATTTTTGAGTATCATTATATACTCACTCTCCGTCGCCCCCCCGGATCCAACCGAGGCCTTTCTTGCTCCTCACGACGCTCTGGTGACCGGTCCATGCATTGCGGTATCGCGAGATGATGACGTAGCGGTCTTGCGAGACCACTACGTCATCATCTCGTGAGACCGCAATGCACTCTTGGGACCGGAGCGTCGCAAGAAGCATCGGTAAACGCCTGGGCTGGATCCGGGGGCCGATGGAGGGTGAGTATATAACAATTTTTTATTTTAATTCTTTTTTTAACAGGGATATAGTGCCCACATTGCTATATACTACGTGGGCTGTGTAAGATACTGCATGGGCTGTGTTATATACTACATCTCTGTGCTGTATACTATGTGGGCTGTGCTATATACTACATGGCTGTGGTATATATTACGTGGCTGGGCAATATACTACATCGCTATGCTCTATACTACATGACCTGTGTTATATACTGCATGGGCAGTGTTATATACTATGTCTTTGTGCTATATACTACATGGCTGTGCAATATACTAAGTGGCTGTGTTATATACTACATGTCTGTGCTATATACTACATGGCTGGGCAATATACTACGTGTCTGCTATATACGTGTCTGCGCTATATGCTACGTGTCTGGGCAATATAGTACGTGTCTGGGAAATATAGTACGTGTCTGGGCAATATAGTACGTGGCTGAGCAATATAGTACGTGGCTGGGCAATATACTACGGGGCTGGGCAATATACTACGTGTCTGTGCAATATACTACGTGTCTGTGCAATATACTACGTGGGCTGTGCTATATACTACGTGGCTGGGCAATATACTACGTGGCTGTGTTATATACTACGTGGCTGGGCAATATACTACGTGGGCTGTGCTATATGCTACGTGGGCTGTGCTATATACTACGTGGGCTGTGTTATACGCTACTTGGCTGTGCTATATTTCTCTGCTGTATCTGTGCATCATGAATCGTGGTATGTGTTAAAGAGGGGGGCCCACTGAGACTTCTTTCGCCCGGGGCCCTCAAAAACCTGGAGCCGGACCTAGCTTCACTGATTGTTCGCGGCCGGGCGTGACCAATCAGCGACAGGCGCAGTCTGCCCGCGAATTGGCTCGGAATTTGAACCACGCTTCGCTAATTGGTCGCACCCGGCCGGCCAAATCCTGTGTATAAATTGCATTATTCTGAAAACTTCATAAATAAACTACATACATATTCTAGAATACCCGATGCGTTAGAATCGGGCTACCATCTAGTTGAAGAATAAACATTCAAAAGCTATGGCTGGTGGAGCACATTAATGAAGAAATGGAAAAATCTTTGCTTAAAGGATTAACATAAAAATTTCCCTTTAATGTCTAGATCAGGGGTGTCAAACTGCATTCCTCAAGGGCTGCAAACAGGTCATGCTTTCAGGATTTCCTTGTATTGCACAGGTGATCATTTAATCACCTGCACAGAATGATTCCAGCACCTTGTGCAATGAGAAGGAAATCTTGAAAACACGCATGGTTTGAGGCCCTCGAGGAATGCAGTTTGACACCCCTGGTCTAGATTGTAATCTTCAGATTAGGAAGTATTACCTTCACTACAAAACATATCTACATTGCAAAAGAGTTTTATTTCTAGTGTTCCTACTAACAGTGTTTAATCACTGAAAGGTTACATGAAATGCATAAATAATGGCAATATGGTGCTTAAGTGAATATGCCAAGCCACTGCACAACTTGATAGATTGCTCCTGTGCACACTGTTAGCTTAGGATCAGTGTCTTTGTTTGAGAAGTAATTATAGGGACATTTGGCATGATGGTAAAGTACAGAAAGTGTTGACACTTTAAAGAGTTAAGGTACCTTCACAGTAAGCGACTTTGCAACGATAACGATAGCGATCCGTGACGTTGCAGCGTCCTGGATAGCGATATCGTTGTGTTTGACACGCAGCAGCGATCAGGATCCTGCTGTGATATCGCTGGTCGTTGCTGAAAGTCCAGAACTTTATTTGGTCGTCAGATCGGCGTGTATCGTCGTGTTTGACACCAAAAACAACGATGCCAGCGATGTTTTACAAAGGTAACCAGGGTAAACATCGGGTTACTAAGCGCAGGGCCGCGCTTAGTAACCCGATGTTTACCCTGGTTACCAGTGTAAAAGTAAAAAAAACAAACAGTACATACTCACCTTCTGCTGTCTGTCACACGTCCCTCGCCGGCGGCTTCCCACACTGACTGTGAGTGCCGGACGTAAAGTAAAAGCAGAGCACAGCGGTGACGTCACCGCTGTGCTGTGCTTTACGGCCGGCAATCACAGTCAGTGCAGGAAGCAGACGGCGAGGGACGTGTGACAGACACGGCAATGTAAGTATGTAGTGTTTGTTTTTTTTACGTTTACGCTGGTAACCAGGGTAAACATCGGGTTACTAAGCGCGGCCCTGCGCTTAGTTACCCGATTGTTTACCCTGGTTACCCGGGGACTTCTGCATCGTTGGTCGCTAGAGAGCTGTCTGTGTGACAGCTCTCCAGCGACCACACAACGACTAAACAGCGACGCTGCAGCGATCGGCATCGTTGTCTGTATCGCTGCAGCGTCGCTTAGTGTGAAGGTACCTTTACACATGGTGCAATTAGTTGCTACTGACATGAGGTTTTACATGAATGCTGTTTCATTTATTGTCCTGGTGGGAGTTTTTCCTTTTCTCAAATATTTTGACATTTCATGTTTATATCTAATGTATGGTAGTACTGGCTGAAAAAACATAGTCCCCTATAGAGTGCCTTTTTGTGACTTTTAAGATTGCTTCATCACTACGAAAACCGCCGGTTGTGTATGGTATTGCAGCTCAGCTCCAGGTACTTCACAGATGTTGGGGTACAATATGTGGCTAGTTTGGAGGATTATGCCATTAGTAGACTCTTATAATAGTTTTTATTTCTATAGCGCCAACATATTCTGCAGCTCTTTATATTTTAGAGGGGACTTGTACAGACAATAAAAGACATTACAGAATAACAATAATCATATAAAAACAGATGCCAAGAGGAATGAGGGCCCTGCTTACAATCTATGAGGAAATGGGGGAGAACAAAAGCTGAAAGGTAAAAAAAGCTTGTATTGTATAGTTCAGCCATCAATATAATAAATAGGGTATTTATATTACATTGCATGAACTGGTTAGTTAGATAAGTGAGGTGAGGCGGTAGGCCAGTCTAAAGAAATGGGTTTTTAGGGCACGCTTAAAGGGAACCTGTCACCCCCCCTAGTCGTTTCAAACTAAAAGAGCCACCTTGTGCAGCAGTAATGCTGCATTCTGACAAGGTGGCTCTTTTAGTTCTGGGTGACTATAACTTGAGAAATAATCAGTTTTATAGTTTGTCTGAAGTACCTGGTCCTCAGTCAAGTGGGCCGGTGTTTCCCCCCTGCTTCAGACAGCACACTGCTGTCACTCACATCTTCTTGGCGTCGGGCGCCGCCTCCTCCTCACTGCTGTTTTCAAAAATAGCCGGCGCCTGCGCTCCTTTCCCCTGCCTGGTGCACGCGCAGTGAACGCTGGCCGTCTTTCCTCAAATGCAGTCCAGCTGACTGCGCGGCTGCCCTGCCTGTGATTCCCAGCCCCGCAGTGACTTATGATTTATTCACATTGCGGGGCTGGGATTCACAGGCAGGACGGCCGCGCAGGCACAGTCAGCTGGGCTGCATATGAGGAAAGACGGGCAGCACTCACTGCGCCTGCACCAGGCAGGGGAAAAGAGCGCAGGCGCCGGCTATTTTTGAAAACAGCGGTGAGGAGGAGGCGGCGCCCGGCGCCAAGAAAATGTGAGCAACAGCAGTGTGCTGTCTGAAGCAGGGGGAAGAAACGCCGGCCCACTTGACTGAGGACCAGGTACTTCAGACAAATTATAAAACTGATTATTTCTCAAGTTACAGCACCCAGAACTAAAAGAGTCACCTTGTCAGAATGCAGCATTACTGCTGCACAAGGTGGCTCTTTTAGTTTGAAACGACTGGGGGGGGGGGGGGGGGGTGACAGGTTCCCTTTAAATCTGTGGATATTGGGGGTTAATCGAATTGTCCTGGGCAGTGCATTCCAGAGAATTTGCACAGCACTCAAGAAGTCTTGGAGACTGTAGTGGAAGGTTTGGATTATAGAGGATGTTGGTCTTCGGTCATTAGCAGGACGCAGGGCACGGGTAGAGTGGTAGACTGAGACGAGGGAGGAGATGTAGGGTGGTGCTGAACCATGGAGTGCTTCGTGGGTGAGAGTAATACGTTTTTATATTGGACTTTGCAGCGGATAGGCAACCAGTTCAGTGACTGGCACAGAATAAAGACATCGGTGTAGTGGTTGGACAGGAATATGATCCTGGCTGCTACAGTCAGGATGAATTGGAGAGGAGAGAGTTTAGTGAGAGGGAGATTGGATCAGTAGAGAGTTTCTGTAGTGCAGACAAAAATGAATAGGAGCACAGGAGGAGTTTTTGCAGAGTCAAATGTAAGAAAAGTCGAATTCTATATTTGTTTTTGAGGTGTCGGTGACATGAGAAAGTGAGTGAATGGATGTAGGGGTGAATGAAAAATCTGAATTAAGAGTGACCCCAAGATAGCGGAGATGGTACTTGGGAGTAATGGTAGATCCACTTTACACACCCTAAAATCTGTCCCGTCTACACTGTGTATGTATGGTACATGTTACACAGCTACAATTTGTCCTGCCTACACTATGTATGTATAGTAAGTGTTATTCACCCACCATCTATCCACACAAGGAACTGGCAATATTGGGCATAGGTAGGTTAGTGGAGGAAACGCAAGGAGTTTAGGATGACAGATTCAGTTTTACAGGGAATCTGTCACCTCATTTTGCCACTATAAACTGCGGCCACCGCCATTAGGGGCTTATCTACAGCATTCTGTTATACTGTAGATAAACCCCTGATGTAACCTGAAAGGTAAGAAAAACAGGTTAGATTATACTCACCCAGGGGCAGTCCGGTTCGGTCCGGGTCCAATGGGCGTTGCAGGTCCGGGTCCGGCGCCTCCTATCTTCATACGATGACGTCCTCTTGTTTGTTTCCTGCCGCGGCTCCTGCGCAGGCGTACTTTATCTGTCCTGTTTAGGGCAGAGCAAAGTACTGCAGTGCGCAGGTGCCGGGAAAGGTCAGAGAGGCCCGACGCCTGAGCACTGCAGTACTTTACGCTGCCCTCAACAGGGAGATAAAGTACGCCTGTGCAGGAGCCGCAACAGGAAGCAAAGAAGATGATGACAGCATCATATGAAGATGGGAGGCGCCGAACCTGGACCTTCGACACCCATCGGACCCGGACCGAACCGGATCGCCCCTGGGTGAGTATAATATAACCTGTTTTTCTTACCTTTCAGGTTACATCAGGGGCTTATCTATAGCATTACAGAATACTGTAGATAAGCCCCTGATGCCGGTGGCCGCAGCTTATAGGGCCAAAATGAGGTGACAGATTCCCTTTAAGTAGAGGTAAGATATAATATTAGAGACAGCGGAAAGACTGGTATTTTGTAATAATGCAGGGTTGAGATCAGGAGACTATGTGTAAACTTGGGTGTCATCAGCATAGAGATGGTACTGAAAACCTAATCTACAGATGGATTTCTTACTAGGGGCAGTATGTAAAATAGGAGGTCACTGAATGATCAGAAGCCCATAAGGATGAATATCTAATCAGAGCACCACATAAAGCCCCGCCCACAGGCCACCCCAGAGCATGAGAATCTCATTAACTGAAAACTGCAAATACAGATTAAACACTTAACACCCGGAGCTTTTTTTGGTTTTGCTTTTTCGTTTTTTGCTCCCCTTCTTCCCAGAGCCATATTTTTTTTTTTTCTATCAATATGGCCATGTTTAGTGGGACGAGTTGTACTTTTGAACGACACCATTGGTTTTACCATGTCGTGTACTAGAAAACAGGAAAAAAATTCCCAAGTGCGGTGAAATTGCAAAAAAGTGCAATCCCACACATGATACTATTTTGGTGCAGATACGTTCTTTTGATCGCCCATTATTGCATTTTAATGCAATGTCACGGCGACCAAAAAAAGTCATTCTTGCATTTTGACTTTTTTATCTCGACGCTGTTTAGCGATCAGCTTAATCCTTTTTTTTATTGATAGATTGGGCGATTTTGAACGTGGCGATACCAAATATATGTATACAGTATTTGATTTTTTGTTTTATTTTGAATGGGGAGAAAGGGAGGTGATTTAAACTTTTATATATATATATTTTTTTTTTTTCATATTTTTAAAAACTTTTTTTTTTTTAATTTCAGCATGTTTCAATAGCTTCCATGAGAGGCTGGAAGCTGCCACAACTTGATCGGCTCGGCTACATAGAGGCGATGCTCAAATCGCTCCTATGTAGCTGAATTACTGCATTGCTATGAACCCCGACCACTGGGTGGCGCTCATAGCAATCCGGCATCAACAACCATAGAGGTCTCAAGGAGACCTCTGATTGTCATGCCGACGCACCAATGACCCCTGATCATGTGACAGGGGGTCATTGGTGCGCTCATCTCCTGCCGGATGCCTGGAAGTGCTTGTTGAATGCTGCTGTCAGAGTTTGACAGCAGCATATAATAATAATTTTTATTTATATAGCACCAACATATTCCGCAGCGCTTTACAAATTATAGAGGGGACTTGTACAGACAATAGACATTACAGCATAACAGAAATCACAGTTCAAAATAGATACAATGAGGGCCCTGCTCGCAAGCTTACAAACTATGAGGAAAAAGGGGAGACACGAGAGGTGGATGGTAACAATTGCTTTCGTTGTTTGGACCAGCCATAGTGTAAGGATCGGGTGTTCATGTAAAGCTGCATGAACCAGTTAACTGCCTAAGTATGTAGCAGTACAGACACAGAGGGCTATTAACTGTATAAAGTGTATGAGAACATGATGCGAGGAACCTGATTATTATTTTTTTTTTTATTAATAGGCCACACAGGGATAGTTAGGTTAATGCGTTGAGGCGGTAGGCCAGTCTGAACAAATGAGTTTTTAAGGCACGCTTAAAACTGTGGGGATTGGGGAATAATCGTATTAACCTAGGTAGTGCATTCCAAAGAATCGGCGCATCACGTGTAAAGTCTTGGAGACGGGAGTGGGAGGTTCTGATTATTGAGGATGCTAACCTGAGGTCATTAGCAGAGCGGAAGGCACGGGTAGGGTGGTAGACTGAGACCAGAGAGGAGATGTAGGGTGGTGCTGAGCCATGGAGTGCTTTGTGGATGAGGGTAATAGTTTTGTACTGGATTCTGGAGTGGATGGATAGCCAGTGTAATGACTGGCATAGGGTAGAGGCATCGGTGTAACGGTTGGTGAGGAATATGATCCTGGCAGCAGCATTCAGGACAGATTGGTAAGAGGAAGGCCAATTAGTAGAGAGTTACAATAGTCCAGACGAGAATGAATAAGTGAAACAGTAAGAGTTTTTGCAGAGTTGAAAGTAAGAAAAGGGTGTATTCTAGAAATGGTTTTGAGATGCAGATAAGAAGAGCGAGCCAGTGATCGGATGTGGGGGGTGAATGAAAGCTCGGAGTCAAGTATGACCCTAAGGCAGCGGGCATGTTGCTTTGGAGCATTTAATTAGTTAATAGGCGTGGGAGGATCGCGATTCCGTTTGATGGCAGAAAAGGGTTAAACAACAACTACAAGACGGATTTCATCAACCAAGGTGTCATTTTAAACCGTGTAACAGCGCCAACCTGACAATGTCTCTAGGTTACTTCACAAAAGGTTTGCTTTAAATGAGGAGGGTAAGTTACCAGATTCGAGAGAGGTTATATATTTTAGTTAGGTAAGTGGTGACAGCCGTGTAAAGGGAGTGGAGGAGATGTGAGGGAATAGGGTCCCTGCTGCAGGTAGTAGGGTGAGAAGATGCAAGGAGCCAGGTAACTTCTTCTTCGGTGACTGGTTCAAAGACATAAAGTGAGCTAGATGTCATACGGGAGGGAGGAGAATGCATTACGCTAGGACATCGGGAGAAACTTTCCAGTCTGATATGGTAAATTTTTTCTTTGACATAATTGGCCAGATTGTCAGCGCTGAGGTTGGTGGTGTGGGTCTGCACGCTTGGATTGACTCTTCAAAGAAGTGACATGCACTTTTCTCCCATCAAGCATTGTAGTGGCACTGCTCCAAAAGACTCCATGTGCACATACGCTTACTGTCAGCACTGACTTATCAGCAGATGAGTTATTAAAATAATATTCCCATTTTTAATTGCATATAGTGATAATTAAGCGAACAAAAGTAAAATCCGTTTGGAACAATGTGTCATATAACTTGTCTGATGAAAATCAGTTGACAAGTCTTTGATGACAACAGACTGTGAATAAGAATTGTACAGTGATGGCTATTCATAATTCCCTTTCTTCATGTTTTTACCTAGGCCTGTGTGGTGCTGCCTCTTCCCGTGACTACCTGGCACTGCACACTGACTGTGGCGCTGAACGTCCTGAGCATGCTGAAAGCTGATGGTGGCACTGCTTCCTTCACCTGGCTGACATCTCTGTCTTCAGTGCTTCCTTTCACGAACTCTGTTCCCACACATGTGTCCCTGCTGCTGGGATATCTACTGATCCATGAGACAGGACCAAATTTGAAAAAAGTTCTAAAAATCACTAGTGAAGTTGCCAAAGCTGATCCTTCTCAGGTACCAAAGCATTTATTTCTACTGTTTGTTGTTGTTGTTGTTGTTTTTGCTGTTTTTTTTAATCTCAGCAACAAATGTATAAACACTTTACATTTTTGACCTGTGACATTTAAAGTGTCAGTTTGGTGTCATTTGACAGATCATACTTGCTTTTTTTTCTACAAGTCACCTTATCCTAAGGCTACTTTCACACTAGCGTCTTTTGCAATACGTCACAAAGCGTCGTTTTGGCGAAAAAACGCATCCTGCAAAAGTGCTTGCAGGATGCGTCTTTTCACCATTGACTAACATTAGCCACGCATTTGCGACGCATTGCCACACGTCACAACCGTCGTGCAACGGTTGCGCCGTGTTGTGGCGGACCGTCGGCTGCAAAAAAAGTTACATGTAACGTTTTTTGCTGCCGACGGGCCGCCATTTCCGACCGCGCATGCGCGGCCGGAACTCTGCCCCCACCTCCCCGCACCTCACAATGGGGCAGCGGATGCGCTGGAAAAATGCATCCGCTGCCCCCGTTGTGCGGCGTATACAACGCTAGCGTCGGTACGTCGGCGCGACGCTCTGCGACTGGCCAAGTACGACGCTAGTGTGAAAGTAGCCTAAGACAGAATTCTGTCTGCAATTTCTACCAGATAATGTGTTTGGAGGACGGATCTAAAAGTGACAACTATGGCCACGGCCTGGAAGGTGTTCGATGTTGCTTTGCTTCTCTACACAACTATGGGGAAAAATGAAGTTGTATGAGGAGGGGTTTGATCAGGTGGTGGACTGATGTTTGAGACCTAAAATCCCTTGATGGCTACCTTCTTTCTGTACTCCAATAGTGAATACATTTATGAATGAATGTCCATTGCTTTCAGTGACATGATAAACTATGAAAACTGCCAAAGTGATGATTGACCTTCTGCGGTCTATGCATTAATGGAGAATAGTGTGTTAATCATCACTATGGGAGGCAGTGGTGCGCTCTTATGTATACAACTGATCCACATAACTAGGATCATCATGCCTATTAGCTGAATGGCACAAAGAATATTTTTTTTCCTCTTCGGGCTATTAGCAGAGCGGTCCTGCTCTGTAATATGCTGCACTTACATAAGACAGCATATTCCGGTGACCGTTACACCAGAGTCTAAAGAGAAAGAGAATATTATATTTTATACCATAAATGAGTAGCACGCATGAAAGTAAGCAACTTGTGCAATATAGCTTATCGGAGAAATCTCCTTCTTTTTCCACCAGGACTGATCAATCAGTATCAAAGTTCTCAATTGACAGGTAAAATCTGTATTCGGTGAACACAAATGTTCCCATTACTGAGATAGACGGCACTTGGTGCTCATAAAGTTCTATGGCGAGAGGAGGAGGGAGGAGCTAGAGGCAGACACAGACATTCTGCTGCTAGTTCCCCTGAAACCACTGTTACACTTTACAAGGGTTTTTCATTGTAATTTTTAGTATGGCAAAAAACATAGATACCCTTGCTAACCAGCCAACAAAGTGACCTGTTTTTCAGCCCCTTCTTGGGCCCCCAAATCCACCGTTACAAGCCTATATTTGCATGCAGTATTTTATGTCTGCTCCATAAGACTACGTTTCCTAGGAATCATCGTGCTGGCCTCACAACCTGTGCTGTGCCATCTCGCGACCTGGGGGCTCTTCTATGCCAAATTCATCGCCCACTACACTCACCTAGAACAACCAGTAGATGACCTGTTTGATTCCATTATTCTAGGGCACAGTACAGGAAGTGCTGAAGGCAAGATGGCACATGAACCCCTCCCATAGCAGACCAAGCTAGTTTGCTTCATTGTGTAAAGTAGAACTATCAATAAGCTGCCGAGAGAAATGATCTTAATTGTATAACACCTGATCTTGCAGTAACCCCTTTAAGTACATATATGAATACTTATATACCCCAATGAAATTGATAGTTCATTGGCTGTTCAGTCAGAAAGCTACATTCAGAATTCCGCTAGACACACCATACCAAAGAGAAGTGCATTGTGGATTATGACCATTACACACTTGTAACAGTGCCGTTAGGTCATATACTAGGCAGCGCCATTTAGCTAATCCGTTATGTATTAGAAATGAGAACTCTGAGATACTGAGGCATAGTGCCACGAGGTAGAACTTTACATTAAGCTTTTCCAATCACTGCATGCTGGGAGTTAATAAACTGCTTGTAAAACTTAAAGTGGGCCTGTCAAGGGGATTTATCACTATAATGGTATCAGACGCCTAATAATGTTCTTATAATCCTTTTATGACATATAAGTGTTGCTGCTGTGTGTAGAAAATAATGTTTGATTATTATTATGATTATTCCCTTTTATATCTTTTCTCCACATACACACATGGTTTCAGTAAACCACAAGGATGAGTTACGGTGCTTTCGGACTAGTCCAGTTACCTGCACGTCAAAATGAAGCATTACTTTACACACTGCAGCAACAAATATGTGTAATAAAGGGGTCATTGGGTATTAGTTATAGATGTTATCAAGATGATCCTTATGCCACAATTGTAATGTGCTACATAATGCTCCTTATTGGCTTCCTCCCCCCATATTTCATAAAGTAAAAACCATGTTCAGGGAATTAATATGGAGTAAACAGCTTGCTCGAATAAAACTGCAAACTCTACAACATAATAAGTGTTAAAAAGCAGGGCCAGGACCATAGTCATGGCTGAGTACAACTGGTTACATGTGTCCCGACCTCCTTACATGCAAACAATGTCTCTTCTGCAGCATACCTTTCGCTTCACCCTCTGCACCATCAGGGTCCCATCGGACTGGCTAAAGTTCCGCTGCTCCGGTTGTAGAACAAGAGACAGAGTCCTTTTCCAACTTAAAATGATGAACTTTACTATTCACTTGTCACAGCACATTCCAGTCAGTTACACCATCAGCATTAGGTTACAAACAGTTCGGATTCTCCACTCTCCCTACACTTTCTCCTATGTCTTGCAGTACATTACGGGGTCATATCGCCTTCTGCGAACACAGCGTCCTCCCTGTTCAAGCTCACTACACCTGAGGGTTCCCTCGTCCGTTTCGCACCGATACGGAGGGCGTTAGCCCAAGCAATGGTCTGCCACATGGTGAGCGACCTGTGTCCCTGTACTGGTCAAGAACCACTTCTCTAGCTTCTTTCCCGAACTGTGGTAACACTGCTGCCAAAGCTGCACTAGGCCCTTCTGACTCTAAACAGGAAGACACTTTACACTTAACACAGACAGCCCCTCCTACATAACTATATATGATATTGTGCCCCATGTAGTGTCAGACTAAGGGTACTACACTTACCCTGTCATTGTATACACATAGTACCATACTATATACATAGCAGCATAACTTATTACACAACTATATACTTTTAAGGGGGTAGAGGCGTGGCACCCCCTTGAAAAAAGGATGAGGGTGCACTGGCTACACCTGATCCATGGATGTTTTTTATTGCATCCCAATTAAAACACCTCCATTGAGGGGGAAGTAGAGATGACATGGCCAAGTCGGGTGCTCTTACTTTACAGAATATGAAATGGGCCTCACCTCTGTGTCTTGTGGAGTCAGAGATTTCTCCTGGAGGTAGTCCACTTTCTCCAACATTGGCGTTAGGGTATAAAGTGTGGGACAGAGGAAAGAAACGTATGGGTATTTAGGGATTCACCAAATACACCCCACTATGGCGTAATCCCAATTTGGGTGAAGTATCAACGTTAAAGGGAAACTGTCATTTTTTTGTAGCATGTAAACTGTCCCCAGTGTGTTGATAGTGATGCAGTGTACATCACTAACACGTGTTTTTCATTAAAAACGGCGCTGTAATAATGTGCAGAAAGCACTTTATATAGTTATATTGTAGCTGCTCATTTAGTGATAGGGGTGTTCTTCATTTTGTTCAGTCACAGTTGTCACTGCCCACTCAGTATGAGTGATGTTCCCGGAGTTGCGCCGATGTCACTCGATTCGCAGTGTATATATATTGTGGAGCTGCGCTTGTGCAGTGTTGATTGGGTATCCGCTCATGTGCTGTGACTCAATGAAATGAAGGACACCCCTATAAATGAGCAGGTACGATATAACTATATAAAGTGCTTTCTGCACATGATAATGCACACACTGCATCGCTAACAACGCACTGGGGACAGTTTACATGCTAAAAATCACCTGACAGGTTCCCTTTGTGCGTTTTCCTGATTGGGAGCAAAAAGGGATCTGGTTGATAGTACAAGTTTTTACAAACTCTGTCCTTAATAGTTTTCAACAGCTCCAAGAGGAATTCAAGTATATCTTGTAACACTTTTTATTAGTACCTACAAATCTGTCAGGCTCTCGGTTCCATCGGTACTATCAATAGATACCATTGCTTCTATAGGGTTTAATTTCTGCCATGTATAAGTGCCTATTGTCATCCCAACCGGGTGAAATAGTTAACAGATCCCCATATACATGTATATTGGGATTATCTGAAGATGAGTGGATCCCGACTTGCTCCCATTCATAGGCATCTTTAGTATCTTTTTTTCAAGCTTGTAAACTTCTCACATTTCATTGGTTAGACACAACCTCCATGTATGGGAGAAGTATAAATAATATAATCTGGTGGAAGGAGTCGTCCATCATACACGTAACTCGATTTGCACATTTGAGAAGATATGGAGTCTTGGTTGGATCCTCCAGAGCTGCCCACACATCTAATTACAGATAGAATATTGGCGATGCTGTCCCTTAATTATTAGTCCTCTCTTTTTTCCCCTTCTTCTGCCCCTTCTACAAATGTTATACTCAGGTATTCTAGAACTGCTCTAAAATGAAAATGGTCCTCTCTGCAATGTTGGGTAGGCTGGTTTCGTTACATTGATGACGTTCTCATGATTTGGAACGGTGGAGCCTATCCAAATTCATGCAGGAGCTTAATAATAATGATTTCAATTTAAAATTTACGTATACTTGGCATGTCAATAAAATAGATTTTTTGGATATTACTTTGTGTTGCCGAGGATGGCTCTATTGAGACCGATTTATATCGGAAAGAGTCATCTGTGAATTCGTTATTACATGCCTCCTCGGCACACAACTATTCAACTATTAAGGCCATCCCAGTTGGTCAATTCTTAACCCCTTCACCCCGAAGCCTGTTTTCACCTAAGTGACAGGGCCAATTTTTACAATTCTGACCACTGTCACTTTATGAGGTCATAACTCTGAAACGCTTCAACGGATCCTGGTGATTCTGACATTGTTTTTTCGTGACATATTGTACTTCATGATAGTAGTAAAACTTCTTCGATATGACTTGCATTTATTTGTGAAAAAAACAAAAATTTGTCGAAAATTATGAAAATTTAGCAATTTTCAAACTTTTAGTTTTTATGCCCTTAAATTAGAGAGTTATATCACATAATATAGTTAATAAACAACATTTCCCACATGTCTGCTTTACATCAGCACAATTTTCGAAACATAATTTTTTTTTGTTAGGGAGTTATAACGGTTAAAAGTTGACCAGCGATTTCTCATTTTTGCAACAAAATTTGCAAAACCATTTTCTTTAGGGAGCACCTCACACTTGAAGTGACTTTGAGGGGTCTATATGACAGAAAATGCCCAAAAGTGACACCATTCTAAAAACTGCACCCCTCAAGGTACTCAAAACCACATTCAAAAAGTTTATTAACCCCTCAGGTGCTTCACAGGAATTTTTGGAATGTTTAACCCCTTCCCGACCTGTGACACAGCGTATGCGTCATGAAAGTCGGTGCCAATCCGACCTGTGACGCATATGCTGTGTCACAGAATGATCGCGTCCCTGCAGATCGGGTGAAAAGGTTAACTCCCATTTTACCCGATCTGCAGGGACAGGGGGAGTGGTACTTCAGCCCAGGGGGGGTGGCTTCACCCCCCCGTGGCTACGATCGCTCAGATTGGCTGTTGAAAGTGAAACTGCCAGTCAGAGCGATTTGTAATATTTGACCTATGAAAATGGTGAAATATTACAATCCAGCCATGGCCGATGCTGCAATAGCAATAGACCCCGATCTGCCCCCACCCCACCCCACCGATCGCCTCCCCAGTCGTCCTTTTTGCCCCGATCTCCGTTCCGCTCCCCTCCTCCCTCCTGTCGGCTCCCCCGGTCCTCCTGTCCGCTCCCCAGGTCCTCCGATCCCCCCCCCCGTGTTCCGGTCCCACCCCCCCATACTTACCTAGCTCCGATGTCCGTCTTCTTCATGGGCGCCGCCATCTTGGAAAATGGCGGGCGCATGCGCAGTGCGCCCGCCGAATCTGCCAGCCGGCAGATTCGTTCCTGCACATTTTGGTCGCTGTGATAAGTTCTATCACAGCGATCAGAATAAAAAAAATAGTAAATAAATCACCCCCATAGGTAGGGACAATAATAAAATATAGAAAATATAATTATTTTTGTTTTTCCATTAGGGGTAGGGGTAGGGTTAGGGGTAGGGTTGCACTTAGGGTTGCACTTAGGGCTAGGGTTGCACTTAGGGTTGCACTTAGGGTTGCACGTAGGGTTGCACTTAGGGCTAGGGTTGCACTTAGGGTTGCACTTAGGGCTAGGGTTGCACTTAGGGTTGCACTTAGGGCTAGGGTTGCACTTAGGGTTGCACTTAGGGTTGCACTTAGGGCTAGGGTTGCACTTAGGGTTGCACTTAGGGCTAGGGTTGCACTTAGGGTTGCACTTAGGGTTGCACTTAGGGCTAGGGTTGCACTTAGGGTTGCACTTAGGGTTGCACTTAGGCTAGGGTTGCACTTAGGGTTGCACTTAGGGTTGCACTTAGGGCTAGGGTTGCACTTAGGGTTGCACTTAGGGCTAGGGTTGCACTTAGGGTTGCACTTAGGGTTGCACTTAGGGCTAGGGTTGCACTTAGGGCTAGAGTTGCACTTAGGGCTAGGGTTGCACTTAGGGCTAGGGTTGCACTTAGGGCTAGGGTTAGAATTAGGGTTAGAATTAGGGTTAGGGTTGGAATTAGGGTTAGAATTAGGCTATGTGCACACGGTGCGGATTTGGCTGCGGATCCGCAGCGGATTGGTCGCTGCGGATTCGTATCAGTTTTCCATCACGTTTACAGTACCACGTAAACCTATGGAAAACCAAATCCGCTGTGCCCATGGTGCGGAAAATACAGCGCGGAAACGCTGCGTTGTATTTTCCGCAGCATGTCAATTCTTTGTGCAATTCCGCAGCGTTTTACACCTGCTCCATAATAGGAATCCGCAAGTGAAATCCACATAAAAAACACTGGAAATCCGCGGTAAATCCGCAGGTAAAGCGCAGTGCGTTTTACCTGCAGATTTTTCAAAAACTGCGGAAAAATCCACACAAATCCGCAACGTGAGCACATAGCCTTAGGGTTAGGGTTGGAATTAGGGGTAAGACTAGGGTTAGGGGTGTGTTGGGGTTAGGGTTGTGGTTAGGGTTGGGATTAGAGTTAGGGGTGTGTTGGGGTTAGTGTTGGAGTTAGAATTGAGGGGTTTCCACTTTTTAGGCACATCAGGGGGTCTCCAAACGCGACACGGCGCCACCATTGATTCCAGCCAATCTTGCGTTGAAAAAGTAAAATGGTGCTCTCTCCCTTCCGAGCCCCGATGTGTGCCCAAACAGTGGTTTACCCTCACATATGGGGTACCAGCGTACTCAGGAGAAACTGATCAACAACTTTTGGGGTCCAATTTCTCCTGTAACCCTTGGGAAAATAAAAAATTGCGGGCTAAAAAATTATTTTTGAGGAAAGAAAAATTATTTTTTATTTTCACGGCTCTGCGTTATAAAATTCTGTGAAGCACTTGGGGGTTCAAAGTGCTCACCACACATCTAGATAAGTTCCCTTGGGGGTTTAGCTTCCAAAATGGGGTCACTTGTGGGGGGTTTCTACTGTTTAGGCACATCAGGGGCTCTGCAAATGCAACGTGACGCCCGCAGAGCATTCCATCAAAGTCTGCATTTCAAAACATCACTACTTCACTTCCAAGCCCCGGCATGTGCCCAAACAGTGGTTTACCCCCACATATAGGGTATCAGCATACTCAGGAGAAACTGGACAACAACTCTTGGGGTCAAATTTCTCCTGTTACCCTTGGGAAAATAAAAAAATCAGGGCTAAAAAAATTTTTTTTGAGGAAAGAAAACGTATTTATTATTTTCACGGCTCTGCGTTATAAACTTCTGTGAAGCACTTGGGGGTTCAAAGTGCTCACCACACATCTAGATTAGTTCCTTGGGAGGTCTAGTTTCCAAAATGGGGTCACTTGTGGGGGAGCTCCAATGTTTAGGCACACAGGGGCTCTCCAAACGCGACATGGTGTCCGCTAATGATTGGAGCTAATTTTCCATTCAAAAAGCCAAATGGCGTGCCTTCCCTTCCAAGCCCTGCCGTGCACCCAAACAGTGGTTTACCCCCACATATAGGGTATCATTGTACTCAGGCCAAACTGGACAACAACATTTGTGGTCCAATTTCTCCTGTTACCCTTGAGAAAATAAAAAATTCTGGGCTAAAAATCATTTTTGAGGAAAGAAAAATTTTTTATTTTCACGGCTCTGTGTTATAAACTTCTGTGAAGAACTTGTTGGTTTAAAGTGCTCACTATGCATCTAGATAAGTTCCTTGGGGGGTCTAGTTTCCAAAATGCGGTCACTTGTGGGGGAGCTCCAATGTTTAGGCACACAGGGGCTCTCCAAACGCGACATGGTGTCCGCTAACGATTGGAGCTAATTTTCCATTCAAAAAGTCAAATGGCGCGCCTTCCCTTCCGAGCCTTGCCATGCGCCCAAACAGTGGTTTACCTCCACATATGAGGTATCAGTGTACTCAGGAGAAATTGCCCAACAAATTTTAGGATCCATTTTATCCTGTTGCCCATGTGAAAATTAAAAAATTGAGGCTAAAATAATTTTTTTGTGAAAAAAAAGTACTTTTTCATTTTTACGGATCAATTTGTGAAGCACCTGGGGGTTTAAAGTGCTCACTATGCATCTAGATAAGTTCCTTGGGGCATCTAGTTTCCAAAATGGGGTCACTTGTGGGGGAGCTCCAATGTTTAGGCACACGGGGGCTCTCCAAACGCGACATGGTGTCCGCTAAAGATTGGAGCCAATTTTTCATTCAAAAAGTCAAATGGCGCTCCTTCCCTTCCGAGTTCTGCCGTGCGCCCAAACAGTGGTTTACCCCCACATATGAGGTATCAGCATACTCAGAACAAATTGGACAACAACTTTCGTGGTCCAGTTTCTCCTTTTACCCTTGGGAAAATAAGAAAATTGTTGCTAAAAGATCATTTTTGTGACTAAAAAGGTAAATGTTCATTTTTTCCTTCCATGTTGCTTCTGCTGCTGTGAAACACCTGAAGGGTTAATAAACTTCTTGAATGTGGTTTTGAGCACCTTGAGGGGTGCAGTTTTTAGAATGGTGTCACTTTTGGGTATTTTCAGCCATATAGAACCCTCAAATTGACTTCAAATGTGAGGTGGTCCCTAAAAAAAATGGTTTTGTAAATTTTGTTGTAAAAATGAGAAATCACTGGTCAAATTTTAACCCTTATAACTTCCTAGCAAAAAAAAATGTTGTTTCCAAAATTGTGCTGATGTAAAGTAGACATGTGGGAAATGTTATTTATTAACTATTTTGTGTCACATAACTCTCTGGTTTAACAGAATAAAAATTCAAAATGTGAAAATTGCAAAATTTTCAAAATTTTCGCCAAATTTCCATTTTTTTCACAAATAAATGCAGAAATTATCAACCTAAATTTACCACTAACATGAAGCCCAATATGTCACGAAAAAACAATCTCAGAATCGCTACGATCCGTTGAAGCGTTCCCGAGTTATTACCTCATAAAGGGACACTGGTCAGAATTGCAAAAAACGGCAAGGTCATTAAGGCCAAAATAGGCTGGCTCATGAAGGGGTTAAAGAAAATTGAACATTTTAACTTTTTTTTCACAAAATTTTTACTTCAGATCCAATTTGTTTTATTTTACCAAGGGTAACAGGAGAAATTGGACCACAAAAGTCGTTGTACAATTTGTCCTGAGTACGCCGATACCTCACATGTTGGGGTAAACCATTGATTGGGCACATGGCAGAGCTCGGAAGGGAAGGAGCGCCATTTGACTTTTCAATGCAAGATTTGCTGGAATTGAGATCGGAACCCATGGCTCGATTGGAGAGCCCCTGACGTGCCTAAACAGTGGAAATCCCCACAACTGACACCATTTTGGAAAGTAGACCCTCTAAGGAACTAATCTAGATGTGTGGTGAGCACTTTGAACCTCCAAGTGCTTCACAGAGGTTTATAATGTAGAGCCGTAAAAAAAATTTCATATTAATTTTCACAAAAAATGATCTTTTTGCCCCCAATATTTTATTTTCCCAAGGGTAACAGGATAAATTGGACCCCAAAAGTTGTTGTACAATTTGTCCTGAGTACGCTGATACTTCATATATGGGGATAAACCACTGTTTGAGCACATGGCAGAGCTCAGAAGGGAAGGAGCGCCGTTTGACTTTTCAATGCAAAATTGGCTGGAATTGAGATCGGAACCCATGTCGCGTTTGGAGAGCCCCTGACATGCCTAAACAGTGGAAACCCCCCACAATGGACCCCATTTTGGAAAGAAGACCCCCTAAGGAACTTATCTAGATGTGTGGTGAGCACTTTTAACCCCCAATTGTTTGACTAAAGTTTAGAATGTAGCGCTGTGAAAATTAAAAAAATCATTTTTTCTTTCCACAAAATGATGTTTCAGCCAGCAATTTTTTTTTTCCCAAGGGTAACAGGAGAAATTGGACCACAAAAGTTATTGTCCAATTTGTCCTGAGTACGCTGATACCCCATATATGGGGGGGAACCACTGTTTGGGCGCACGGCAGAGCTCGGAAGGGAAGGAGCGCCGTTTGAAATGCAGACTTAGATGGATTGGTCTGCAGGCGTCATGTTGCATTTGCAGAGCCCCTGATGTACCTAAACAGTAGAAACCCCCCAAAAGTGACCCCATATTGGAAACTAGACCCCCCCAAGGAACTTATCTAGATGTGTTGTGAGAACTTTGAACCAACAATGTTTCACTACAGTTTATAACGCAGAGCTGTGAAAATAAAAAATATTTTTTTTGCACGAAAATGATATTTTAGCCTCCACGTTTTTATTTTCCCAAGGGTAACAGGAGAAATTGGACCCCAAAAGTTGTTGTCCAACTTGTCTTGAGAACGCTGATACCCCATATGTTGGGGGGGACCACTGTTTGGGCGCACAGGAGAACTCGGAAGGGAAGGAGCACTGTTTTAGTTTTTCAAAGCAGAATTGGCTGGAATTGAGATCGGACGCCATGTCGCGTTTGGAGAGCCCCTGATGTGCCTAAACAGTGGAAACCCCCAATTATAACTGAAACCCTAACCCCAGCCCTAACCCTAGCCCTAACCCCAACCTTAACCCCAGCCCTAACCCTAGCCCTAACCCCAACCCTAGCCCTAACTCTAGCCCTAACCCTAACCCTAATGGGAAAATGGAAATACATACATTTTTTAAAATTTTATTATTTTTCCCTAACTAAGGGGGTGATGAAGGGGGGTTTGATTTACTTTTATAGCGTTTTTTTGGCGGATTTTTATGGTTGGCAGCCATCACACACTAAAAGACGCTTTTTATTACAAAAAATAGTTTTTGCATCACCACATTTTGAGAGCTATAATTTATCCATATTTTGGCCCACAGAGTCATGTGAGATCTTGTTTTTTGCAGGACGAGTTGACGTTTTTATTGGTACCATTTTCGGGCACATGACTTTTTTTTATCGCTTTTTATTCCGATTTATGGGAGGCGGAATGAACAAAAACCAGCAATTCCTGAAATTCTTTTAGGGGGGGGCGTTTATAGCGTTCCACGTGTGGTAAAATTGATAAAGCAGCTTTATTCTTCAGGTCAGTACGATTACAGCGATACCTCATTTATGTAATTTTTTATGTTTTGGCGCTTTTACACAATAAAAACTATTTTATATAAAAAATAATTGTTTTTGCATCGCTTTATTCTGAGAGCTATAACTTTTTTATTTTTCTGTTGATGATGCTGTATGGCGGCTTTTTTTTTGCGGGACAAGATGACGTTTTCAACGGTACCATGGTTATTTATATCCGTCTTTTTGATCGCGTGTTTTTCCACTTTTTGTTCGCCTGTATGATAATAAAGCGTTGTTTTTTGCCTTGTTTTTTTTTGTTTTTTGCGGTGTTCACTGAAGGGGTTAACTAGTGGGATAGTTTTATAGAGCGGGTCGTTATGGACGCGGCGATACCAAATATGTGTACTTTTATTGTTTTTTTTTATTATTTACAAAAATAAATGGATTTACTGGGAAATGTTTTTTTTTTTCTTTATTTGGGGATTTTTTTATTTTATTTTTTATACATTGTATTTTTTTTTTTTTTTTTTTTTTTTTTTACTTTTCACCATTGTCCCAGGGTGGGACATCACTGTTTTAGATCAGATCGTTGATCTGACAGTGTGCATAGCACTCTGTCAGATCAACGATCTGACAGGCAACTTACAGAGGCTTGCCGGCGCCTGCTATTAGGAACTCTCAGCAGGTGTCGGCAAGCCAGGTCAGTAAATGACCCGGAAGGAGTCCCGCGGCCATCTTGGATCCGGGGACTCCTTCCGGATCACCGGAGCAGCGCGATCTCATTGCGTTGCTCCGGTGGGAGAGCGCAGGGAGCCCCCGTCCCTTCACGATCCACCTCTATGCCGCTGTCACTACTGACAGCGGCATCAGAGGGGTTAAATGCCCGCGATCGGCGCTAGCGCCGATCGTGGGCATTGCTGCGGGGTGTCAGCTGTCATATACAGCTGACACCCGCACCCGATCACCGCGGCGCTCAGCGCGAGACCGCAGTGATCGGTCCGCCGTACTAGTACTGCGGCTGGCACAAATGCAGTGCCGGCAGCGCAGTACTAGTACGGCGCATGGCGCTAAGGGGTTAAGGAACAGGCGGGTTTGCTCTACAGAGACCCGCTTTGAGAGACAGTCCGCCATTCTCACTGAGCGGTTTAAGGCACGGGATACAGTCGTTGGTGTATTAGGGCAGGATATGGGCGGGCCAAGTCGACACGGAGGGAGGATTTATTATTACAATCTAAAAAGTCCAGAATGGATAATGAATCTGGAGTTAGATTTATCTCCACCTCCAATTGCCAGTGGAAACGTATCCGAGAAATATTCAACAGGCACTGGCCTGTGTTGCAAACTGATGGTGTCTTGGCTTCACACTTGACAGAGTTCCCCTTAATGACGCAGAGAAGGGGGAAAAATGTGAAAGATAACTTAGTGAGGAGTCACTATGTGGCGAAAAATAAAAATAGAAGCTTTCTTGATTTGAACAGCCCAAGACAGGGGTGTTATCCTTGCGGTTCATGTGTCGCGTGTCCGAACATCCTGAGGTGTGGGACCTTTAAGACCTCGGAAGGGAGCAGGGAATTTAAGATACGAGAATATATCTCATGCAATACAACATTCGTGGTATATTATGCCACGTGTCCCTGCTCCCTGATATATATTGGTCTCACTACTGGGGAATTGAAGGTTCGGACACGTGAACATGTACGGGATATTCTGGCTGCCAAGGAAGTGATAGACCTGTCAAGTCTGAAGACTATACCAAGACATTTCCGGATGCATCACGGATCTGATCCCCGTGGCTTAAAGGTAAGGGGCATAGATAGGGTACATGGAGGGATCAGGGGTGGCAATCTGGCTAAAATATTGGCACAATGTGAATGCAGATGGATTGTCACCCTTGATACCCTAGCCCCCAAGGGACTAAATGAAAAGCTAAGCTTCGCTCCCTTCCTGTGACGAGTACCGCCCCATAATATATATACACTGTTTTTTCGTTGTGTCTGTGCGGTGTGATACTATATATATAGTTATGATATTTTTGTCTTTGGTCTCTCTCTATTTTGAGTCTATCCACCATTCTTTTTAAACTGTTTTTGTATTAATTGTCTTGTGTGTTTCTTTTAATTTTATTATATTTGTAATCATCATGGCTCTGGACACTACATAAGCTGCGCTGGGTTCCCTCTTCCCCATATGTGAAAGTTTTAAAGAAATAAGTTGTCCTGTTTTTTGTTGTTGTTGTTGTTTATTATTTTTCCTATTTCTTTATTTTTATACTCAATATATTGCACAATTTCTTATTGGTTGTTATTAATTTATTTATTATTATTTTTTCTATGTAATATATACTTTATTTGTTTAAAAATTTTATTATTATATGTGTTTCACACAATTGTACTATTAATGGAAGCACTGGGAATGTCCCCTTTGTTCACAAATTGTGATTGCACTTTATTTTGGGTGCTTCTTATGTATGGGGGGCGGTGTTTACGAATCCACGGCGATTTGGTAAATCCTGTCCCTGTAAATATGGCCGCTGCCATGGTCTTTTAAAAAATGGCTGCCGGTGGTGCGCATGCTCGGTGCTGCCCATTGTGCCCGTCCTTCCCTGCGGCTATCAATATCAGTGGAGCGCGCGTGTCATTGGATGTCCTACGGCGAAGTTCCGCCTCCACGTGCGCTCCACTATGACGGCCTAAGTGATGGGGTGCCTCGGACACCGGCGCGCATGCGCCACTTCTCCGGCGCCATTTCCGGTTTTAATGATATTTAAAGACAATGAGACTGGCCACAGATCAGACCCTGTTGAAAAAGCTAGAACGCGAAACGCGCGTCCGGGGGTTCCTTGAGAGGTGGGGGCGATCCCTTGATGTTCTCAAATGGGTAAGCATGTGCCGCTGGAATTATGGGATTCTTTGAATATGGCTATGCCTGAGTATTAACTCATTACACTGAGGATCTATGGGACCTCCTACTAATGTGATATTGGTTCATGCTTATACCATAAGGATGCATTATGTTCCCCCCTCGATCTGGTTTACCCTCATGTCTCCTCCTTATTGTTCTCTGATAAGTGCATAGTGCATACAGCACTCATATGCAGATCTGTGATAATTTTGTACTAATGTTTGTTATATTGTTATATAGATAGAATTAATAAAATTCTACATATTTTTAATGATGCTGTGGCCGTTTCTACTCTGTTTTCTTGTGTTAATTTCTATTTGGAGTTGTCCTGGTGACACAGTACCCGAGAGGGACTTTGGGAGAGTTAGTGCTATCTGCTCTTGGTCACAATTTAGACTGGTGCTTCATGATTTTGGTAATAAATGTTGGGATTTGAGGTCGAGTAACTGTCTCTGTTTTATACTATGGAATTGTCATTTATGTTTATTTGAAAGCTGGAAAACTTGTATGTGGAGATATCCAGTAAAAATGATTTGATTTTAAAGGGGTCATTGGGAGCCTGATGAAGCGGTCTGACTAAATTATAGGGGTTAATCCGCTTGCCAGGTTACCTATATAATGTTAGATGTTGCTGTTTGTCACCTTGGCAAGTTTGGTTTGTCTAACACAAAGAATGCTTTAAAATGAGATCTGAGGATCGCTCATACTTTTTCCCTTTTTAACTTTGACCTTAATATCTGTGCCACCCAGTCTGCCCTGCAGGATGCCAGTCCCTCCATTGTGAGGGTGTGCGGTGATATGTCAGTACCCACAGTGGTGAGAACAGCCGCTCTCGACACATTGACTGAAGCAATGGACAGTGGAAAATGACATGCAATAAAAAGGCAGAGACGAGAATGTGAGGATAAAACACCCAATATTAATTAGACAGATGACCTAGCTACTGAATATTTAGGAACGAGATGGGATGTAAAATGCCCCCTGTTGCTTAGCAACCTGCCTCACCAGCTCCTGAGCGGCCCACTTATGTCTGGAGCTAATGAGTCCTGTGCACTTATCCAGCTGTTGGAGAATTCAGGGCTTGCAATGTCTGTAGTTTACCCTTTCTCTACCCTGCACTCCTCCTGGTTGTCAGATTGGGGTATTTCCATCAGGATTCTCCTATTTCTCGCCTATATTTTCCTATTATCTTGTAAATGTACAGTTTCCATGCAAGAAGTGTCATCATTGTCTCATGTAATGGGGTTGTGCACCCTTTGGGGCCTTCTTTTTACTAAAATATATTTATTTCAGGCTAAAAGTCTTTTTTTTCCCACTGGGCTTCACCTTTTTTCTCTGTAGGTTCTTTGTTTCCCTGAGAGGAGGAAAAGACAGATATGACTTACAAACTCCTCATCTGACTGTGATAGTGGGCTGACTGACATATTATCAGGTAACTCATTCTGCAGCCAGCAATAGACATTGTTTCACAATAACTGTTATTAACATTTTATAATCAGGATGGGGGGGGGGGGGAGAAGAAAAACAGAAAGGAATAAGGAAAAGAATGGATTTACATGCAACAACTCAATACATATATGTAAAATACAGAAACAAAAGCTAAAGTACAGAGCACAAGTGTAAACCTAAAACGGCAACACCTACTCTTAACCCCTTCATGACCTCGGGATTTTTTGTTTTTCCGTGTTCGTTTTTCACTCCCCTCCTTCCCAGAGCCATAACTTTTTTTTATTTTTCCATCAATTTGGCCATGTGAGGGCTTATTTTTTGCGGGACGAGTTGTACTTTTGAACGACACCATTGGTTTTACCATGTCGTGTACTAGAAAACAGGAAAAAAATTCCAACTGCGGTGAAATTGCAAAAAAAGTGCAATCCCACACTTGTTTTTTGCTTGGCTGTTTTGCTAGGTTCACTAAATGCTAAAACTGACCTGTCATTATGATTCTCCAGGTCACTACGAGTTCATAGACACCTAACATGACTAGGTTATTTTTTACCTAAGTGGTGAAAAAAATTCCAAACTTTGCTAAAAAAAAAAAAAAATTGTGCCATTTTCCGATACTTGTAGCATCTCCATTTTTCATGATCTGGGGTCGGTTGAGGGCTTATTTTTTGCGTGCCGAGCTGGCGTTTTTAATCAATCCAATTCGGTGCAGATACATACTAAAGGTACCTTCACACGAAGCGACGCTGCAGCGATAGCGACAACGATGCCGATCGCTGCAGCGTCGCTGTTTGATCGCTGGAGAGCTGTCACACAGACCGCTCTCCAGCGACCAACGATGCCGAGGCCCCCGGGTAACCAGGGTAAACATCGGGTTGCTAAGCGTAGGGCCGCGCTTAGTAACCCGATGTTTACCCTGGTTACCAGCGTAAAAGTAAAAAAAACAAACAGTACATACTCACCTGCGCGTCCCCCAGCGTCTGCTTCCTGACACTGACTGAGCTCCGGCCCTAACAGCACAGCGGTGACGTCACCGCTGTGCTTTCACTTTCACTTTAGGGCCGGCGCTCAGTCAGTGTCAGGAAGCAGAGGCTGGGGGGACGCGCAGGTGAGCATGTACTGTTTGTTTTTTTACTTTTACGCTGGTAACCAGGGTAAACATCGGGTTACTAAGCGCGGCCCTGCACTTGGTAACCCGATGTTTACCCTGGTTACCAGTGTAAAACATCGCTGGTATCGTTGCTTTTGCTTTCAAACACAACGATACACAGCGATCGGACGACCAAATAAAGTTCTGGACTTTATTCAGCGACCAGCGACATCACAGCAGGATCCTGATCGCTGCTGCGTGTCAAACGAAACGATATCGCTAGCGAGGACGCTGCAACGTCACGGATCGCTAGCGATGTCGTTTCGTGTGAAGGTACCTTAAGCGCGGCCCTGCGCTTAGTAACCCGATATTTACCCTGGTTACAAGTGAACACATCGCTGGATCGGCGTCACACACGCCGATCCAGCGATGACAGCGGGTGATCAGCGACCAAAAAAAGGTCCTGATCATTCCCATCGACCAACGATCTCCCAGCAGGGGCCTGATCGTTGGTCGCTGTCACACATAACGAGATAGTTAGCGGGATTGTTGCTACGTCACCAAAAGCGTGACGTTGCAACGATATCGTTAACGATATCGTTATGTGTGACTCAGCCTTAATACCACCGAGATAACAATGTGTAGAACGACTCTTGAAGTGCCATCGAAATAGTAGAGGAGTACGTTGAGGACATGGCTCGTTCCCAATCGTCTACATCAACCGAGAGGTGAAGGTCCGCTTCCCAGCAATAGACATTGTAACAGTCTATAGAAGGCAAATGTGCAACTTTTTAATAAAACCTAATTAGAAAAATGACTTGTAGCCAAAGATGCATGCCTATAAGTAAGAAATAAAAATTGTCTGCAAAGGTGGCCAACCCATTTAAGCCTCACTTTGTACCTCTAAAAACACGTCTATCAAAAATAATTACAGTAATTTTCTCTTACTTTACATACGTGAATGCTTCCAATTAGGTAACAGATATACAAGTCACGCAGATGCCTTCTGTATTAGGCTATGTTCACACATTTTTGCTGCTTTTTTTTAATGCAAAGTTTACTCTGCGTTTTACAGTACCAGCAAACGCTGAGATTTCAGAAATTTCATGCACACCTTGCTTTTTTTTTTTCATACCTGAATTGGAAAACTGCTGTGTTTCTGAAAACTGCAGCATGTCACTTCTTTCAGCATTTCTGCATTGTTTTATCACCCATAGAAAGCAATGAGTAAGTGCAAAAACACAGCAAAAAAAGCAGGTGTCAGGTTTTGCTGTGTTTTTGCACTTACTCATTGCTTTATATGGGTGAAAAAACACTGCCAAAATGGTTTTTGGTGCAAAAACGTAAAAAAATTGCGTCTTTTTTTTTTTTAGGGGGCACTAAACTTTATCAGCATGCACAAGAGACAATAAAAACGCAGCAAATTTGCAGCAAAACCTGCTTTTTGTAAGCAGATTTCTTTAGGCTATGAGCACACGTTGCAGATTTCCTGCGGATCTGCAGCGTTTTTTTCCACGCAGAAACGCTGCAGATCCACAAGTGATTTAGAGTACAATGTAAATCAATGGCAAAAAAATGCTGTACTAATTGTGCGGAAAAATTTGCACAGAAAACGCAGCAGATTCAAAAAAAGGACCATGTCACTTCTTTTTGCGGATCTGCTGCGTTTCTGCGCCCATTCCATAATAGAAGGATGGAAAAAAAAGGATGAAATCGGCACAAAATGGGCAGCAAGTCCGCAAAAAAAAACGCACAAAATTGCAAAAAAAAGAGAACATTCTGACCTGCATTTCTTGCCAAGAAATGCAGAATCTGCAGAGAAAATTCCACAGTCAAATCCGCAACTTGTGCATATAGCCTGACTGCTATGAGAGCAGGTTTTGACTGCAGAAAAAATGCAGCAACAACTCAACTTGTGAACATAGACTTAAAGCGTTATTGGTTTACCAGACATTTCTCTAGATAAGGCTACGTTCACATTTGCGTTGTGCGCCGCAGCGTCGGCGCCGCAGCGCACAACGCAAACAAAAACGCGGCAAAACGCACGCTAAAACGCTGCGTTTTGCGCCGCATGCGTCGTTTTTGCCCGCAAGTTGGACGCAAAAAAAATGCAACTTGAAGCGTTTCTTGCGTCCAACGCTTGCGGCCATGCGGCGCAAAACGCAGCACAACGCATGTCCATGCGCCCCCATGTTAAGTATAGGGGCGCATGACGCATGCGGCGCCGCTGCGGCGCCCGACGCTGCGGCGCTGACCGCAAATGTGAACGTAGCCTAAGGTAAATCTTTCTAGTTAGGTGCTGATTTTCAGGTCAGGTTTGAATATTGCTTTTTTGTACATGTCATTTGCATATAACTTTTTGATAAAGCATCTGAGTAGAGGACAACTTATAGGGGTATTCCCATCTCAAATAATTTTGCCAATACGAGGCCACATTTCAACTCCACCTCTATGCATCATTGTGTGTGGGATCCTTGTTCTCAGGGTAGCCATCACAGAATTCTGTCATAGCCTAAAGATGGTAAAAAAATGTTTTGGTACCATGTTAGCCAGTTGAAAAAAGATTGCTGTCAGTGGGAAAGACAAAATTATAAATAATCTTGTAGTTATGATACCTTTTAAATCACTAACAAAAATAAAATAAATGATGTTACACAGCAAGCCTTCGTGACTACTTCGGTTTCTTTATCATACACGATAGAAGAAAGTATCTGAAGAAACACAAATATAGACACAAAAAGAGCAGAGACACGGCATGATAAATGGAAATTTCAATAAACTGACCATCTGAGGTTAGATAGTGAATCCTTCATTGGATTAGATTAGTGGTGTGAAAGTGTTATTGCGCCAATATCCATGTAGGATCAGAGGCCTGGTGCCCTCACTGTCCCTCCAGCAGATTCCTCAAACTTTTTAGTGAGTGATAAATCCTCCTGACAGATTTAGTCCCGTGTAGAGGCAATTAAAGACTCTTAAGTTTGCACTCCTAGACCCTTCAATGTTTTTGTGATTTTTTTTTTTAAATCTGTAATCGTGCAGCAATAAGACCTCATCCTTTCTCTCAGTTCCTGTCCTGTTTCTCCGAAGACCCCCAATAGGGCACATAGTGCACAGAATTAAGTACACTACATTGGAAGAGGAATTTGTGAATGTCCCAGGAATCTTATAGTCCTGCTGTGTGTTGGGGATCTGTATCCTGTCTTCCATCTGTACAAAAGTGCAGGTTTTGCAGCTCTTCCCATTGCAAGGATAGGTTCCTCTTGGTGTATCCGAGGGCATTGAACTTTGGATCATGATGTTTCTTATATTAGGAGGTTGTCTGTAGCACTGCAATGGAGGATCTTTGAATATTGTTTTTAGCTGGTCATCCTTGGGTAGGATATGGTGAAGTTTTTTAGCAGTTTTTCTCAGTACCTCAAGCTGTGAGTTGTTGGTCACCACCAGAGGTGCACGCACACTATTAATTTCCTCTTTTTTTTCTTTATTGAAGTAATTGACTTCTAGGAATCCTTGTAACTCTAATAATCTGATTATCAATGGAGATGGGGTGGTAGTCTTGATTTAACCCCATAATGACCGCCAATACCCCTTTTAACGGTGGCAGTTAAGGGTACTTAAACCACAGCACCGCTTTTTAACGGCGCTGAGGTTTAAGTGTATAGTGCCCCCCAGAGTCAGAATTTCTCCGGTATCTCAGCTACCGGGGGTAGCTGAGACCCCAAAGAACATGATTGGGGTCGGTTTTAACCGACCCCTGTGTTGTGATCACCGTTATTAACCCCTTCATGACCTTGGGATTTTCTGTTTTTCTGTGTTCGTTTTTCGCTCCCCTCCTTCCCAGAGCCATATAACTTTATTTTTCCGTCAATATGGCCATTTGAGGGCTTATTTTTTGCAGGACGAGTTGTACTTTTGAACGACATCATTGGATTTACCATGACGTGTACTACAAAATGGGAAAAAAAATTCCAAGTGCGGTGAAATTGCAAAACAAGTGCAATCCCATGCGTGTTTTTTGTTTGGCTTTTTTGCTAGGTTCACTAAATGCTAAAACTGATCTGCCATTATGATTCTCCAGGTCATTACGAGTTCATAGACACCAAACATGTGTAGGTTATTTTTTAACTACGTGGTGAAAAAAAATTCCAAACTTTGCTAAAAAAAAAAATTGCGCCATTTTCCGATACCCGTAGCGTCTCCATTTTTTGTGATCTGGGGTCGGGTGAGGGCTTATTTTTTGCGTGCCGAGCTGACGTTTTTGATACCATTTTGGTGCAGATACGTTCTTTTGATCACCCGTTACTGCATTTTAATGCAATGTCGCGGCGACCAAAAAAACCTTAATTTTGGCGTTTTAAAATTTTTTTATCGCTACGCCTTTTAGCGATCAGGTTAATCTTTTTTTTATTGATAGATCGGGTGATTCTGAACTCGGCGATACCAAATATGTGTATATTTGATTTTATTTTTGTCTTATTTTGAATGGGGCGAAAGGGGAGTGATTTAAACTTTTATATTTTTTTTTATTTATTTCATATTTTTTTAAACATTTTTTTTTTACTTTTGCCATGCTTCAATAGCCTCCATGGGAGGCTAGAAGCTGGCACAACTGGATCGGCACAGCTACATTGCAGCGATCATCATATTGCTCCTTTGTAGTTGAATTACAGGCTTGCTATGAGTGCCGACCACAGGGTGGCCCTCACAGCAAGTTGACATCAGCAACCAACGGCCGGAAGCGGTTGTTAATAGCGGCAGGTGGACCGCGATTCCACCCGTCGCTATTGCGGGCACATGTCAGCTGTACAAAACAGCTGACATGTTGCGACTTTGATGCGGGCTCACCGCCGGAGCCCACATCAAAGCAGAGGATCTGACCTCGGACGTACTATCCCGTCCGAGGTCAGAAAGGGGTTAACGGTATAATGGCGACTGTAAAAAAAAAAAAAAAGGTGCAATTTTCCATTTAATTTCTCTCTCCTTTGATGTGATCGTACATCAGAGGAGAGAGAAATAGGGTCCCACCTGGTCCTCCGATCACCCCACCAGTACATCTGGTGTCCAGGCATCCCTTCCATGAAGTCTCCCGAGCCGCCGGCGTCTTCATCGGGGAGAAAGTGGTAGGTTCATGTACAGTGCGCCCGCCGAGATCTGCCTGCCGGTACTCGGTAACAAAACATTTTTCCTATTGGTCCGTTTTGATCACTGTGATCAAAATAAAAAAAAAATTGTAAATAAAACCCCCCTTTATCACCCCCCTAGTTAGGAAAAAATAATAAAGTAAAAAATATATATTTATTTATAGCTGGGCTGAGCTGGGCTGGGTTATCGTTGGGGTTAGGGGTGTGTTATGGTTGGGGATGGGGTTGAGGTTGGGGTTAGGGGTGTGTTATGGTTGGGGTTAGGGGTGTGTTATGGTTGGGGATGGGGTTAGAATTGGGGGGTTTCCACTGTTTGGGTACATCAGGGGGTCTCCAAATGAGGCATGACACCACCAGTGATTCCAGCCAATTTTGAGTTCAAGAAGTCAAACGGTGCTCCCTACCTCATGAGCCCTGCCATGCACCCAAACAGTAGTTTACCCCCACATATGGGGTATCAGCATACTCAGGAAAAATTGAACAACTTTTGGGGGTCAAATTTCTCCTGTTATCCTTGGGAAAATAAACATTTGGGAGCAAAAGTTATAAACATATATGAAGCACTTGGGAGTCAAAGTGCTCACCACACATTTAGATAAGTTCCTTGGGAGGTTTAGTTTCCAAAATGGTGTCACTTGTGGGGGGTTTCACTGTTTAGGCACATCAGGGGTTCTCCAAGCGCGACATGGCGTCCAATCTTAATTCCTGTCAATTCTGCATTGAAAAAGTCAAACGGTGCTCCTTCCCTTCCGAGCTCTGCCATGCGCCCAAAAAGTCGTTTACTCCAACATATGGGGTATCGGCGTATTCAGGAGAAATTGCACAACAACTTTTATGGTTAATGTTCTCTTTTTACACTTGTGAAAATAAAAAAAATTGGCTCTGAAGAAAAATGTTTGTGAAAAAAAGTTAAATGTTCATTTTTTGCTTCCGTTCCTGTGAAGCACGTAAAGATTTAATAAACTTATTGAATGTGGTTTTGAGTACATTTAGGGGTGCAGATTTTAGAATGGTGTCAATTGTGGGTATTTTCTGTCATGTACACCCCTCAAAGGGACTTCAAATGTGATGTGGTCCCAAAAAAAAAAAAATGGTTTTGTAAAATTTTGTTGTGTAAATGAGGAATCGCTGTGCAAATTGTAACCCTTAACTTCCTAACAAAAAAAAATTGTTTCCAAAATTGTGCTGATGTAAACTAGACATGTGGGAAATGTTGTTTATTAACTATTTTTTTGTGATATATTTCTCTGATTTAAGGACATAAAAATTCAAAGTTTGAAAGTTGCAACATTTTCTAAATTTTCGCCATATTTCCGTTTTTTTCATAAGTAAACACAAGTCATATCAAATAAATTTTTCCCTCTAACATGAAGTACATTATGTCATGAGAAAACAGTCTCAGAATCCGTGGAATCTGTTGAAGCGTTCCAGAGTTATAACCATATGAAGTGACAGTGGTCATTCAGCAGCAAATTGGCTCTTTCACTAAGGGGTTACAAATGTCTTTTTAAGGTGTTAAGTGTTCATTCCTATCCATGGGGCTGAGACAGATATGATTATATCTAAGGGTCTGGCTGTAGACAATGGACTTTTTAATATGTTTTGGGTGGAATCTGTCCCATCTGAGGTATGTGTGACAGTAAATTGGCTTCCGATTCACCAATTGCTGGATTGAACCATTTTGATTTTTATGGTGGTATCCAGGAAATTGATTTCTGTTTTTGAGTGGTACAATGTCAGGTTGGATAAAATGTTTTGAATTTGTCATGGAATTTTAGAAGTTCTTGTTTCGACTTATTCCATATTATTAAGATGTCATCGATGTAAGAGAAATAGGCCAAAGTTTTGATGGAGCAGGATCTTAAAATGTAATATTCCAGTTTAGCCATGAAAAGGTTGGCATACTGGGGTTCCATTTTGCTGCCCATAGCAGTTCCAGTGTGTTGTAGATGTAGCTCCTCGCCGAAAGAGAAAAAGTTGTGTGTGAGCATAAATATGGTGAGTCTTAATACAGACTCAGCAGGAATCTCATTAACTTCAAGAAACATTTGGCAGGTGGATAGTTCATCTTCATGTGGGATGTTAGAATTTAGGGATTTCACATCCATCGTGGCTAAAGTGGCACTCTTGGAGAGAGGACCTATTGTAGATAACTTTTTAATGTTATGCCTTTCAATGGGTTTTATGTAGGGGCAAAATCCGGTATGGCCCATTCTTTAGGATCCATCTCCAAATATGATTTAGTAGTAGAGCATAGGGACCTTTCGTCAAACTCAATTTGACAGGTGGACACGCCCCTATCAAAGTGTATTAAAGTGTGTAACCCCACCCCTCCCTGTCTGCTGACAGCAGCTGTGTGCCTGCTCCCCCCTCCCTTTTTGATATAGTTTAATTTGTTAATACAGTGAATATTATCCCAGTAATTGTTTTATATTAGTTGTTTATATGCTATATTAAGAGTAGCCTTATTTGATAATCCGCTGGTAGGGAGAGTGAGGCTGCGTTTCTGTAGTATTATTCTGCTGTGAGCTTGAAGTCTGGGTACTATAACTGCTAACAGATGCTAAGATTTTCAGTGATGGAGATACAAACATTCCACTAGCTAGCAGCTGTTAAAATGTATCTGTACTGATCACTAACTAGATGTCAGGGTGTGTGTGTTAAGAGGTGTTTACCAAATATGTGAAACTTCTTACAAAATAATATGTTGTTACAAGTCATTTATCCGCTATAAGATGTGCTTCTGACATTTTCATAAACCTATAGTAGAGCACCCGATCTGAGCATATGTGGCTGACAGTATAATGACTGTTGATTAGCGTTTATTTATAGTTAAATAATATTTTTCTCTTTTATTGACAATTTGATACAGCTACAGTATTTATATAGGTAGGACCCTCTTTTATTGACAGTTTGATACTATAAACAGTACTGATCTTTGTAAAATAAAGAACGAGAGAACTTTTTCAGATAAAAGTAATAACGTTTATACAAAATTCTTACAAAATAAATATCAATGCTGCATCGTACAAAATAAATAGCACGATGATTACACATCACTCCACTGGGAGAGTGAGGCTGTGTTTCTACAGTATTATTCTGCTGTGAGCTTGAAGTCTGGGTACTATAACTGCTAACAGATGCTAAGATTTTCAGTGATGGAGATACAAACATTCCACTAGCTAGCAGCTGTTAAAATGTATCTGTACTGATCACTAACTAGATGTCAGGGTGTGTGTGTTAAGAGGTGTTTACCAAATATGTGAAACTTCTTACAAAATAATATGTTGTTACAAGTCATTTATCCGCTATAAGATGTGCTTCTGACATTTTCATAAACCTATAGTCCCAATAATATTTATTTGGCCAGCAGATAAACCGGATAAAATGTGTTAAATAGACATCATAGTGAGTATAAAATGTATTAAATTGATTACTGATACGATTCCAACAAATTGATAATAAATTGTTATCAAAGTGACAGCAAAGCATATTAAATAGATAACACACCAAAATCATAGTGTATCAAAGTGTATTATTTTATTTATAGTACCAATAATGTTTATTCTCTTTTATTGACATTTTCATAAACCTATAGTGCCAATAATATTTATTTGACCAGCAGATAATGAATTAAAATCGCATAAAGTGTGTTAAATAGACATCATACGGATACCGTAGTGAGTATAAAATGTATTAAATTGATTACTGATACGATTCCAGCAAATTGATAATAAATTGTTATCAAAGTGGCTGCAAAGCATATTAAATAGATATCACACCGAAATCACAGTGTATCAAAGTGTATTATTACACCTATTATTATATAGGCCCTTTTATTTATAGTACATGCATGTACTATTGGAAGCGTCTGCTTCATTCTGAAGAGCACCCGATCTGAGCATATGTGGCTGACAGTATAGTGACTGTTGATTAGCATTTATAGTTAAATAATATTTTTCTCTTTTATTGACAGTTTGATACTATAAACAGGACTGACCTTTGTAAAATAAAGAACGAGAGAACTTTTTCAGATAAAAGTAATTTTGATACAGCTACAGTATTTATATAGGTAGGACCCTCTTTTATTGCCAGTTTGATACTATAAACAGTACTGATCTTTGTAAAATAAAGAACGAGAGAACTTTTTCAGATAAAAGTAATAACGTTTATACAAAATTCTTACAAAATAAATATCAATGCTGCATCGTACAAAATAAATAGCACGATGATTACACATCATTACACTTCTTATAATGCGCACATTATGTATGTGGGCCATGTTACAACACCCGCAAGTATGAAGCGTGGTGTTTTTATACGTTTATAAAAAGCAAAGACACGGTAATGTAAAAATGTAAAAGATTTTTATTGTAAAATAAACACATCTCAGAGACATTCCAATGATTCTTGCAGAGTATTGTTACAGTATTTTATTTTCCCGGTGTTACTTTTGTTCATGTATTACCGGATTCTTCTGCAGTTGTGATTCTCACCTTTCTATATAAATAGTGCAATAATTCACACCCACGGCCAGTTTTCCGTTAAAAATATGAATATTATTGAATATAATGTTTTACATATGTTACAGTTTTATTTTTTATTTTTATTTATTTATTTTTTTTTTTTCTGATGCTACTTTTGTTCGTGTATTATCGGCGGCTTCTTCAGTTGTGATTCTCACCTTTTCTATATAAATATGGGGCAAATGAATTGTCCAGTGCCAGCATAATTTTCAGCGTGGCCAAGGGTTGTGTTTAACTATCCTTTTAGAGTGTCTAGTAGTTTTATATTCTTTGTATGATATATTTCTACACAAAGCTTCAAAACTATTTTGTAATTTATAATGTATCACAGTAGTTTCATATGAAGTTACATCTTAGGCTCTGTTCAGACTAATGTAATATCTGTAGCTTAAAATAGAGCCAAATAGCTACTTTCAAATCCGGACACACACCATTGATTTTAATGGGGTCTAAGGGGATTCTATCAAGCTTTTCCACATAACAGTTATGGAAAGAATAATGCTACAGAATTGGCAGCTCCAGTTATAAAACAAAAATGATGAAAATTATCCTTGATGATAATGTGAAAAAGGCTCTATTTTAAGCTACAGATATTACATTAGTCTGAACAGAGCCTAAGATGTAACTTCATATGAAACTACTGTGATACATTATAAATTACAAAATAGTTTTGAAGCTTTGTGTAGAAATATATCATACAAAGAATATAAAACTACTAGACACTCTAAAAGGATAGTTAAACACAACCCCTGGCCACGCTGAAAATTATGCTGGCACTGGACAATTCATTTGCCCCATATTTATATAGAAAAGGTGAGAATCACAACTGAAGAAGCCGCCGATAATACACGAATAAAAGTAGCATCAGAAAAAAAATAAATAAATAAAAATAAAAAATAAAACTGTAACATATGTAAAACATTATATTCAATAATATTCATATTTTTAACAGAAAACTGGCCGTGGGTGTGAATTATTGCACTATTTATATAGAAAGGGGAGAATCACAACTGCAGAAGAATCCGGTAATACATGAACAAAAGTAACACCAGGAAAATAAAATACTGTAACAATACTCTGCAAGAATCATTGGAATGTCTCTGAGATGTGTTTATTTTACAATAAAAATCTTTTACATTTTTACATTACCGTGTCTTTGCTTTTTATAAACATATAAAAACACCACGCTTCATACTTGCGGGTGTTGTAACATGGCCCACATACATAATGTGCGCATTATAAGAAGTGTAATGATGTGTAATCATCGTGCTATTTATTTTGTACGATGCAGCATTGATATTTATTTTGTAAGAATTTTGTATAAACGTTATTACTTTTATCTGAAAAAGTTCTCTCGTTCTTTATTTTACAAAGATCAGTACTGTTTATAGTATCAAACTGGCAATAAAAGAGGGTCCTACCTATATAAATACTGTAGCTGTATCAAAATTACTGTTATCTGAAAAAGTTCTCTCGTTCTTTATTTTACAAAGCTCAGTTCTGTTTATAGTATCAAACTGTCAATAAAAGAGAAAAATATTATTTAACTATAAACGCTAATCAACAGTCACTATACTGTCAGCCACATATGCTCAGATCGGGTGCTCTTCAGAATGAAGCAGACGCTTCCAATAGTACATGCATGTACTATAAATAAAAGGGCCTATATAATAATAGGTGTAATAATACACTTTGATACACTGTGATTTCGGTGTGATATCTATTTAATATGCTTTGCAGCCACTTTGATAACAATTTATTATCAATTTGCTGGAATCGTATCAGTAATCAATTTAAAGGGAACCTGTCACCACGTTTTTGGAAGATGGGATAAAAATAGCGTTAAATAGGGGCAGAGGTGGGCGTTACATTAGTGTGTGTGTTATGCGTTTATTACCCACCTAAGTTGCCGAAATAACTTTGCAAAGTCTCCGTTTTCGCCTGTCAATCAGGCTGGTCAGGTCACATGGGCGTGGTGTCTTCACCCAGATTTGGCGTAGTTTTCCGTTGGTGGCGTAGTGGTGTGCGCATGCCCAAAGTCCGGAATCCTCTTCCAGGGGATTTAAAATAGCGCGGTGTTCGTTATTGCATTGGTGATCGGTGGGCGCGGCCATCTTCCTTTGGCCGCGCGTGCGCAGAAGCGGCGCTCTGCTGGCCGCGGCTTCAGGAAAATGGCCGCGGGATGCCGCGCGTGCGCAGATGGATATCGCGGCGGCCATTTTCCTGAAGCCGCGGCCAGCAGAGCGCCGCTTCTGCGCACGCGCGGCCAAAGGAAGATGGCCGCGCCCACCGATCACCAATGCAATAACGAACACCGCGCTATTTTAAATCCCCTGGAAGAGGATTCCGGACTTTGGGCATGCGCACACCACTACGCCACCAACGGAAAACTACGCCAAATCTGGGGGAAGACAACGCCCATGCGACCTGACCAGCCTGATTGACAGGCGAAAACGGAGACTTTGCAAAGTTATTTCGGCAACTTAGGTGGGTAATAAACGCATAACACACACACTAATGTAACGCCCACCTCTGCCCCTATTTAACGCTATTTTTATCCCATCTTCCAAAAACGTGGTGACAGGTTCCCTTTAATACATTTTATACTCACTACGGTATCCGTATGATGTCTATTTAACACACTTTATGCGATTTTAATTAATTATCTGCTGGTCAAATAAATATTATTGGCACTATAGGTTTATGAAAATGTCAATAAAAGAGAATAAACATTATTGGTACTATAAATAAAATAATACACTTTGATACACTATGATTTTGGTGTGTTATCTATTTAATATGCTTTGCTGTCACTTTGATAACAATTTATTATCAATTTGTTGGAATCGTATCAGTAATCAATTTAATACATTTTATACTCACTATGATGTCTATTTAACACATTTTATCCGGTTTATCTGCTGGCCAAATAAATATTATTGGGACTATAGGTTTATGAAAATGTCAGAAGCACATCTTATAGCGGATAAATGACTTGTAACAACATATTATTTTGTAAGAAGTTTCACATATTTGGTAAACACCTCTTAACACACACACCCTGACATCTAGTTAGTGATCAGTACAGATACATTTTAACAGCTGCTAGCTAGTGGAATGTTTGTATCTCCATCACTGAAAATCTTAGCATCTGTTAGCAGTTATAGTACCCAGACTTCAAGCTCACAGCAGAATAATACTGTAGAAACACAGCCTCACTCTCCCAGTGGAGTGATGTGTAATCATCGTGCTATTTATTTTGTACGATGCAGCATTGATATTTATTTTGTAAGAATTTTGTATAAACGTTATTACTTTTATCTGAAAAAGTTCTCTCGTTCTTTATTTTACAAAGATCAGTACTGTTTATAGTATCAAACTGTCAATAAAAGAGGGTCCTACCTATATAAATACTGTAGCTGTATCAAATTGTCAATAAAAGAGAAAAATATTATTTAACTATAAATAAACGGTAATCAACAAAAATCTTTTACATTTTTACATTACCGCGTCTTTGCTTTTTATAAACGTATAAAAACACCACGCTTCATACTTGTGGGTGTTGTAACATGGCCTACATACATAATGTGCGCATTATAAGAAGTGTAATGATGTGTAATCATCGTGCTATTTATTTTGTACGATGCAGCATTGATATTTATTTTGTAAGAATTTTGTATAAACGTTATTACTTTTATCTGAAAAAGTTCTCTCGTTCTTTATTTTACAAAGATCAGTACTGTTTATAGTATCAAACTGGCAATAAAAGAGGGTCCTACCTATATAAATACTGTAGCTGTATCAAAATTACTTTTATCTGAAAAAGTTCTCTCGTTCTTTATTTTACAAAGCTCAGTTCTGTTTATAGTATCAAACTGTCAATAAAAGAGAAAAATATTATTTAACTATAAACGCTAATCAACAGTCACTATACTGTCAGCCACATATGCTCAGATCGGGTGCTCTTCAGAATGAAGCAGACGCTTCCAATAGTACATGCATGTACTATAAATAAAAGGGCCTATATAATAATAGGTGTAATAATACACTTTGATACACTGTGATTTCGGTGTGATATCTATTTAATATGCTTTGCAGCCACTTTGATAACAATTTATTATCAATTTGCTGGAATCGTATCAGTAATCAATTTAATACATTTTATACTCACTACGGTATCCGTATGATGTCTATTTAACACACTTTATGCGATTTTAATTAATTATCTGCTGGTCAAATAAATATTATTGGCACTATAGGTTTATGAAAATGTCAATAAAAGAGAATAAACATTATTGGTACTATAAATAAAATAATACACTTTGATACACTATGATTTTGGTGTGTTATCTATTTAATATGCTTTGCTGTCACTTTGATAACAATTTATTATCAATTTGTTGGAATCGTATCAGTAATCAATTTAATACATTTTATACTCACTATGATGTCTATTTAACACATTTTATCCGGTTTATCTGCTGGCCAAATAAATATTATTGGGACTATAGGTTTATGAAAATGTCAGAAGCACATCTTATAGCGGATAAATGACTTGTAACAACATATTATTTTGTAAGAAGTTTCACATATTTGGTAAACACCTCTTAACACACACACCCTGACATCTAGTTAGTGATCAGTACAGATACATTTTAACAGCTGCTAGCTAGTGGAATGTTTGTATCTCCATCACTGAAAATCTTAGCATCTGTTAGCAGTTATAGTACCCAGACTTCAAGCTCACAGCAGAATAATACTGTAGAAACACAGCCTCACTCTCCCAGTGGAGTGATGTGTAATCATCGTGCTATTTATTTTGTACGATGCAGCATTGATATTTATTTTGTAAGAATTTTGTATAAACGTTATTACTTTTATCTGAAAAAGTTCTCTCGTTCTTTATTTTACAAAGATCAGTACTGTTTATAGTATCAAACTGTCAATAAAAGAGGGTCCTACCTATATAAATACTGTAGCTGTATCAAATTGTCAATAAAAGAGAAAAATATTATTTAACTATAAATAAACGCTAATCAACAGTCATTATACTGTCAGCCACATATGCTCAGATCGGGTGCTCTACTATAGGTTTATGAAAATGTCAGAAGCACATCTTATAGCGGATAAATGACTTGTAACAACATATTATTTTGTAAGAAGTTTCACATATTTGGTAAACACCTCTTAACACACACACCCTGACATCTAGTTAGTGATCAGTACAGATACATTTTAACAGCTGCTAGCTAGTGGAATGTTTGTATCTCCATCACTGAAAATCTTAGCATCTGTTAGCAGTTATAGTACCCAGACTTCAAGCTCACAGCAGAATAATACTACAGAAACGCAGCCTCACTCTCCCTACCAGCGGATTATCAAATAAGGCTACTGTTAATATAGCATATAAACAACTAATATAAAACAATTACTGGGATAATATTCACTGTATTAACAAATTAAACTATATCAAAAAGGGAGGGGGGGAGCAGGCACACAGCTGCTGTCAGCAGACAGGGAGGGGTGGGGTTACACACTTTGATACACTTTGATAGGGGCGTGTCCACCTGTCAAATTGAGTTTGACGAAAGGTCCCTATGCTCTACTACTTGATTTAAGCCATTCTTAGCAAACCTTCCTACTTTCGTCTACTAATGTTGTAGTGTACTGTTGTATTATGATTACTGGGACCAGATCTCTGCAAGTGATGAATATATGTAGGTCATTGCACACCGGGTGTCCAGTATTATTGCTGTGCAAGAAGAAAAACTATAAAAGAGCAGCAGCTTCAACAATCATTGCAACTTGTCCACTGATCAGTAAGTGATGGAGTATATTAGCAATATAGCATAACTTATTAAACTGGGAAAGTTGGTGTCAACTTTCTAGTAAGTGGACCCCAAATATTTAATAATTCCTCAAAAACAAACAGTCAGGTACTCACCCTCACTGAGGTCCAGCATATGTTTCCCGCTGCTGGTTGGCTCTTGGTGTTTTGGCTGCATTGGTAACGGCACATCATCTGTACACTTACTGTCTGGGAGGAGGTTGAGGGCATGAGCCGCTGAAATCCGAGATTAGCTACAGCGGTATCAACCAAAACTCCAAGACCATAGCATCGGCTGGGAACCGGCATTCGACCGGGGGAAGGAGAGTTCCTGCTCTATATATTGTTTCAGTTATTTCAAAGCATTTGTGGACCATTTTCTTGAAAGTGGAAAACCCCTTTAAGGTCAACCAAGAACTTAAGTTTTTTATTAGAGCTTTTATTGGCGTATGTAAAGTGGGGCAAAAAAGTATTTAGTCAGTCAGCAATAGTGCAAGTTCCACCACTTAAAAAGATGAGAGGCGTCTGTAATTTACATCATAGGTAGACCTCAACTATGGGAGACAAACTGAGAAAAAAAAATCCAGAAAATCACACTGTCTGTTTTTTTATCATTTTATTTGCATATTATGGTGGAAAATAAGTATTTGGTCAGAAACAAACAATCAAGATTTCTGGCTCTCACAGACCTGTAACTTCTTCTTTAAGAGTCTCTTCTTTCCTCCACTCATTACCTGTAGTAATGGCACCTGTTTAAACTTATCAGTATAAAAAGACACCTGTGCACACCCTCAAACAGTCTGACTCCAAACTCCACTATGGTGAAGACCAAAGAGCTGTCAAAGGACACCAGAAACAAAATTGTAGCCCTGCACCAGGCTGGGAAGACTGAATCTGCAATAGCCAACCAGCTTGGAGTGAAGAAATCAACAGTGGGAGCAATAATTAGAAAATGGAAGACATTCAAGACCACTGATAATCTCCCTCGATCTGGGGCTCCACGCAAAATCCCACCCCGTGGGGTCAGAATGATCACAAGAACGGTGAGCAAAAATCCCAGAACCACGCGGGGGGACCTAGTGAATGAACTGCAGAGAGCTGGGACCAATGTAACAAGGCCTACCATAAGTAACACACTACGCCACCATGGACTCAGATCCTGCAGTGCCAGACGTGTCCCACTGCTTAAGCCAGTACATGTCCGGGCCCGTCTGAAGTTTGCTAGAGAGCATTTGGATGATCCAGAGGAGTTTTGGGAGAATGTCCTATGGTCTGATGAAACCAAACTGGAACTGTTTGGTAGAAACACAACTTGTCGTGTTTGGAGGAAAAAGAATACTGAGTTGCATCCATCAAACACCATACCTACTGTAAAGCATGGTGGTGGAAACATCATGCTTTGGGGCTGTTTCTCTGCAAAGGGGCCAGGACGACTGATCCGGGTACATGAAAGAATGAATGGGGCCATGTATCGTGAGATTTTGAGTGCAAACCTCCTTCCATCAGCAAGGGCATTGAAGATGAAACGTGGCTGGGTCTTTCAACATGACAATGATCCAAAGCACACCGCCAGGGCAACGAAGGAGTGGCTTCGTAAGAAGCATTTCAAGGTCCTGGAGTGGCCTAGCCAGTCTCCAGATCTCAACCCTATAGAAAACCTTTGGAGGGAGTTGAAAGTCCGTGTTGCCAAGCGAAAAGCCAAAAACATCACTGCTCTAGAGGAGATCTGCATGGAGGAATGGGCCAACATACCAACAACCGTGTGTGGCAACCTTGTGAAGACTTACAGAAAACGTTTGACCTCTGTCATTGCCAACAAAGGATATATTACAAAGTATTGAGATGAAATTTTGTTTCTGACCAAATACTTATTTTCCACCATAATATGCAAATAAAATGATAAAAAAACAGACAATGTGATTTTCTGGATTTTTATTTCTCAGTTTGTCTCCCATAGTTGAGGTCTACCTATGATGTAAATTACAGACGCCTCTCATCTTTTTAAGTGGTGGAACTTGCACTATTGCTGAATGACTAAATACTTTTTTGCCCCACTGTATGTTAAATGCTGTTGGATAACTTGTGTAATAATGCCACGATACTAAACTGTAAATAAAAAATAAGAGCAATTAATATATATATATATATATATATATATATATATATATATATATATATATATATATATATATATATATATATATATATGTAAATCAATTGAACTGAGAATACCTTCATGTAATATAGCTTAAACATCTATATGCTAGCAACCAAAGTTTGTATTTTAGGTCCCTTACTTGGTCCCAGTTGTGATGTTCAGGCTTGGCCGTACCCAGGATCCTGCGCTGTCCCTGGAAATTCTGTATACACTGCCTGCGATGGGTACACATAAGGTGACTCTTTCCTTCCTGTTTGCTTCACTTTTGAAGAAGGCATAATTGTAAGTAAGGGTTAAGCTGTGACTGTTACTGATAATCCTCCCCTTTTCTTAAATCAAAGGTGTGTGTGCCACAGATCTTGCGCGCGTTGCAGATGATTGGCAGTACATCACAGCTTCAGCCCATCTCTCTGCGTTTGATGACATCCTTATGGGAAAAACAGGTAGAGATGTATTGTGAAATTTACCAACAAAGCAGAGCGAGATGTTCTTTATACTATGAATTCAATTGCAATTTGTTTAAATCTGAGAATTGGGGAGGGGGCATAATTGGAGTATATCAACCACAGCTTGCTGCTAATTTCTCCTTTTTTTTAACCCATTCTTCCCAAGAGTCATAATTTTTTTTCCTACAACATTAGCCACAATGAGGGCTTGTTTTTTTTATGGGACAATTTGTAGTTGTGAATGACACTATTTTTTTTTTTACTGAAAAACTGGAAAAAAAATCAAAGTGAGGCAAAATGTAAAAAATAAAATAAAATTGTGACATTGTTTTTGGGTTTTCTTTTTACGGTATTTATTTATACAGTGACAAAATGAGCTGGCGGCGTGATTTTCCGGGTCAGTATGTTTATGGAGTAGCCAAACTTGTATAGTTTGTTTTTTTTCTTCTTCATTTAAGTGGTTAAAAAAATGAAAATTCATACAAGATAAAAAAAAATTAATTTGCGTCACAATTTCTGAGAACCGTAATCGTATTTAATTTTCCATTGATGGAGTTGTGTGAGGGCTTGTTTTTGCCTGGTTCACTAACTACTTTAATTGTACCATTTTGTGGTAGATATGAGGTTGAAGTAATTTTTATTGCATTTTTTTTTTTTTAAGAGGTCCAGTTATCGAATAACTGCAATTCTGGGGTTTCAATTTTTGTTCTCTACGGTGTTTGCTATATAAGTTAATGATATTTAGACTGTGAAAGATATTACTTGTTGTACTCTATTTGTTTAGTCCCCATAGGGCACTTGAATCTGCAATTGTATGCTCAGTATAGAGTGAAAATTGCATTCTCCTTCGCAGCCCAGCCATAGGCAGGGTTTCCCATGGGTGAAAAGATGTCAGCAATCTGAGCCTTCAGGAGATCCCTATGGGACCTTGCAATGATGACATGGCAAGGCTCATCGATCCAATCTAGCTCTGGTGCTGCTGCTACAGGAGGTTGTATAACCCAGTTTGCCCAATGCACCCACACCAGATATAGGATGTACACAACTTATGTTGGGAAGGGGATAATACCTTGTTTTTAACACATTTACAAATTGTTTTTGGGCACATAGTGGTGATTGCAGACATCCACAATTTTATCATTTTCAGGATGCCAGACCCCATCAGTGAAATATTATTGGCTTATTCTTATGATGGGCTATGAATGTTGAAATCCTGGAAATCGCCTTTCATGGGATTTCGAACATTTTATCAGATACAGAGTTCCTAGTACTAATCTTGATAATGCATGTCATGCCAATTAGAAACGGTCATTAACTAACCAGCACAGACTTTTTCATGCTACTTTTCAGGCCTCTCTTCAGGAACCTTACTCGTTACTGTTCTGTGTTGCAGGATAGAGTTTATCCAGAACTGCAGAAACTGATAGCCAAGGCGGATTCCCAAAGTCTATCTATAGGGAAGGAGACCCGGTGGGAAAAAAGTGTCGCGAAAGCGGCAACTATCAGAGACATCTGCAAGCAAAGGTAACTCTCTTTTATCTTCAGATACTGTTTGGGCTGAGCTATTCATTCATCCTTTTATTAGTAGTACAAATATTAATTATCCTATGGATATAAGATGAAGTTTGCTTTTGCCCAGACTGTGAAGCCTTTGTAGACTATATAGAGCAGCAAAGCAGCCTGTGTTCAGACATCCAACAGATGGCTTGAATTTGCTCCTAATTCTCTAATATATGGCTGTTATCGGACTTATTTCTTTGAGTGGGAGCAGTCAGATCCTAGTATAGGTAAACCGAGCACCGACTGGTTCCCTGCAGTTTATCAGCAGATTCAGGTTGCTTTATGACCGATCTAAGCCTATTTGCAGTTCCCCATGTTTCTGTAGATCGATCTAAGCTGAACATACGCTGTGATGTACATATGCATCCCTTCTTCTAAACCTTTTTGTGTATTACCCTTTTATCTTAGACCATATCAGCATGGGGCAGACATGCTGGCTGCTATTACTCAAGTGTTGGATGAATATACCAAACCGGACCAGGCTACTCCCGCAGCCTTGGTACTACAGGGTCTTCATGCTTTATGTCAGGCGGAGGTGAGATGATTACACTGACCTCAAACTTTCAATTTAAACTTTTCATTCATCTTCTAAAATATAATTTCTGTATGGAAGGAACAAAAAGTGCGAATTCTTAAAGATTCGGTGTGTTTTCTGCCATATACTCTTGTGTTTTTGTTTTTTTATATTTTTTTTCAGCCTTTAACATTATTTTATTGGTGAAGAGGCGTTATTATCTACTGCAAAAGCGTTCTTGAAATATACATTTTTATATCCATGAAAAGCGGACAGTTTTCTCGTACGTCATCCGTTTTGCCTCCCTGTTGCATTCTATTCGTCGTCCATCCTTTTTTTATTCACTGAAGCAGAGAGACTGATTGAGCTTTTTTTATCTCTTGACTTATAACTCTGACTCTGTATCAATCCTACAAAAAGTGAACTTTTACCTGGTGTCCACTGAAATCCGTGAGCAGCTTTGAACAAAGCCAGATATGAGTAACACCTGAGGGGCTGATTCTATAATGTGCCTAATTCATTAAGAAGCACAAGCTACTTGATAAATTTGATGCATCTTTTCAGTGCTGTGCACCATACCAAAAATGATACACCAGTCAGAGATTGGCCTAATGTTTTTGCAGTAAAAGATTCTGGCGCTTTTGCCGAATTTTACTGGCAGGCATAGCTAGCAGAAATTCCAATTGCACAACCTCTCCCGCACACACAGAAAAAAGAAAAATATTAATATTCTGTGTGATCCCAGTAAAGCTTAGCTCATAACCTTGCAGACCATACAAAGTAATTTTACTCTTATTGAACCTTCTTATCGTTCCCACTCATTAAGATACCCCTTTCATGGCCCTTATAAAGTATGATGCCAACAAACATAGTATGTTACCCACACAGTGAATTCCTACACAGCACTCTCCAGATGTATAGTTGATGACTGTACATTACCCCCACCCCACAAAGAATAATGCCGCCACAGTGACCACTAAACAGTATGATGACCCTGACACAGCTCTCTATACAGTATAATGGCCCTTACATCTCTCCACACAGTATGGTGGCTCCAACACACCCCACCACATTGCATAATGACCCATGCACAGTATATTGCATCCTACCAGCCTTCCATACAGTATAATGGCCCCCACACAGCCGTCCAAACAGTATAATAGCCCAGCCATAGCCCCCCGAACAGTATAATGGCAGCCATTTATGAGACCCCTGACTCACAGGCCCCATAGCAGCTGCGTGATCTGCTGCTATTAGCAATACGCCACTTGCTACGCCCCTTCCCACCGCGGCTTTTCCCTAGCTCTGCTCATTTTGGAGGAGCAACTTCAAACTGTTGTGAAAATGCCGAAAGCCGCAAAATGTTTGCGCAGCTTTGAAATAATCTATATTAGGGATTTAGTTGGGGGTTACAATGTCTAGCTACACTGGCATGTAAAAATGTTGGCACCCATGGTCAAAATTACTGTTGTTGTGAACAGTTAAGCAACTTGAAGACGAAATGATCTCTAAAAGGGCCTAAAGTTAAAGATGACACATTTCCTTTGTATTTTAGGCAAAAAAATGTATATTGTCATTTTTTACATTTTAAAAATTACAAAAAGGAAAACGGGCCAGTGCAAATGTTTCAGCCTTCTTGGAGATTCATGTGTTTAGATAACTTTGACCAAGGTTTCAGACCTTAATTAGCCTTTTAGGGTTATGGCTTCTTCATTGTCATCGTTAAGAAAGGCCAGGTGATGCAAATTTCCCAGGTTAATAACAACCCAGGCTCATCTAACCTTGTGCCAGAAAACGTCAGCCATGGGTTCTTCTAAGTAACTGCTTACTTCTCTGAAAATGGTGGAGGCCCACAAAGCAGAAGGCTATAAAAAGATAGCAAAGAGTTTTCAAGTTGCCCTTTGCTATTTCTTAATTCTATTTTGAACTGAGGAGGTAACAGGAACAGTGGAGGTAGATAAGGTCAGGAAGACCAAGCAAAATTTCAGCGAGAGCTGCTCGTAGGATTGCTTAAGAGGCAAATCAGAACGCCCGCTTGACTGCAAAAGATCTTCAGAAAAATTTAGTAGACTCGAGTTGTGGTACATTGTTCTACTGTTCAGAGTCACCTGCACAAATATGGCCTTCATGGAAGAGTCACCAGAAGGAAACCTCTCCTGCGTCCTCAATATAAAATTCAGCATCAGAAGTATTCAAAAGAACATCTAAACAAGCTTGATGCATTTTGGAAACAAGTCCTGTGGACCGATGAGGTTAAAATAGAACTCTTTGGCCACAATGATAAAAGGTATCTGTGGAGATAAAAGGGCACAGAATTTCAGGAAACGAACATCTTGCCAACATCTCCCACTAAGCATGGGAGTGGATCAATCGTGCTTTGGGGTTGTGTTGCAGCCAGTGGCACCAGGAACATTTCACGAGTAGAGGGAAGAATGGATTCAATGAAATTTCAACAAATTCTTGGTACCAACATAGTACCATTTGTAAAAAGATTAATTTGAAAAGCAGATTGCTTTTACAAATGGATTATGATCCTAAGCACATGTCACAATCCACAATAGACTACCTCAAAAGGCGCAAGCTGAAGTTTTTACAATCAGTTCCCTGACCTGAACATCATTGAAAATCTGTGGCTAGACCTCAAAATAGTAGTGCATGCAAGACGACCCAAGAATCTCACAGAACTGGAAGAATTTTCCAAGGAATAATGGATGAAAATCCCTCAAACAAGAATTGAAAGACTCTTGACTGATTACAAAAAGCCTTTACAAGCTGTGATACTTTCAAACGCTGGTGCTACTGGGTATTAACCATGCAGGGTGCCGAAAGTTTTCATTGCCCATTTTCCTTTTTGTAATTTTTAGAACGTAAAAGATGAAAATATATGTATATATATATTTGCCAAGAACACAAAGGAAATATGTCATCTGTAACTTAAGCCCTTTTAAAGATCCTTTCATCTTCATCTTGCTCAACTGTTCACAATAACAGTCATATTGACCAGGGATGCCCAAACATTTACATGCCACGGTATATACCGTAGTTGCAAAGAAGCTCTGACAGTGATCATAAGTCTTTTATCTCAAAAAGTATTTGTTTGTTTATATTATTATTTTTAGGTGCTGGATATTCGGTCTACCTGGAAGGCTCTGTCTCCTAAACTGGAGTCTGACAAGCGTCCCCTTGTGCTCAAGGCGTTACATGAATTTTTTTCCTTGGTTCCTTCTTTGGTTGTCAAGACTGAAGACTATGAGGTATGTAAGTCTCGTACCTTTCTCCCTCTTACTACCTATTGACCTTGCAATAATCAGTTAATTTTAAGTTTTTAGAATCCTGTCTGTGCAGATGGAAGATCACAAGTGTGCAGCAGAGCTCGGGCAGCGTCAGTGATCAGGAGCATGACGGGGCATGACTGTGCCTTGCTATGCCAAGGGTGCACTGAATTCTCATTTGCAGGCAAATTAAAAGTATTTTTTTCAGTCACTGTAACACTAACAGGCACAATGCTAGTATGATATTTATAGTGACCATGCCCCCTAAGTCATGGTATAGATAGTTTATTATTGATTTTTGGGGTGATGGACTCTTTTTTTTTTTTTCTATCTAACCACAATGTCATTTAAATCATTTTAATAAGTGTAAAACTGGCAATGCACATGAAATAGCTGTTGGGTAACGATTGGTTTGGTAGACTATCTTTCCCTATTCCTTATACTGAGGAATGCGCAGTTTAGCCCAGATTTCATATACTTTGAACAGAAAAAGAAAAGAAAGCTCCAGTCAAACACCTCAGGCAATATCTTGGCACACCCGAAAATAAAAGGATCGTCTGTAGAATTTCCAACTGCCCAATTCTTCAGTCCGCCACATCATCTCTTTTTGGGGGAGCATTGGGTAGCCGTAGATAAACATGAGATAGAAGGGCGGTCCTGCTGAAATTGGTGGGTTTGGTCAACTTCTATCTAATCTGCATTGGGGCCTCTAGTAATGACATTATTTAAAAATTTTGACACGATACATCAAAACCCCAAAGAAAGCTAGCGTAAAAGCGTTCAAAAGTGGCAAATTTACCCGTTGTACAAAAATTTCTCAACTTTTGGCGTTTTTCACTCTAGCTTGAATCTACTCCAGCAAAATAAGTGGAGTTGGGGCGTGACTATGCTATTTGTCAAATTAATAAAAAATGGTGACCTTTTGTATGGCACTAATGCTACTCCATTTTCTGACCAGAGTAAGGGTAAGTTCACACTGGGCATTTTTGCTCCTTTTTTATGCTAATTTTCAGCTGCTTTTTACAGTACCAGCAAAGCCTATGAGATTTCAGAAATCTCATGCACACACATTGTTTTTTTGTGTGATCAGTATTTTGTGCTTTATTGTTTTTTTTTTTTTACATAGGGCATGTCACTTCTTTCAGCATTTTTTTCAGCGTTTTTCACCCATTGACTTCAATGGATGGTGAAAAAACGCTGCAAATACGCTAGGCTGACATTTCTTGCAGCGTATTTGATGCAGAAAAGTCAAGGACAGCAGGATGTGACGTTACACTCAGCTACATCTAGATGGCAGGCTGCATAAACGCATCATGCAGCCTGCCATCTAGATGTAGCCGAGTGTAACGTCACATCCTGCTGTCCTTGACTTTTCTGCATCAAATACGCTGCAAGAAATGTCAGCCAGCAGCAGACCCCCCCCATTCACTTGAATGGGGGGTCCGACATTAGTGTTTGATATGCTGTCAATATGCATGACAAATTCACAGAAAAAGACCCCCGTACTAACTGATTAAAATTTATCTTTTATTGATTAAATATTAAAAATAACCTTAATTAGTGCACTACACAAACTATCACCATAACAACAGCATTCAATAGGAAAGGCCAAGGTGGTGCCTAACCCTGCACTTCACTATATGCACCCTACCTACCAGCGGAGGTTGGCACCCTAATTACCTGCGCAAATGGCGCCCCCGCTCTCCGTCGACTGTCCCTACTACCCCTATTGGGCCCTTATGGGGTGGGATAGATATTTATTCATATATACAAAGTGCCGACTGTCATGATAAGAAATTAATCCACAAGGATAAAGTGGCAAAGTGGGACTGTCCTTATCTTGTCCCTGCCTGTCAGCGGAGGTTGGCACCCTATTAACAAAGCACGTGTGATTGGCGCCCCCGCTCCTCGACGGCTAATACCCTACTCTATCCCTTATCAGGTAGACAACAAGTGATAAGGTGCTTCCGTGCTTTAAAGTGCTAATGCTTGGAGATATTCAGAGATTGCTACATGTATACATATCTAGGTTTCCTTTAGTGTGGCAATCATTCATAACTCATATATACGAGACAGAGTATTAACTTCGTCCAGGACTTATGGACTGGCTATCAGATGACCCATTCAAAGTAAATAACACCAATATCTCTATTTTATCAAATATATATATACATATATCCACACTAGAAGACTAACACCTCTTCCGAGTATTTCCTTTAACAAGATTCAACAATAAGTATGTCCTTTAACCAACTCGACGCGTTTCCCCTCCACAAGTATACGAGGTTCATCAGGAGTAAAAAAATATATATGCCACAGGACTACTTAGCTTGTCCATAGATGACCGGTTTCACATAATCTGATCCTCAGCACCTCAGGGCAGATCCCCTCTCAATATAATGCCTTGTCATATGCATGACAGCGCCGCAAACACCGCTTCTGATCGGCGGGTTTTGATCGCTTTCTATTCTGAATTTTGGGAGGCTGCATGAACAAATAACCAGCAAACCAGGAATTGTTTTTTTTGGTTTTTTTTAAATGCCTTTCACCATGTGTTAAAAGACCTCCTCAATCTTCAGTACAATTACAGTTGTACCACATTTATATTGTTTTTTACATTTTGACGCTTTTACACACTAAAAACTATTTTATAGAAAAAGAATTGTTTTTGAATCGATATGTTCTGAGAGGTATAGCTTTTTATTTCTCTGCTGATGGAGCTCTATGGTGGCTTGTTTTTTGCAGGAGAAGATGACATTTTAATCGATACCATTTTTTATTTGTATTTGACTTTTTGATTTGCATTTTATTCCACTTTTTTTGGAATTTGTGATGAAAAAGCATAGTTTTTTTGCAACGTTTTTTATGTATATTTTTGTATGGTGTTCACAGAAGGGGCTAACTAGTGACTGTAGATCAGGTTGTTCGTGATGCGGCAATACCAAATACGTGTACTTTTTTTGCAGGTACCTCCTCAGGCTGTGGTAGTTGGATCTTGGTTGTCACTTTAAGCTAAGACTTAAGTTTCCATCATTTTACAAAAATGTTTAGAATTGAGAGTCCTCAGTGGTTGATACCTTTTAATGGCTAACTGAAAAGATGGTAACAAATTGCAAGCTTTCGAGACTACACAGGTCTCTTCATCAGGCGAAGACTAATACAACATCTGAAGAATCACATATTTATACACAACACAGCACAGAACTGTCATTACGGGAGAGTGATAAGTGATAAATAGTTGTGTCCATAAATATTTATTGGAAAGTTCCTAGATAAGGAGTGAATGTTTTGTTGTCCTCTGATTGGGGTCTGGTTCTGTTATGATGCCCCATAAGGAGGCATATTTATGGACTCAACTGTTTAGCACTCTCCCATAGTGACACTGTACTGTGTTGTGCATAAATATGTGATTCTTCAGAATTTGTATTAGTCTTTGCCTGATGAAGAGACCTGTGTAGTCTTGAAAGCTTGCAATTTGTTACCATCTTTTCAGTTAGCCATTAAAAGGTATCAACCACTGAGGACTCTCTTCTAAATATTTTTTTATCAACTGGTTAACATGGTACAAAGATATACAGTATATCTTTCCTGTATCATTTTACAGGAACCCCTTCCTGATCATCACGTAAACTTGCGTTAAATGTCATGAATGGGTTAATAATGAGAAAATCTGTCTTCCCTAATACAGATTTTACCCGTGAATTGAGAATTTTGAGAATAAATGATCAGGCCTTGTAGAGAAAGAAGCAGATTTCTCTGATAAGATATATTACATGGGTGTTTATTTTCATGTGTTCTATTGATTAATGAAATAACAATTCAAATGACTGTTACACTTTAATGATATTGGCGCATTCTACTCCCCTCCAGATAGACTAGTGTGGCGCGAGTGTGCGCTGTGCCAGTTTTGATGAATCTGCTCTTATATCTGTGAATGAATAAGAAAAAATGGAACGGGAAGACACAAACCTCTCCAAGTCCCTGAGATCTCAAACTTTTGTTTTTCTATTTTTTTTTGTTATATTTTTCCCTCTGTACCAGTCTCTCATTGTAAATTTGTTTACTGTTAACGAAATCTATAACCCCTTTTCTCTTGTACAGCACCATGGAATATAAATAAATAATAATAAATATCTCTTCCCCTAGTAATAAAATGATTACTCCACAAGGTAAATCTGAAATATGCAGTGTTGAAAATGTAATAAATGGTATTAATGGTCTACTTTCTTCTTTTATAGAAATTTAAAGTGGATATTCTCAGCATCCTTTGGAGTCATACTCAGACTAAAGTAAGATATGCTTTTGGATTTTAGTTCAAGACAGATTTAATACATTTTTAGCAAATGTAAAAAAATAAATTCAGGCTAATTTCTATTAATGATGTGTGGTTTGAATGATAATATTTCAATTCCATCATGGAATAGATTTGATCAATGGGAAATGTTCATTTTGCTATTGTAGAAGGCACAACACGTTTCATTTTTCTAATGTGTAAGTTGGTTTCCCCACAATCCTTCAATAGAAGCAGTGGATGTTGAGGGAATTAAGTATCTGGTACGTCTGATTTCAACATGCCAAATCTTTTTTTCTTGGAGGACATAACTCTGCGGCTCTTTCACGTGATCCTATTGCACACACAATATGAAGCGTGCTTGTCTAAGGCCACATTCACACTATCAGTATTTGGTCAGTATTTCTCATTAGTATTTGTAAGCCAAAACCAGGAGGGGGTGATAAGTACAGAAGTGGTGCACATGTTTCTATTATACTTTTCCTCTGTTTGTTCCACTCCTGGTTTTGGCTTACACATACTGAGGTAAAATACTGACCAAATACTGAACGTGTTCATGTGGTCTTAGGAGGATCTTCAGGAATAGCTGTCAGGCTAAGTGTGGGCAGGTGCAACAGGTTTAGGATTTCCAAATCTTTTCGAAAACTAGCAAGTATGGAGTGATATTCACCCTTACAAATCCCCGTCACTAGTGGACTCAACAAGGACTAGAAGTTATGATTCAGTCACATAACCATTCAGGCTACCGATTAGTGTACTGGATCCGGTAACTGATAGATGGGAATGTCATCGTTTTTTATACAGATATGTTCCCTGTTTCCAAAACATAGTAGCAGCTCATTTAACCCCTATTTGTGATGGAGCCAATTTTGATTTTATTGACTTGGCCATGTTTGTGAAATGTGACCAGTGTCACTTACTTCATGTCAATCTGGAATGCTTTAACTAATCTCAGTGATACTGAGATTTCTCTTTCCTGACACATTGTACTTTATGTTTATGGTAAAATATAGGAATTTGGCTGAAAAGTTTGAAAAATCTGCCATTTTCATACTTTCAATTATGATATTCCTAAACCAGTTGGTCATGGTGTACAAAATAATTAGTGAATAACATTTCCCATATGTGTACTTTATATCTGCATGATTTTAAGAAATTTACAAAACCTGTTTCTTTAGGGACCTTTTCAGTTTTAAATGGACTCTTCAAATATGATACCATTTTTAATTTTTTATTATTATTATTATTATTATTATTATTATTATTATTTATATCGCACCATTAATTCCCTGGTGCTGTACATGAGACGGGGTTACATCAAAATACAAATATCATTTACAGTAAACAAAACTAACAACTACAGACTGGTACAGAGAGGAGATGACCCTGCCCTTGCGAGCTTACATTCTACAGGATTGTGGGGAAGGAGACAGTAGGTCGAAGGTTGCAGTAGCTCCGATGGTGTTGAGGTGGCCGTGTGGTCATTACAGGCTGTATGCTTCTTTGAAGAGATTTTCAGAGGTTTTCAGGTTTCAGGTGCATTTACTTTTGTTCTGATTTTTGTGCTCTTTTTTTTGTGTGTGGGTTTTTTTTTTACACGTTATTACATACCGTATTTTTCGGACTATAAGACGCATTTTTTTCCCAAAAATTTTTTGGGGAAAATGGAGGTGCATCTTATTATCCGAATATACTTACAATTAGTACACAAACAAAACAAAAAAGTAGCATGCAAAAAATGTGGATCACCAAATATCAAAAAGAAGATACTTTATTGGAAAGACAACACAACAACACTGCAAAAATTAATTAAAAACATTTAGAATTTGCATAATGCAAAACTTTACAATGACCCACAATAGTCATGCCCCTGTCAACCCCAAATAGACAATACACTCCTTATTAAATACATAATATTAGTTCAAGTTTATACAAAAGCAGCAAGGATATACAATGAAAAGACCTATGATCTCAATGCAGCTTAAGCATTTAAACCAGCGCTGCTCAAGAATTAAGAGGAATGGGTAGATAGAAGAAATAAAGATAAATATAATGAGAGCATCACAGTCCACTGTTGGGCAGAGGGGTATAAAGAAACCTTCCTCTTAGAAGCCAGGGTGAGCTTCTATGGAAACCATAATGTAATCCCCTGAATGAAGAGGTCAGATGAACTCATACAACCTGAGCCTGGTGCAGGTGAAACCCACATGGAACGCCGGTAAATTCGTGAATAAGGAGAATTGGAGGAGGCAAGGGCATCCCTGTGCTTCTGCACTGCCTGTCGGATCGCTGATCTGACACAGTGCTCTGCAAAGTGTCAGATCAGCGATCTGACATTATATAGTGATGTCCCACCCTGGGACAATGTAAAAGTAAAAAAAATAAAATTAACGTTTGTGATGGGGTATGCGACAGAGCAGAAAGAGACACCAGGAAAATAAACAATCCAAAAAGATTTATTGGAACAGGGAACTGGGACAACGCAAATGAAAGTAATTCTGCAGCGTCCACAATGAGTCCACACAAAGGGAGCAGATCCGAGGGCGCCACCCGGCAATCCGACGCCAGGGAAATAGAAATAGTCCTTGAGTGAATTCAATGGCTCCACAAGATGAGGGCCACAACACAGTCCAACGTGGCAGCTTTTAACCCTCCACACACTGGCACCAGGATTTTGCCTCAGCATAAGATCCCAGCCCTTCCCAAGTCACCTCACAATTGAATCAGCCAAAACATGAGTCTATTTTTCTGTGTCCTGGGATCCACCCTTCCATGGAGGAGGGCTCTCCCCACTGGTTGTTGACTCAAGCCTGATAACATGGCAGTCCAGGGACACAGGCCGGGGGAGGGACACACTGTTACAACGTGTAAAAATGTTTAAAAAAAAATCCTAAATAAAGAGAAAAAATGAAAAAATATTTTTCCCAAAAATATATTTCTTTATGTAAATAAAAAAAACAATAAAAGTTCACATATCTAGTATCACCGCGTCCATAACGACCCGACCTATAAAACTGTCCCACTAGTTAACCCCTTCAGTGAACACTGTAAAAAGAATAAATAAAATGAGGCAAAAAAAATGCTTTATCATATCGCCGAACAAAAAGTGGAATAACACGCGATCAAAAAGACGGATATAAATAAACATGGTAACGCTGAAAACGCCATCTTATCTCGCAAAAAACGAGCTGCCGTACAGTGTCATAAGCAAAAAAATAAAAAAGCTATAGCCCTCAGAATAATGCGATGCAAAAATATTTATTTTTTATATAAAATAGTTTTTATTGTATAAAAACGCCAAAACATAAAAAAATAATATATTTGAGGTATCACTGTAATTGTACTGACCCAAAGAATAAAACTGCTTTATCAATTTTACCAAACGCGGAGCGATATAAACGTCCCCCCCAAAAGAAGTTCATGAACTGCTGGTTTTTGTTCATTCTGCCTCCCAAAAATCGTAATAAAAAGCGATCAAAAATGTCACGTGCCTGAAAATGTTACCAATAAAAACGTCAACTCGTCCCGCAAAAGACAAGACCTGACATGACTCTGTGGACCAAAATATGGAAAAATTATAGGTCTCAAAATGTTGTGATGCAAAAACTATTTTTTGCAATAAAAAGCATCTTTTAGTGTGTGACAGCTACCAAACAAAAACCCTCTAAAAATAGTAAATCAACCCCCCCCCCTTCATCACCCCCTTAATTAGAGAAAAATAATAAAATAAAAAAATGTATTTATTTCTATTTTCCCTTTAGGGTTGGGGTTTGGATTACATTTACACTAGGATTAGGGTTGGCATTAGGGTTAAGGGGGTGTTGGGATTAGAGTTGGGTTTAGGGTTAGGGGTGTGTTGGGGTTAGGGTTGGAGTTAGAATTGGGAGTTTCCACTGTTTAGGCACATCAGGGACTCTCCAAACGCGACATGGCATCCAATCTCAATTCCAGCCAATTCTGCATTGAAAAAGTAAAACAGTGCTCCTTCCCTTCCGAGCCCCGACGTGCGCTCAAACAGTGGTTTACCCCCACATATGGGGTATACGCGTACTCAGCACAAATTGGACAAAAACTTTTGGGGTCCAATTTCTCCTGTTAGCCTTGGGAAAATAAAAATTTGGGTGCTAAAAAAACATTTTTGTGGGGAAAAAAATATTTTTTATTTTCACGGCTCTGCGTTATAAACTTTAGTGAAACACTTGGGGGCTCTAAGTTCTCACAACACATCTAGATAAGTTCCTTGGGGGGGTCTATTTTCCAATACGGGGGTCACTTGTGAGGGGGTTTCTATTGGATCTGAAGTAAATTTTTGGGAAAAAAAGTTAAATGTTCTTTTTTTTTTTTAACATTCCAAAAATTCCTGTGAAACACCTGAAGGGTTAATAAACTTCTTGAATGTGGTTTTGAGCACCTTGAGGGGTGCAATTTTTAGAATGGTGTCACACTTGGGTATTTTCTATCATATCCCCTCAAAGTGACTTCAAATGTGATGTGGTCCCTAAAAAAAATGGTGTTGTAAAAATGAGAAATTGCTGATCAACTTTTAACCCTTATAACTTCCTAACAAAAAAAAATTTTGGTTCCAACATTGTGCTGATGTAAAGTAGACATGTGGGTAATGCTACTTATTAAGTATTTTGTGTGACATATCTCTGTGATTTAAAGGCATAAAAATTCAAAGTTGAAAAATTGCGAAATTTTCAAGATTTTCGCCAAATTTCCATTTTTTTTTCACAAATGAACCCAAGTAATGTAGAGGAAATTTTACCACTGTCATGAAGTACAATATGTCACGAGAAAACAATGTCTGAATCATCAGGATCCATTGAAGCGTTCCAGAGTTATAACCTCATAAAGGGACAGTGGTCAGAATTGTAAAAATTGGCCTGGTCATTAACGTGCAAACCACCCTTGGGGGTAAAGGGGTTAAAGGGAACCTGTCAGCAGAATTGTGCTGAGTATCCTACAGTGTCAAGTTGGCGCCGTTATACTGATTCAAATGATACCTTGGTTGATTAAATCCGTTTGCAGTTTTCAGATAATAATGATATGCTCGTGCTTCGGGGCAGCCTGTGTGTGGGGGTCCTCATGTGGTGCCCTGCTTACATATGCATCAGTATGAACTAATGACGGGTTTACTTTAAGGGGTTAATTAGCCCTGATCGGTTTCAAAACTGGCCAGGGCCATTACTACAGGGTGTTGGCTGTCATGTACAGCTGTCACCAGCTGGAATTTCAGCTGCGGGGCGGCTCTTTTTACTTTGGTGGTTAAGGGGTTAAAGAGTAACCGTCATTTTCATTCTTATTTCATAAATCAATAGTACACATGAAAATAAGCAACTTTGTAATTTATCTTATCAGAGAAATCTCCTTTCTAGTCCTGGACTGATCTTCCACTTCTGGTAAAATCTTTGTGCAGTGAAGTCTCCCATTACTGAGATGGCAGATGACAGTTTTGGGTTTTTTAAAGTTCTATGGATGGAAGAGGGGAAGGGAGACATTCAGTTGCAAGTTCTCCATAGATCGTTAGAAGTGCCAGCTGTCATCTGCTATCTCAATAATGGGGACATGTACATTTACTGAATACAGACGTGACTTGAGAATTTTGAAAAGGAATGATCAGTCCTGGCGGAGAAAGACGCACATTTCTCTGAAAGGATAAACTAGAAACGTTCTTACTTTCATGTATAATAGATTTAATTTATGAATAAAAATAAATAAGATGACGGTTACTCTTTAAGGCAAATCTATTAGGCGTTCTGTCCATTTAATTTAAACAATACAGTTCATGTTGGGTTCAAATACTGTACAGATATTTTCTTTAAAAGAAATGTGCCTTACAGAGATTGAAAGCAAGGCCACTGACTTCACCATTACTGTCCGTATAGTTTGTTTTTCCTTTGTGAACCTCCAGGATAATTGTAACATTCAATTTCTTTTTTTTTCTTATTTGTGAAACTCCGTAAGTTAATCTGCAGTAGTATAAAAAATGTCCGCCTGACTAGTGCATGCGCCAAAGCTTGATTCTGCTACATCCATAGGTTTCTGACCGTCAATTGATTTTCAGCAGTATTTATTTCTTAATTATGTAATTAGTTCCTGTGATTGATTATAGTCGCTCAAGTTTCCTTTCAACTTTACATCAAAGACTGAAAAGCATTCTGTGAATCTTACTGTGGACACCTAGAGCTCAACCTTTATTAGATTGCAAAGTCTAATAATCGTTTCTATGTTGGAGGTTCTGTTAGTGAGTTTGAGATGCATCCATTGTATTTATATATTTAACGGTGCATTAGTGCAGTATGTTGTTGGATGGCTGCTGTCATTTTCCTAGTTCCTTTATACTATGTGTAATATTTTTTTCTGACAGGATCCTATTGTGAGCACGTCTGCTTACAAATCTCTCCGTGAGTTTGGCTCCGATGAACACACTATACTTCATCTTCCTGAGCAGGTTAGTCATGGATTAATCGAATGTTTATAAACTATTCCTGTGTCCTGGAATGTGACTTGTTTGCTGTGTCACATGGGATTCATTTACTATTGCGTATTACTAGTGATGAGCGAGCGTGCTCGGATATCGTCTTATATGAACATGTTTGGATATTATCTGAGTGTCTTCTGCGTGATCGAGTAATATGTTCGAGTCCCCGCATCTGCATGTCAACACATACATGGATTGCCTAACAAACAGGCATTCTCCACACGTGTTACTGCTGTCTAACAGCCGCAAATATTACTCAAGCACGCCCGAGATACTCCGATATCAGCCAATATCCTAGCACACTCGCTCATCACTATTTATTACATCGTGATTTATTTTGCACAGTTTACCAGTATTGGTTATTATACTTTACTACTAGATGGTGGCCCGATTCTAACGCATCGGGTATTCTAGAATATGTATGTATGTATATAGCAGTCACATAGTATATAGCACAGGCCATGTACCAAACAGTATATATATATATAACACAGCCCACGCAGAATATAACATTGCCCACGTAGTATATAACACTGCCCACGTAGTATATAGCAGCCACGCAGTATATAGCACAGCCCACGCAGTATATTGCACAGCCCACGCAGTATATTGCACAGCCCACGCAGTATATAGCACAGCCCACGCAGTATATAACACAGCCCACGCAGTATATTACACAGGCCACGCAGTATATAACACTGCCCATGTAATATATAGCACAGCCCACGCATTATATAGCACAGCCCACATAGTATATAACACAGCCCACGCAGTATCTAACACTGGCCACGTAGTATATAGCAGCTACGCAGTATATAACACAGCCCACGTAGTATATAGCAGTGTGGGCACCATATCCCAGTTAAAAAAAAAATAACTAAAATAAAAAATAGTTATATACTCACCCTCCGGCGTCCAGCGAAGCTGTGCCGATGCGCTCGCGGCTTCCGCCAGCTTCCGTTCCCAGAGATGCATTGCGAAATGAGCTTGAGAAAGGCTTTCCATGAGCTGAAACGTCGCCATGATGGGCTATTAAACTTGAATACTTTTTTAACTCATTTGCAATGGTGTGCTGCCTCTGACTTTTTGGACTCTCTCTCTCTCTCTCTCTCTCTCTCTCTCTCTCTTTCTCTATATACAGTTATATATCGTACAGACCAAAAGTTTGGACACGCCTTCTCATTTAAAGATGTTTCTGTATTTTCATGACTATGAAAATTGTACATTCACACTGAAGGCATCAAAACTATGAATTAACACATGTGGAATTATATACTTAACAAAAAAGTGTGAAACAACTGAAAATATGTCTTATATTCTAGGTTCTTCAAAGTAGCCACCTTTTGCTTTGATGACTGCTTTGCACACTCGTGGCATTCTCTTGATGAGCTTCAAGAGGTAGTCACCGGAAATGGTCTTCCAACAATCTTGAAGGAGTTCCCAGAGATGCTTAGCACTTGTTGGCCCTTTTGCCTTCATGCTGCGGTCCAGCTCACCCCAAACCATCTCGATTGGGTTCAGGTCTGGTGACTGTGGAGGCCAGGTCATCTGGCGTAGCACCAAATTACTCTCCTTCTTGGTCAAATAACCCTTACACAGCCTGGAGGTGTGTTTGGGGTCATTGTCCTGTTGAAAAATAAATGATGGTCCAACTAAACGCAAACCGGATGGAATAGCATGCTGCTGCAAGATGGTGTGGTAGCCATGCTGGTTCAGTATGCCTTCAATTTTGAATTAAGCCCAAACAGTGTCACCAGCAAAGCACCCCCACACCATCACACCTCCTCCTCCATGCTTCACGGTGGGAACTAGGCATGTAGAGTCCATCCGTTCACCTTTTCTGCGTCACACAAAGACACGGTGGTTGGAACCAAAGATCTCAAATTTGGACTCATAAGACCAAAGCACAGATTTCCACTGGTCTAATGTCCATTCCTTGTGTTTTTTAGCCCAAACAAGTCTCTTCTGCTTGTTGCCTGTCCTTAGCAGTGGTTTCCTAGCAGCTATTTTACCATGAAGGCCTGCTGCACAAAGTCTCCTCTTAACACTTGTTGTAGAGATGTCTGCTGCTAGAACTCTGTGTGGCATTGACCTGGTCTCTAATCTGAGCTGCTGTTAACCTGCGATTTCTGAGGCTGGTGACTCGGATAAACTTATCCTCAGAAGCAGTGTTGACTCTTGGTCTTCCTTTCCTGGGGCGGTCCTCATGTGAGACAGTTTCTTTGTAGCTCTTGATGGTTTTTGCAACTGCACTTGGGGACACTTTCAAAGTTTTCCCAATTTTTCGGACAGACTGACCTTCATTTCTTAAAGTAATGATGGCTACTCGTTTTTTCCCTTCCCCCATGACGGCACACCTGAGAGAGGGGATCCGCCCAGCCAGGACAGGAAACCCTACTGAAAATAAAAGGGCGGTACCTCTCTGTCACTTCAGTTGGGTTTCCTGTCCTGACAGGGACCCTCGTGCTGAATACGGCGGTGATTCCACTCACCCAGGTCCCGTCCCGGCGTGGAAGAGCAGGCAGCGCCTGTGCGTCGGTGTTCGGGAGCCTGGAAGCGCCGTCCGCAGGTCCCCCGGGGTCTCTGCGTCCGAGCGGGCGTTGGTGCAGCACGGTCGGACCCGGCTCCTTCCGTGGCTGCCACGCCGCCCTCCTCCCTCTGCCGGCATCCAGGTGCGGAGGCCGCTTCCGGGTCGCCCGTCTGACGTCACGCGCAAGGCACGCTGGGAATGGGCGTGCCCGCGTGACGTCGGGGGCGGGCGCCGGATCCAAGATGGCGGCGCCCATGAAGAAATGCCGGCCGGTGGAAAAAGGACTCCAGCGGCGCGGCAGAGGAGGGGAGGGGCCACCATTGGGCACCGGAGAAGGCGGGGAGTGCAGTGGTCCCCCATAAATGGGTGTCTGACCACAGAAGACGCGCTCATTCCCAAAAACTTCAGCATGGAAGTGGGACAACCAGAGCAGCAGCAGCAGCCGCCGCCATCACAGCAGCAGCAGCGTCAGGAGCTCTCGCCAGATGCCTTGCCGAGCCACCAGCACAGGAGCAGTCGCTCAAGTGGTAGGAGCAGCAGCCGTCCTGTCCGGCAAGACTCTTCAGCGTCCAGAAGGGACACTGCACGTGCATCTGTCCAGCCTCCAAAACCGGTACCCTTGACTGATGGCGGTGGTGAGTGATCTTCGTGAATGTCACCCTTATGGTAACAGGGTCCATTTTTTCTGTTTGATCACTAGGGCCCGAGGAAATCTAGCGGCAAAACAAAGAACCGCGAATGTGCCCTTTGTAAAGCCCCGCTTGCAGTTCAGTGGTAGAAGGACCTCTGCTCTGACTGCATTCAAAAAACCATACATGATGAGACTCCTAATTTCGCCACTAGCCTCAAGGCCATAATTCAGACAGAAATTAAAAACTCCCTAAAACTGGCCCTTAAAAAATCAGAGAGGAAGAGCCGTAAAGTGTCTACGGATTCGGAGGCCTCTCAGAAACAGGAGAGTCAGAAATCTCCCTCAGCCTCCTCCGCCTCTATCCAGTCCTCAGATTCCTCCTCAGATAGTGATACAGGAGGTCGCCCGTGTTTCCCAACTGAGGATGTAGAAAAATTAGTCAAAGCAGTCAGATCTGCAATGGGACTTAAAGAGGAAAAGACACCTAGGTCACTTGAGGATGTCATGTTTGGCGGTTTAGAGGAAAAATGAAAACGGACATTTCCGGTCAATGCAAAAATTAAAGCATTGATCGAAAAAGAATTTTCATCTAAAAGGAGATATCCTTTTGAAGAAAAAGACTCCGAATCCTGGGAGAAAATCCCTAAGATTGATGGTGCGGTAGCCAAGTCCCTGAAAAAAATCATCCCTTCCTTTAGAAGATTCAGGGATCCTAAAAGATCCACTGGACAAAAAAGCAGATGGGTTTTTGAGGCACATCTGGGAAGCAGCGGCAGGGGGCTTGAAACCAGCTATAGCTGGAACATGTACAGCTCGCGCTCTTATGGTCTGGTTACAGCAGATAGAAGACCAGCTAAGGGATAAAGTCCCTAGGAATGACAGTCTTGCAAATATATCCCTAGTTCAAGGCGCAGCAGCATTTCTGGCGGATTCCTCTGTGGACTCCGCGAGATTAACAGCTAGAACAGCGGGCCTGTCCAATGCGGCCAGAAGAGCCCTATGGCTTAAGGGTTGTCCGGGAGATTTGCCATCCAAACATAGGCTATGTTCCATCCCATGTGACGGTCAACAACTCTTTGGGAAAAAGTTAGAGGAAATTTTGGAACAGGCAGGACACAAAAAGAAAGCCTTTCCAACCTTCCCGAAAGATCCGAAAAAACCCTTTTTTCGGAGGAGATTTAACAGAGGCCGACCTCCAGGAGATAGGAGAAATTGGGACTTCAAAGATAAAAGGACATCAGGCTATATGTTCAAAGGGCCCTCTACATCTGCTAAAAAGTCCCCCCAATGACATTACATCAGAGGTTGGAGGAAGGCTCTCCCTCTTCTATCCAGCCTGGATAAACATCTCCCCGAGCATCTGGGTTTTAAATATCATAAAAGAAGGCCTAAAAATAAAATGTATCCGTCCACCCAGGCACAATTTCGGAATAACTCCCCGGAGGAAAGCCTGGCAGGAACAATTAGCTCTAGAAACAGAAGTCCTCGGACTGATTCAAAAGAATGTCTTGCAAGAAGTCCCGGTTCAGGAGTTGGGAAGAGGGTTTTACTCCCCCCTCTTTCTAATACAAAAACCCGATGGCTCTTGGAGGACCATAATCAACCTAAGAAAACTCAACCTTTCAATAGACAATCACTCCTTCAAGATGGAGTCCATCAACACAACCACAAAACTTCTGTTTCCTCACTGCTTCATGGCAGTAATAGACTTAAAGGACGCATATTACCATATTCCAATACATCACAAATACTGGAGATACTTGAGAGTGGCACTCTACATACAGAACCAAGTGAAACATTACCAATACACAGCCCTTCCATTCGGCCTATCTACTGCTCCCAGGGTCTTCACCAAGGTGATGGCAGAGGTAATGTCATATCTCCGTTCTCGGAATATTGTAATTGTCCCATACTCGGATGATTTTCTTGTGATAGGGAAGACAGAGGCCGATTGCTCCCATCAGATAACGACAGTAATATCAACTCTAACAGAACTCGGTTGGTTAATAAATGTCCCCAAGTCGAAGTTAGTTCCTGTAAAGGTACAATCCTTCCTGGGCCTGATACTAGATTCAGAACGTCAACTCTGCCTCCTCCCGGAGAACAAAGTAACCAAAATAATCAATTTGACCACTGCAGCGATACATCAACCAGCAATGACCCTAAGGAAAGCGATGTCCCTACTAGGCTCGTTAACGTCCTGCATTCCAGCGGTAGGGTGGGCACAATTCCACCTGAGACAACTGCAGTGGGAAGTTCTGTCAGCCCAAAGACTGTTAAGAGGGCATTTGGAAGGAAGTCTATGTCTTCCTCAGGATGTAAGAAATTCCTTAAAATGGTGGACCATAGAGGAACATCTCACTATGGGAGTCCAGTGGCAGAAACCGGTCGAGGATGTAATCACGACCGACGCAAGCAACATAGGTTGGGGAGCTCACTTAAGATCCCATTCAATTCAAGGAACTTGGTCCCCCCAAGAAAAGAGCTATGCCTCAAACGTAAAAGAACTATAGGCAGTAGTAAAGTCCTTGAAACATTTTCTTCCCCGGCTCCAGGGCCGCCATGCTCGAGTCATGACGGACAATTGAGCAGTAGTGGCCTATATCAATCACCAGGGGGGGACGAGGTCTTGGAACCTCATGGAGGTGTCAAACTCACTATTTCATTGGGCAGAACAACACCTATCTTCCCTAACAGCTCTAGACATAAGAGGGGTAGAAAACTTTAATGCAGACTTTCTGAGTCGCAGAGTTCTGAGACAAGGGGAATGGTCCCTGAATCCCGAGATATTCCAACAAATAATACAGGCCTGGGGTACACCAGAGATAGACTTGTTTGCCACCTCACGCAACAAAAAAGTGAAAAAATTTTGCTCACTGAACCCAAACGAACATCCTTTCACAGTAGATGCCCTACTAATACCGTGGAAATTCTCTCTGGCTTACGCATTTCCCCCAATAGTGATGATTCCAACAGTAGTCCGGAAAATCAGAGAAGACCGAGCAAAAATAATACTCATAGCTCCATTCTGGCCAAGAAGACCATGGTTCTCCCTTCTAAGGCAGATGTCGTTAACAGACCCATGGATTCTGCCAGATGTGCCGGACTTGTTAACCCAGGGACCAGTGACCCAATCTCAGGTGAAGGGCTTCCATCTGGCAGCCTGGCTTTTGAGAGGGCGCTACTAAGCCCGCAAGGATTCTCACCAGGGTTAATCTCCACCCTGTTAAAAAGCAGAAAGCCTATAACGTCTAGAATCTATGGTAGGACCTGGAAGAAATTTTTAGATTTCTTAGGGGAGCCGTTAGGGGATGTAGCTCCAGTGGGTCCCATCCTAGAATTTCTACAAGCAGGCTTGCAGCTAGGGTTAGCAACTAGCACCCTTAAGGTTCAAGTTTCAGCCTTAGGGGCCCTATATAATTGCAACCTAGCATCTAATAGATGGGTTTCACGATTTATAAAATCCTGTGGCAGGTCTAGACCAGTTATTATTCCCAAAATCCCTCCTTGGGATCTAAATCTAGTCTTGGAGGCTTTAACCAAAGATCCTTTTGAGCCTTTACAGAAATTATCACCTAAATTACTCACCCTGAAAACGGTCCTGCTAGTAGCCCTAACATCAGCCCGTAGAGTAGGTGATTTACAAGCTCTATCAATATGCCGTCCTTACACTCAGGTTTTTGATGACAGAATAATCTTAAGACCAGATCCAGCGTATCTCCCCAAAGTAGTCCAAAAATTTCATAGGATTCAGGAGATCACATTACCATCATTTTGTAATAATCCTAAAAATCCGGGTGAACTAAAGTTCCATATGCTAGATGTGAGGAGATCCATGTTACAATATATAACCATGACTAGTCAGTGGAGGAAAGATCAAACCCTATTTGTAGCCTTTCAAGGTAGTAAAAAGGGATGTGGGGTAGCTAAAAGTACCATTGCTAGATGGATCAGGGAGGCCATTAGTCTGTCCTATTCTGCAAGTGGCACTCCGGTTCCTGACGGCATCAAGGCTCACTCCACCAGAGCTGTGGCTACCTCCTGGGCAGAGAAAGCTGAGGTATCAATTGACCAAATTTGCAAGGCCGCTACCTGGTCCTCACCCTCAACTTTTTTCAAACACTACCGGCTAGACCTTTCCTCCTCTGCTGACCTAACCTTTGGTAGAAGGGTACTCCAAGCGGTGGTCCCTCCCTAAGGGTTTTTCTTTCTACAAAAGTCTCTCAGGTGTGCCGTCATGGGGGAAGGGAAAACACCAAGGTTACTTACGGGTAGCCGGTTTTTCCGGAACCCATGACGGCACCCGTATATTCCCCCCTTTTTTCACCTTTTCGGTGTGCACTATCGTTTTGAGTGTTTTTAGTTAATATAATGTGGTGTTGGATTGCCATGTGTACTAACCAGGGGGGCCTCTCATGCTCTGAAAACCAACTGAAGCGACAGAGAGGTACCGCCCTTTTATTTTCAGTAGGGTTTCCTGTCCTGGCTGGGCGGATCCCCTCTCTCAGGTGTGCCGTCATGGGTTCCGGAAAAACCGGCTACCCGTAAGTAACCTTGGTGTTTCTTTACTTAGCTGCTTTTTTCTTGCGATAATACAAATTCTAACAGTCTATTCAGTAGGACTATGTAACGAATGGAAACGGAAGCACAGATGTAGAAGTTCACATTCGTATTTATTGAGGTTAGATGTGGAACCACTAGACCACGGTCTGGGGGGCTCCGAAGGGGGCATTACTGTGTGAGCCCCAGACACCCGTAGTAAGTCGCCTCGAACAGGGACAGAGTGGAATGTCTGGAGGACACGGGTGCTACCTCCAGTTAGACCCCGTACTCATGGCAGCTGTCCCAGTGGAACAGACGGACCAGCAGGGTTAGCGGATGCTGCAGAGCTGACCGGAAGATACCGGGTGCTTGAATAGTAGCTTGTACCGGGAGTACTGGCGAAGTCCGGAAGAGAGGCTGGCAGACTGGCGGGACTAGACAGGTCCAGTGTAGACAGTGCGGATGCAGTCCAGATAAACCGGGTAACAGATTGCAGAGGCTCTGTGGAGACAGACAGTGTAAGTGGAGTACTTGGCAGATGCTTCAGAAACAGAAACACATTTTAACCAGAACCAGAAGTTAGCAACAGTGGATACTTGTTGCTCCGGCGCCCTCCCTAAGGTGGAGGAGCTAGAAATAGTAGCCAGCCACAAGCTATTGGTTAGAGGCAACTTTTGGAAAATGCACACTGTCTCTTTAAGAGACCGGGAGCGAGCGTTCGTGCGACCTAAGAACCCTGCCTGGGAACCTGCTGGCCGCACGCCAGGAAGCAGGAGAGGATGGAGGGGTAGAGGCAGCATTCAGACAGCATGGAGCCGGCACAGAGCGAGAGTCCCAACGGAAATCCCTTGGAGGTACAGGACCTGGTGTAACAGTCTATCAGCTGTGTATCCACCAGACTTCTGCTCAACACAACTGATGGTCCCAACCCCATTTATAAGGCAAGAAATCCCTCTTATTAAACCTGACAGGGCACACCTGTTAAGTGAAAACCATTTCCAGTGACTACCTCTTGAAGCTCATCAAGAGAATGCCAAGAGTGTGCAAAGCAGTCATCAAAGCAAAAGGTGACTACTTTGAAGAACCTAGAATATAAGACATATTTTCAGTAGTTTCACACTTTTTTGTTAAGTATATAATTCCACATGTGTTAATTCATAGTTTTGATGCCTTCAGTGTGAATTTACATTTTTCATAGTCATGAAAATACAGAAAAATCTTTAAATGAGAAGGTGTGTCCAAACTTTTGGTCTGTACTGTATGTAATATACTGTGTATGTATCTATCTATCTAAATATATATATATATATATATATATATATATATATATATATACAGCTCTGGCAAAAATTAAGAGACCACTGCAAAATGTTCAGTTTGTCTGATTTTTCTCTTTATAGGTATATTTTTGAATAAAATGCAATTTGTTCTTCAATTCTATAAACTTCTGACAACATGTCTCCGAATTTCCAAGCAATACATTTTGTATTTTTTTTCTGACAAAGAAAAATGGTCAAAATTAACCTCCCCCCCAGTGCTTTCCGACCTCAAATAATGCAAAGAAAATCAGTTCATTATCATTTAGAGACAACAATACTAATGTCTTAACTCAATATTTTGTGGAATAACCATGATTTTTAATCACAGTTTTCATGTGTCTTGGCATGCTTTCCACCAGGCTTCCACACTGCTTTGGGCGCAAAAATGTAAGCAGTTCTTCTTTGTTTGATGGCTTGTGACTATACATCATCCTCTTGATTACATTCCAGAGGTTTTCAATGGGGTTCAGGTCTGGAGATTGGGCTGCCAACGACAGGGTTTTGATGTGGTGGTCTCTTAATTTTTGCCAGAGCTGTATATTCTATCTATTGCATTCTAACTTGTCACTGTGCAGAAAAAAACGCAGCAAAGCCGCCAACTGTGAACATACCCTTTAGGAGTCCCGAGCAGGAGGTGCAGCCACATAAGCACTTGATTGTGTATTGTTGAACACACCCATACACAGTCCACATGACACCAGCCAATGTTGTCCACATAAAACTACCATTCAGTACCTAAGTCACTTTCCTATAAATAATGTTGTCACATATATATAATACTGCCATTCGTTTGACAAAAAATACTTCCATCAGTGGTCACACAATTTGGAGCAGCTTCCTGCATAATACCACCATGCATACATGCAGAAGCTGGAATCAGTTGGTAAAAAAAGGGCCAACTCTGGTTTTGGAATACAATTCTGAAATATGTCTATACATGATGGGTATGAAAAGATTTGTGTTGTGATCATACTTCTGTGAGTTTGTATTTACTACATGAGCCATTTACAAAGGAGCAGAAGGTCGGTCATCTGATAACCAGCGTCACAGCCATGGTCCAGATAATTCTATCATAGGTAGCACATATAATATTGGATGTTAATATACTTTCTGTATAGATTAAACAACATATTATCACAGTTTAAGAATAAATGAATAGATTCCTGATAACACACCGATGATCTATCTAAGGTGATGAAGGCGTTCATGGGAACATTTGTGGTTGTATAGGGTGGTAAGAGGTTCATTGCTCACTTTACTATAGTCTCACTGTAGCCAAAAACCTTATTTTTTAGAATAACTATTTTTTACAGTGTTGCAGGGGCCTTTTTATCAGTAAGAGAGGCTGTAGCTCACTACCACAACGTTTTTTTGTCGAAAACATGTGAAACAGACAACTCTGGCGCTGCATATAGACTTTTTGCAATTTTAATATCCGCTCAACATCTTCAGAGATGAAACTTGCATTTGAAACTTTCTTAGCACTTTTTATTATCTTATTAATGTACTTGACACAAAACAAGTGACACGTGTTTATTAGTGATAAGCGAGTGTACTCGTTGCTCAGGTTTTCCCCAGCACGCTCGGGTGACCTCCGAGTATTTATGACTGCTCGGAGATTTAGTTTTCATCGCCGCAGCTGAATGATTTACAGCTACTAGCCAGGCTGAGTACACGTGGGGATTCCCTAGCAACCAGGCAACCCCCACATGTACTTAGCCTGGCTAGTAGCTGTAAATCATTCAGCTGCCATGATGAAAACTAAATCTCCGAGCAGTCATAAATACTCGGAGGTCACCTGAGTAATGAGTACACTCGCTCATCACTAGTGTTTATCCCTAAACACAGTAGCATGACTGCTCCAATTTTATTTCATATTGTGGGTAGCCCTGGCATTAGATTAGAAAGTAGAGGAGAATATATGAAATGCTTCCAATTAGGAGCTTCTTGTCCATTCTGATCAAGTTAGGCTTCTGATGCACTGCACGTGATAGGTGAGCCTGAAAGCATGGCAACCTTTAGTCTTAAATTGATTTTCTGTTAAAGAAAATCCTACCCAAATAAAAGTTTCCTGTCCGTTTTATGGGGGACACAGAACCATGGGATAGTCTGCTATTATTGCAATTAAATAAAATTGGCTCCTCCCCAGCAGACTATACCCTGCCTGATCGAGCCAGGATTCTTCAGTATAGTGTAGTGTACATTTTTAGACTCTATTTTTTGTTTTCAGATGGATTTCTCAGGGTATTGTGCACTCTCTTTCTCCCACGTATCAATGGAGAGCTCAGGTTGTAATTGTTCAGTCTGTATCCTCTTGCGTCGGTGTGGCTGGACCAACATACTCTAGAATCATAGAATGTTAGAGTTTGGAAGGGACCTCCACAGTCATAGTGTCCAACCCCCTGCTCAATGCAGGATTCACTAAACCATCTCAGATACATGCCTGTCCAGCCTCTGCAGTCAGTGCAGTTACTGGCGCAGAGATCTGTAAGCCAACTAGCTCTTGCAGCCACCTCACATAGCCGCGTGCATAGAGCAGAAGAGAAGGTTGTAAGCCCATTTCCCCCCTACATTTCATCTCTCACTCCCTCACCCCTCCCTCTTCCCATCCCCCTACCTCTCTCCCTCCCTCCTCCCTCTAGTCCATTCCCTACTCTCTCCCTCCCCTTTCCTCTCCCTCCCTCTTCACATCTCCTTTCCTCTTCCCATCCCCCTCCCTCTCTCCCTCCCCCTACTTTTCTCCCTCCCCCTAGCCTGTTCCCCCCTCTCCCTCACCTTTCATCTCTCCCTCCCCCTCCCTCTCTCCTTCCTTCCTCTTCTCATCTCCCTCCCCCTACTTTTCTCCCTCCCCCTAGCCTGTTCCCCCCCTCTCTCCCTCACCTTTCATCTCTCCCTCCCCCTCCCTCTCTCCTTCTCCCTTCTTCTTCTCATCTCCCTCCCCCTCCCCTCCCTTCTTCTTCTCATCTCCCTCCCCCTCCCTCTCTCCTTCTACCTTCCTCTTCTCATCCCTCCCTCCCTCTCCCTACTTTTCTCCCTCCCCCTAGCCCGTTCCCCCCCTTTCTTCCTCACCTTTCATCTCTCCCTCCCCCTCCCTTTCTCCTACTCCCTTCCTCTTCTCATCCCCCTCCCTTTCTCCCTCCCCCTACTTTTCTCCCTCCCCCTAGCCTGTTCCCCCCCTCTCTCCCTCACCTTTCATCTCTCCCTCCCCCTCCCTCTCTCCTTCTCCCTTCCTCTTCTCATCTCCCTCCCCCTCCCTCTCTCCTTCTCCCTTCCTCTTCTCATCCCTCTCTCCCTCCCCCTACTTTTCTCCCTCCCCCTAGCCCGTCCCCCCCCTTTCTCCCTCACCTTTCATCTCTCCCTCCCCCTCCCTTTCTCCTACTCCCTTCCTCTTCTCATCCCCCTCCCTCTCTCCCTCCCCCTACTTTTCTCCCTCCCCCTAGCCCGTTCCCTCCTCCTCTCTCCCTCACCTTTCATCTCTCCCTCCCCCTCCCGCGCTCCATCCCTCCTCCCTCTCTAGTGCTCAGAAGCCATCCTCATTGTGAGTCTATCATAGCACTTGGAGGACATATTTTTGCTGGTGTGAATCTGCCAGTATTTCACCTATCATTGTTTTCCTTACCAGTGTTGCTCTCCTTCATACAGTCTGGATTGGAAGCAGGACTTGCACTTAATTCCCTCGAGGGTCCGGTGTCCTCCCTGGCTATTCTGTTTGAGAGAGATTTAGCATCTTTACCCCAGGTTAAAACTATTCTTTAAGGGGTGGCACAGGGTGGCCTTACATATCGGGACCCTTGGGACCTGAATCTTGTGTTGGAGGCTCTTCAGTTTCCACCTTTTGAGCCAATCAGAGAGATCTTTGCACTTGTTCTTTCTATAGCAGCCTGGGCATAGTCTGCTGAGGAGGAGCCAATTTTATTTAATTGCAATAATAGTGTCAGCCTCCATGTGGCAGCAGTCTATCCCCATGGTTCTGTGTCCTCCAATGAAGATACGAGAAACAGATTTTATGGTTATTAAAAATTTATTTTTCACTTTTACAGATTGCAAAGGCCCATTTAGCAATAGCATCTGTACTTCCTTAACAGCCCTGCTGACAGTGAAGCCGGGTGCCTATCTGTTGTGCCTGCCACACAGCCATGTCCATTAAATTGTACTACTTGTATAGCATCATCAAGTGTTCAGTTACTGTTACAGCAGTGCCAATCATGCATGCCAGACAATGCCAACCACAGTACTTCTATCCGAAAGCTGGCTTGGCTACTGTATATATCCTGTATGCCTTCCATTGCCAGACCCCTTAGACCCAGTGCTAGACATTCAAAGAAGAATCACAGATGGGCTGCATCTTGGTACTATATCCGGGAGCCAGGACCACATTATTGAATTCTGGCCACTTTATGGCCACTTTAGTATTCTAATGATAGACACACATCTATTAAACCTTGTTTCTATTAATCTATGTCATTCATACAGAAATGCATTAATAGTACTGCATGCTGTGTACACTGCTCATCTGTAGACCATTGGCCATATTGCAGTGCACGAATGTAGCATGGTGCTGGATCAAGGCTGTAATGCTGAGTCTGACGCTTCTTACATCCGGTTAGTGGAACGATGCCTGTTTGCCTATCATAGGTTACATGATCATTATCAGTTTGACATTTGAGAGAGTAGAACAATGACATGTATTAACATGTGCTTTTTATTTTCTTCTACAAGAGACAGCCTGTTTTCAATTTGCATTGTTCCTGCCTCCCTTAGGCTACGTTCACATTTGCGTTGTGCGCCGCAGCGTCGGCGCCGCAGCGCACAACGCAAACAAAAACGCAGCAAAACGCATGCACAACGCTGCGTTTTGCGCCGCATGCGTCGTTTTTTTCATTGAATTTGGACGCAGCAAAAATGCAACTTGCTGCGTCCTCTGCGCCCCGACGCGGGCGCCGCAGCGACGCATGCGGCGCAAAACGCAAGTGCGCCGCATGTCCATTCGCCCCCATGTTAAATATAGGGGCGCATGACGCATGCGGCGCCGCTGCGGCGCCCGACGCTGCGGCGCTGGCCGCAAATGTGAACGTAGCCTAAGTGTGATGGAGGAGAGTGCTGAACCATTGGGCTGCAATGAATATTTTTTTGCTTCTTCAGCTGCTGTCTCTGTCTGAATGCCAGTCTTCTAAAATAATGTTCTGAATGTATTTGCTGCTTCCACACCGATGGGAGCCTTTCACTGGGTCTAGAAGATGAATTGCTCGGAATGACCCACTCTATCATAATTCCTTTTTAATTACCTCAATGTTAACCTTGCCACGCAGCCAACACATTCTGCAGACAGCGAGAGGACTTAATTGAGTTGAAGGGTTCACTTTATGTTACCAATTCTAATAGGATCAGTGTGTACACGAAGCACGGTTTCTGACAACTTTCTTTGTGGAGCTTGGGTATCTTCATGTTGTGCTGTACATTATACATGCAGTTTTCACACAGATAGTATATTTTTTGAAAAGACTTGAGCAGTAATGGTTGCTGCAGAAACATGCATCAAAACTACAATTTGTGAATTTAACGACTTCTGGACTGCCCATAGACTATAAATGTCCGCAGTCCACATATATTTTTGCACTGACATTCTAAAACGTCGGTGCAGTATAAGAAGTTTGCACAAGAATATTCAGCTGTATGAGCAGGAAGTCGGTTGTCAGACACAGCCAGACTCCTCCCCACAGAGAACAAAAACTACCCTCTCCATCACTGTTAGCACAATGCTGAACAAACGCTTGTGAATACAGATTAGGAGAGCTGACAGCAGAATGAGTTAACTGAGAATCCATTATAGTGGCCTGACAGGGAGTTTGTATTTCTTTTGTCTGTCATTTCCTGGACTCCTCTCAGCTGATATATGGCCGCAGACCACATTGAAGTTGTGATGTGCAGGAAAACTAACAGTTTGTACAAGCCACAAGGTGCACAATTTTGAATGAACCCCCCCCTCCCCCCATTGCAAAAATAATTTTCAATGTACCTAAGAATGGAAAACCCCTTTAAACAATCCATATTTTTTCGCCATAAAGCGCTATGGAATATGATGGCATGTGAGAGACAAGGTAGGTACTCCATGGTTTTGATTTTTTTTTCCAACACATCTCACAGATTGCAGTGGCCACCGACCTTTCTTACTTTAAGAGCTAGATTTTAGCTGTGAGAGACAGGCAAGAGCCACATGCAGAGCTTTCTGAGTAGTGGCATCCAATGCCCCCATTACCGATGTAATGACAGTCAAAGCTTTCCCACAGAAATCTCCTATTAGAAATTATAGGCAGTATACTTACATCTAGGGATCTAGGGAATCCCACCTTCCCCCTTTGCCGTATTCTTGTATCAAGCACTCCCTCCCCACTATTTCATCCACCTTCCAGCAACCCTCTAATTTGCAGTATCATCCTATCACCATGTTAAAATATTACCCTACTAACACCACAGATAGTATATGTGCATCCAGATATTCTCTTCTGTGTAGGGCTACTCACAGCAGTCACCATCTGGAGACATGGTGCTAATGCAGAAAGCTGGCAGGTGGAGACCAACATCTTGACATTTTTGTCATGTTCTTCAAGCCGTTCCTGAACAATTTTGTAGTGTGGAAGGGGCTTTGTCCTGCAGAAAAAGACCATTGTCAGCAAAGCTGTTTGCCAGCCTGCATCCTTCCATTAGTGTATCCTGGTGCCACCTCTTCCCTGGTAAGCAAGCTCCCACACCTTGATGTCTAGATAATGTAAAAGCATGCACGATACACGGTACAGATCCGATATCTTATGTATGAGATTATGTTGGAGAACAGATATCAGCAAGGGTACTCTACAGCCCCGTATGGGGAAAGACACAATGCACTGTATTTTGAAATATCTCTATCAGTCAGCATGAATTCATTCAGTAATTTGTGCTAAAGAAGCTTTTCTATAGGATCAGACCAAAAAGGCTAGTCCACAAGAAAGGGTGAACCTTTGGCACCTATTATCCTGTTGCCAGTTAATTGGTTGTCCCTCCTCGGACCACTTTTGCTAACTCCTTAAAGGGTTGGTCTGAAACCCAAAAGTAAATTTCAAATAATAAATCTTTAAAAACTTTTTTTCAACGTGTACTACATTTAGTTTATACTTGTTGATATTACCCACTTCCTATGTACTGCTGTCACTCCCTTCCCTTTCCGCCATGAAATGAAGTGTCATCGGGGGGAGGTCTTGGAAATCCCGACACTCCCCTCTCTTCATTTGCCTCCCTGAAACGAAGCAGCATCAGGGATACAGTAACACATTTGTTCTCTCGTCCAATGAAATTACCGTAAACATCATTACTGAGATCTGTTTCATAGGCTGTGCTGTGTATTCTCTATTTTGTATGCGTCGCGAGTGCGCTGAATAGAGAATGCAGAGGTAAGTGGTGAGGGCTGAAGAAAATACACTGCCCAGCTAATGAAATGGATGTCGGTGACTAAGTCTCGTTTCGTGGGTTGGGAGTGCAAATACAATTGCAACAGTTGGAGCGGTCTGAATGTCTGTGATGAAGGGATCGCGTACCGAGCATTTGTTTGACTTCAAAATTGACACATGTAAAGTAGAAAATACACAGCCCAGCCTATGAAATGGATGTCAGTGACGTCTTGTTTCATTGGCCAAGAGAACAAATGTGTTACCACCCCCCGATGATGCTCCTAAATTTCAGGACGGCAAACTACGTAAGGGGAGTGTCCAGATGTCCCAGCACCTCCCCCGCCCCACCCTATAATGCTTCATTTCAGGGCGGAAAGGGGAGTGACAGCTTTTTCATCTAGCAGATGACTATTCATTTGAGTATCCCATCAAGCACTGGGGATATTCAATTTGGGTAATTGTTGTGAATTCTGTTGTGGGTTCTGCTCTTAGGCTCCCTCCGGTGGTTATAAGTGGTAGTGCTGCTGTTTGTCCTTCACAACAGTCATCAGCTGCTTCCACTTTGGACGGGGCTATTTAGTCTGGCTCCTTCCTTTATTGAGTGCCAGTTGTCCATTGTTTTCTAGGGATCCACATCTCTGCTTGGTTTCTCCTTCTGGATTGTCCAAATCATCAAAGATAAGTCCTGGCTCTGTTTTTGCAGTCCACATGCGGTGGACTTAATAGTTCTGTGAATTGCTATGTTTTTTCTTGTCCAGCTTTGTCTGTGTAAAGATTTATTCAGCCAAGTTGGAAGCTCTGGAGTCACAGAGTTACCCTCCATGCCTTTAGTTAGGTGTGGAGATTTTTGTATTCTCTGTGGTGGATTTTGTAGTATTTTTTATACTGACCGCACAGTACTCTTTCCTGTCTTTTCTTTCTAGGTAGCGTAGCCTCCTTTGCTAAATTCTGTTTTCAGTCTGCGTTTGTAATTTCCCTCTCCTCTCACAGTCAATATTTGTGGGGGGCTGCCTTTCCTTTGGGAATTTTCTCTGAGGCAAGATAGTATTCCTGTTTCTTCCTTTAGGTGTAATTAGTCCTCCGGCCGTGACGAGGTGTCTAGGGAGTGACAGGAACAGCCCACGGCTACTTCTAGTTGATGTGTTAAGTTCAGGGTCTGCGGTCAGTATAGAGGCCACCTACTCCAGAGCTCGTCCATGCTGGTCCTAGGCCACCAGTTCATAACAGTACAACTGGCCAACAATGAGTTAACCGCATCTCAAACTCTGTAGAGCATGCTGAGAAAACACTTTTGGCCCTGTGTCAGGGTCAAGAAGCGGCAGAGTCATATTGCCAGAAATTCAGAAAATGGTCTGTGCTTACTAAGTGGAATGAGGATGCTTTGGCGGCAATTTTCAGAAAGGGTCTTTCTGAATCTGTTAAAGATGTTATGGTGGGGTTCCCCACGCCTGCAGGTCTGAGTGATTCTATGTCTCTGGCCATTCAAATTGATCGGCGCTTGCGTGAGCGCAGAGTTGTGCACACTATGGCGTTGTCTTCCGAGCGGAGTCCTGAGCCTATGCAGTGTGATAGGATTGTGTCTAGAGCGGAATGCCAAGGATTCAGACGTCAGAATAGGTTGTGCTTTTACTGCGGCAATTCTGCTCATGTTATTTCTGATTGCCCTAAGCGTGCCAAGAGAATCGCTAATTCCGTTACTATCAGTACTGTACAACCTAAATTTCTGTTATCTGTGACCCTGATCTGCTCATTATCGTCATTCTCTGTCATGGCATTTGTGGATTCAGGCGCCGCTTTAAATTTAATGGACTTAGAATTTGCCAGACGTTGTGGTTTTTCCTTACAGCCTTTGCTGAGTCCTATCCCTTTGAGGGGGATTGATGCTACACCATTGGCTAAAAATAAACCTCAGTTTTGGACACAGTTAACCATGTGCATGGTGCCAGCCCATCAGGAAGATTGTCGTTTCCTGGTGTTACATAATTTGCATGATGCTGTTGTGCTGGGGTTTCCATGGTTACAGGTACATAATCCGGTGTTGGATGGGAAATCTATGTCTGTGACTAGTTGGGGTTGTCAGGGGGTTTACGATGACGTTCCTCTGATGTCAATTTCCTCCTCCCCCTCTTCTGAAATTCCTGAGTTTCTGTCAGATTTCCAGGATGTTTTCGATGAGCCCAAGTCCAGTTCCCTTCCACCGCATAGGGACTGTGATTGTGCTATTGATTTGATTCCAGGCTGTAAGTTTCCTAAGGGCCGACTTTTCAACCTGTCTGTGCCTGAACATGCCGCCATGCGGAGCTATGTAAGGGAGTCTTTGGAGAAGGGGCATATTCGGCCATCTTCTTCTCCATTAGGAGCAGGTTTTTTTTTGTTGCCAAGAAGGATGGCTCCTTGAGACCCTGTATTGATTATCGCCTCTTGAATAAGATCACGGTCAAATTCCAATACCCTTTGCCTTTGCTTTCTGATTTGTTTGCCAGAATTAAGGGGGCTAGTTGGTTTACTAAGATTGACCTTCGAGGGGCATATAATCTGGTTCGTATTAAGCAGGGTGACGAATGGAAAACTGCGTTTAATACGCCCGAGGGCCATTTTGAGTATCTTGTGATGCCATTCGGACTCTCTAATGCCCCATCTGTGTTTCAGTCCTTTATGCATGATATTTTTCGGAATTATCTTGATAAATTAATGATTGTATATTTGGATGATATTTTGATTTTTTTCAGATGATTGGGAGTCTCATGTGAAACAAGTTAGGATGGTATTTCAGGTCCTTCGTGACAATGCCTTGTTTGTGAAGGGGTCTAAGTGCCTCTTTGGTGTACAGAAGGTTTCTTTTTTGGGCTTCATTTTTTCTCCATCTATAGAAATGGATCCGGCTAAGGTTCAGGCCATTCATGATGGGATCCAGCCCACATCCGTGAAGAGCCTTCAGAAATTTTTGGGCTTTGCTAATTTTTATCGCCGTTTATTGCCAACTTCTCCAGTGTGGTTAAACCCCTGACCGATTTGACGAGGAAGGGCGTTGATGTAGCTAATTGGTCCTCTGAGGCCGTTTCTGCCTTTCAGGAGCTTAAACGCCTATTTACTTCTGCCCCTGTGTTGCGTCAGCCGGATGTTTCTCTTCCTTTTCAGGTTGAGGTTGACGCTTCTGAGATTGGGGCAGGGGCCGTTTTGTCTCAGAGGAATTCTGATGGTTCCTTGATGAAACCGTGTGCCTTCTTTTCTCGAAAGTTTTCGCCTGCAGAACGCAATTATGTCGGCAATCGTGAGTTGTTGGCTATGAAGTGGGCATTTGAGGAGTGGCGACATTGGCTTGAGGGGGCCAAGCACCGTATTGTGGTCTTGACCGATCATAAGAATCTGATTTACCTCGAGTCTGCCAAACGGCTGAATCCTAGACAGGCCCGATGGTCCCTGTTTTTCTCCCGTTTTGATTTTGTTGTCTCGTATCTTCCAGGTTCTAAGAATGTTAAGGCTGATGCCCTCTCTAGGAGTTTCTTGCCTGATTCCCCTGGGATTCTTGAGCCGGTTGGTATTCTTAAGGATGGGTTGATTCTTTCTGCCATCTCCCCTGATTTGCGACGGGCTCTTCAGGAGTTTCAGGCTGATAAACCTGATCGCTGTCCAGCGGGGAAACTGTTTGTTCCTGACAGATGGACTAGTAAAGTGATTTCTGAGGTTCACTGTTCTGTGTTGGCTGGCCATCCTGGGATTTTTGGTACCAGAAATTTGGTTAGTAGGTCCTTTTGGTGGCCGCCTTTGTCACGGGATGTGCGTTCTTTTGTGCAGTCCTGTGGGACTTGTGCGCGGGCCAAACCTTGCTGCTCCCGTGCCAGTGGGTTGCTTTTGCCTTTGCCGGTCCCTGAGAGGCCTTGGACGCATATTTCTATGGATTTTATTTCGGATCTTCCTGTTTCCCAGAGGATGTCTGTTACCTGGGTGGTCTGTGACCGATTTTCTAAGATGGTTCATTTGGTACCTTTGCCTAAATTGCCTTCCTCTTCTGAGTTGGTTCTGTTGTTTTTTCAGCATGTGGTTCATTTGCATGGCATTCCGGAGAATATTGTTTCCGATAGAGGTTCCCAGTTTGTTTCTAGGTTTTGGCGGTCCTTTTGTGCTAAGCTGGGCATTGATTTGTCTTTTTCTTCCGCATTTCATCCTCAGACAAACGGCCAAACCGAGCGAACTAACCAGACTTTGGAAACTTATTTGAGATGCTTTGTGTCTGCCGATCAGGATGATTGGGTGGCTTTCTTGCCATTGGCCGAGTTTGCCCTTAATAATCGGGCTAGTTCTGCTACCTTGGTGTCACCATTCTTTTGTAATTCTGGGTTTCATCCTCGTTTTTCTTCAGGGCAGGTTGAGTCTTCTGATTGTCCTGGGGTGGACTCTGTGGTTGACAGGTTGCAGCAGATTTGGGCTCATGTTGTGGACAATTTGGTGTTGTCTCAGGAGGAGGCTCAGCGTTTTGCCAACCGTCGTCAGCGTGTGGGTTCCCGGCTTCGGGTTGGGGATTTGGTCTGGTTGTCTTCTCGTCATGTTCCTATGAAGGTTTCTTCCCCGAAGTTCAAGCCTCGGTTTATTGGTCCTTATAGGATTTCTGAGATTATCAATCCAGTGTCTTTTCGTTTGGCCCTTCCAGCCTCTTTTTCCATCCATAATGTTTTTCATAGATCTTTGTTCCGGAAATATGTGGTGCCCGTGGTTCCCTCTGTTGATCCTCCTGCCCCGGTGTTGATTGATGGGGAGTTGGAGTATGTGGTTGAGAAGATCTTGGATTCTCGTTTTTCTAGACGGAGGCTTCAGTATCTTGTCAAGTGGAAGGGTTATGGCCAGGAGGATAATTCTTGGGTTGTTGCCTCCGATGTCCATGCTGACGATTTGGTTCGTGCCTTCCATTTGGCTCGTCCGGATTGGCCTGGGGGCTCTGGTCAGGGTTCGGTGACCCCTCCTCAAGGGGGGGGTACTGTTGTGAATTCTGTTGTGGGTTCTGCTCTTAGGCTCCCTCCGGTGGTTATAAGTGGTAGTGCTGCTGTTTGTCCTTCACAACAGTCATCAGCTGCTACCACTTTGGACGGGGCTATTTAGTCTGGCTCCTTCCTTTACTGAGTGCCAGTTGTCCATTGTTTTCTAGGGATCCACATCTCTGATGATTTGGACAATCCAGAAGGAGAAACCAAGCAAAGATAAGTCCTGGCTCTGTTTTTGCAGTCCACATGCGGTGGACTTAATAGTTCTGTGAATTGCTATGTTTTTTCTTGTCCAGCTTTGTCTGTGTTAAGATTTACTCAGCCAAGTTGGAAGCTCTGGAGTCAGAGTTGCCCTCCATGCCTTTTAGTTAGGTGTGGAGATTTTTGTATTCTCTGTGGTGGATTTTGTAGTATTTTTTATACTGACCGCACAGTACTCTTTCCTGTCTTTTCTTTCTAGGTAGCGTGGCCTCCTTTGCTAAATTCTGTTTTCAGTCTGCGTTTGTAATTTCCCTCTCCTCTCACAGTCAATATTTGTGGGGGGCTGCCTTTCCTTTGGGAATTTTCTCTGAGGCAAGATAGTATTCCTGTTTTTTCCTTTAGGTGTAATTAGTCCTCCGGCCGTGACGAGGTGTCTAGGGAGTGACAGGAACATCCCACGGCTACTTCTAGTTGATGTGTTAAGTTCAGGGTCTGCGGTCAGTATAGAGGCCACCTACTCCAGAGCTCGTCCATGCTGCTCCTAGGCCACCAGTTCATAACAGGTAATATAGACAGAACCCTAAATTGCACTACAGAGTGAATGGTAGTGAATTTTACCATGACTTAAATGACAAAAGCTATTAATTTTTAAAGATTGATTAATTGAAATTTACATTTGTGCTTCGGACTAACACTTTAATACTATATGTAGAGAATTCTCCAGAAGACCTGCAGTTTTTGAGATGCCCTGACCTAATCTAGCCATCACAATCTGGTTCTTGTCGAAGTAGCTCAGATTCTTACTCTTGCCCATTTTTACTGCTTTCAACATATCACCTTATATACCAGCTCTTGAAAGGGGCTTTTTTAATGGGAATATACATTTTTCATGTCAGTGGTTAGAATGTTCTGGCTGATCAGAGCACAATATACAGACATATAAAGGGAGTAGTATTGTGTTGGCCTTCTGTCCCTACTATCTTACTCAGTGCCTTTGGCAGCTTAATATTGCGAGCCAGTTTTAGATAAGCATTTCATTTAATGAAGTCTTGACATAATCAGTGATCAAGATCAATAAACCTGTAAATTATTGATAATATTTAATAAATGTATAATTTCATGATAAGGGATGGAGTTACTTCATTGACTCATTATTGGTTATAAAGATTACCGTATTTTTCTTTTTTGGCCGTGTCGGCAATAAATGTGAAGAAGTGTAGTGTATCTTCTCATAAATTTTCTCCATTCTTGACGGCAGATATTGACTGCCCTTACCAAACCACAAGATAAAGTGTCTCTCTGGAAACTGAACTGCAAGTTTTGCATTTTATTCTTACAGTGTTTGCTTAGTTCAGGAGAGACGTCTGACATAATGCCCCTAATGGTAGAGATGAAATGTGTTTCTTATGCAGGTGCTTTTCACAAAATTAGAATATCATCAAAAAGTTAATTTATTTCTGTTCTTCAATACAAAAAGTGAAACTCGTATATTTTATGTAGTCATTACAAACAAAGTGATTTATTTCAACTGTTTATTTCTGTTAATGTTGATGATTATGGCTTACAGCCAGTGAAAACCCAAAACTCATTATCTCAGTAAATTAGAATAATTAAGAAAAAACACCTGCAAAGGCTTTCTAAGTGTTTAAAACAGTCCCTTAGTCTGTTTCAGTAGGCTCCACAATCATGGGGAAGACTGACTGCTTGATAGATGACCAGAAGGTCGTTATTGACCCACTCCACAAAGAGGGTAAGCCACAAAAGGTCATTACTAAAGAAGCTGGCTGTTCACAGAGTGCTGTATCCAAGCATAATAATGGAAAGTTGAGTGGACAGAAAGTGTGGTAGAAAAAGGTGCACAATCAACCGGGATAACCGCAGCCTTGAAAAAAACTGTTAAAAAAAGACCATTCAAAAATTTGGGGGAGATTCACAAGGAGTGGACTGCTTCTCGTGTCATTGCTTCACACATAGATTTATCCAAGACATGGCTACAAGTGTCGCATTCCTTGTCAAGCCACTCCTGACCAATAGACAACACCAGTAGCGTCTTACCTGGGCCAAGGAGAAAAGAACTGGACTGTTGCTCAGTGGTCCAAGGTGTTGTTTTTAGATGACAGTAAATTTTGCATTTGGAAATTAAAGTCCCAGAGTCTGGAAGAAGAGTGGAGAGGCACACAATCCAAGCTGCTTGTGGTCTAGTGTGAAGTTTCCACAATCAGTGATGGTTTGGGAGCCAAGTCATCTGCTGGTGTAGGTCCACTGTGTTTCATCAAGGCCAAAGTCAGCGCAGCCATCTACCAGGAACTTTTAGACCAATTCATGCTTCCCTCTGCCGACAAGCTTTTTGGAGATGGACATTTCATTCTTCAGCAGGGCTTGGCACCCGTCCACACTGCCAAAAGTACCAGTACCTGGTTAACAACAGTATCACTGTGCTTGATTTGCCAGCAAACTCGCCTGACCCTAACCCCATAGAGAATCTATGGGGTATTGTCAAGAGGAAGATGAGAGACACCAGACCCAACAATGCAGACAAGCTGAAGGCTGCTATCAAAGCAACCTAGGCTTCGATAACACCTCAGCAGTGCCACAGGCTGATCACCTCCTTGTCACGCCGCATTGATGCAGTAATTTAGGGGAAGGAGCCCCGACCAAGTATTGAGTTCATTTACTGAACATACATTTCAGTAGGCCAACAGTTAGGATTTTAATATCATTTTTCAAGCTGGTGTTATAAAGTATTCTAATTTACTGAGATAATGACTTTTGTGTTTTCATTGGCTGTAAGCCATAATCAACAATAACCGAAATAAACACTTGAAATAGATCTCTCTTGTTTGTAGTGACTCTATATAATATGAGTTTAACTTTTTGTATTGAAGAACTGAAATAAATTAACTTTTTTATGTTCTAATTTTGTGAGAAGCACCTGTATGTGTCGTGTCATGGCACTCATCTATTGTGTCAGTTGGAATCTAAACCTTGAAGGGAATCTGTCGGATCAGCCCTCCTAAGCCGTATATATGTACATGTAGGTCATAGATGGGCGAATAAAATTATACCTTGATAGCTGCAATTCGATATTTAATTCCGGAGAAATCCACGTTTTCCTTAATATGTAAATGAGCTGTTAAGCTCTGTGGCCAGGCACTGATCTGCATGAGAATCTGCTTCCATGTCTTATTTTACATGGAAGGGGGCATTACCAGTGTGCGATGTAATGACTGACAGTTTACTCTCCTGATCTACTTGTCTCACACTAGTAACTCCCCCTGTCATTTAAAATAAGCTCTGGAGGCAGATTCTCATGCACATCAGTGTCAGTCCCATAGATCTTAGCAGCTCATTTACATATTAAGAAAGAAAAATTTCTGGAATAAAACATTGAATCACAGATATCAATGTATAGTTTTACTCAACTTTTTATGAACTGCATGCCCATATTGCTGGCCTAAGAGGGTTGATCCTTCTGACAGATGCCCTTTAAAGAGTAACCGTCATTTTCATAAGTCAACAGTACACATGAAAATATGCAACTTTGTAATCTATGGAAACAGAAAAATCTGCTTCTTTCGCATCCTGAACTGATCTTGAACACTAGAACTACCGATGGAGTCATTTTGACTCCTCGCAATTTTTATTTCTCTTGTGTGACTACATTTTTACTAATTCTGGCTTGATACTCGGTGACTTTTACTCATTTAGGATGTGAAAAAAGATTTTGTGACAATAAATAATTTTTGAAAAAAAAAAGTACCTTTTTTTTCAAAATTTACCTTTAATTACCAAAGGGAGTCATTTTGACTTCCTACTATATAAAGCTAGTCTTTGTCACTGAATGTTATTGTTTCTTTTAGTTTTCATTTACTTGTATGTTAAGAATAAATGTTGGCTTAGACTTAGAATAATTAGCATTTTTGCAAATATACTTGACATACACAGGACATATACAGCACATCCGTCAGTGAACCAGGGAACTCTTGAGTGGACTACGTAATTTCTGTAGAATACAGCCTGCAGTTTTGCTAATTGCTATTATGGCTAGAAGAACTGAGCTAAAGCCTGACGATATTCTTGCTATTTTGCATTCTATACATTATATATACATTATCAAGAAATCGTCCAAAAAAATATTGATTAGCAATGGCACTTCAAAATACTTATCACCAAAAAATGCCCCGCTGTGATTAGACAGTGGACATTAACGAAGAGAACCATAAAGTACAATAAAAAGATAAACTTTTATTACTATTCATTAAAATACCAATACAGACATAACTTTAACACAAAAATATCCAAGGGGATATCTGAACCTAATTTAAGACCAACTTGCAGGAGATAATCACACATTTAATGGTTATGCAGGGGAACCACCGAACCTTACACCCTTAACTGTTGACCTTCTGAAATCAGGTACCATATTTTTCAGACTATAAGACGCACCGGACTATAAGACGCACCCAGGTTTTAGAGGTGGAAAATAGGGAAAAAAATATTTGAAGCAAAAAAGGTGGTAAAATATTTAATAACATAAACATGCTATTATATGTGTTATTATGTATAATAGTATGTTATTATGTTGGAAGCTACGGAACCAGTGTGGTGGCTGTAAAGTACTATATGAAGATGCTGGAGGGTGAGTATAAGAATGGGGGCACAGGGTTTATATTTAAAGCACCACTCCAGCACTGAAAAATAACACTGGAGTGCTGCTTTAAGAACCCATGGGAGAACTATAACTCCCAGCATGTCCTGCAGATCATATGGCATGCTGGGAGTCATAGTTCACCACAGGAGTGGCAGAGTGCTTTATTGTGTGTTGTAAAGACTAACCTTTTAATTGTGGCAGCCAGCCACTGTGGTGAGGTAATGAGCTGTGAGCATCCCATGACTGCACACACATATTCCTCCCTCTTGTTGCCTCTCCACAGCACAGGAGTAAGCTTGCAGATTGTAGTGTGGTGTCTGCAGGACATGTGATGACATCAGAAGAGGGAGGGCTCTGTGCTGCCATGTGATGCTCCAGCCCGCCCTCTTCATGACATTACACAGGTCTTTGTGCTGGAGCACTCAACATCCAGCACAGCCCTGGCAGGCAGGTATGCAGCATCTTTTCCCCTCTGGCCCCTGCTCCTGCCTCCTCCTCCACCAGACACACAAATCTCCCCAGCTGCTGCAGGAATCCAACGCTGGGGAAACCATGTGTGTCCCTGCTTAAGTGAAGGAGTATTCATGTGCTGCTCCCCCTCACTGCCCAGCTGACAGGTGGGCGGGGAAGCGGCTAATGAATATTCACTGCACTTTAATGATCGGGACCATGTGGTTTCCCCAGAGCTGATTCCTGAAGCCGGGCAGGGACACTTTTCTGCCTCCTGCATCCCACTCGCTGCTGCCCCCTCCCCACGTTACATCCCTACCATAAGACGCACCCACACTTTCCTCCCAAATTTGGAGGAAAAAAGTGCGTCTTATGGTCAGAAAAATATGGTATATATTGTCACTCAGCGATGCACATTGGGTTGTACTCCTTATGCAGGGCCATTTATGTTTAGGATTTTAGGTCTCTTGATTCGTTCGGATATTGTTTAGACCTTATATTTACACTGTTACCTATATTGATGGGATGCTGGTTCATGTATGAGAAAAACGCCACAATATAGGCATATGCATAACCATTAAATGTGTGATTAACTCCTGCAAGTTGGTCTTAAATGAGGTTCGGATACCCCCTTGGGTATTTTTGTGTTAAAGTTATGTCTGTATTGGTATTTTAATGAATAGTAATAAAAGTTTATCTTTTTATTGTACTTTATGGTTCTCTTCGTTAATGTCCACTGTCTAATCACAGCGGGGCATTTTGTGGTGATAACTATATATACATTCTATAAATTCTATAAATTAAAGTTACAACAATACCAGGAGCAAGAAACTCTAAAAATAAACTAAAACAAGCCAGGAGTCAAAATGACTCCATTCAGTAGTTATAGGGGGGTGATCAGTCCGATAGTTCTAGTGTTAATAGTGATGATCGAACACTAAAATGCTTGAGTGCTCGTTACTCGAATCGATCAGATTAGATGCTCAGAAGGCCTCATTTTTAGTAGCATGTAATGGAAGTCAATCGGAAACTCAAGCATTTTTCCGGCAGACCCTAACATAAGGGCTCGGAGTGCAGGAAAATTGTTGAAATGGATAGAAATGGCACTCAAATGAAATGTGAACAGCATGGGGAAGACGCCTGGACACATCTCTGACTCCCAGGTCACTGTTGGGAACTAAATAAATAGTTAAAAAAAATAAAAAATAATGTGGGATCCCCCCTATTTTTGATGACCAGCCAAGGTATAACAGACAGTTGGGGGCTGATATCAGGCTAGCAATGTTCATGGTTATTTGGCCCTTTTCAGCCTGGAGCTACCATCCCGCAGCCGTCCCTGAACTGGCTCATCACATTACATGCACCAATTCTGGCGCTTTGTCTCGACTTTTCCTGATTGCCCTGGTGCCTTGGCAATCAAAGTAATATTTTTTGCGTTAATGTGAGCTGTGTTATGTCAGTTGGCATCAAGCCCCTAGGGGTTAGTAATGGAGAGGTGTCTTTCAAACATCCCCATTACGAAAAAAATACACAAAAAATTGAGCTTGGCTTAAGTTGGTATATATGCAGCACATAAATGCATGTTCACATTGGCCATAAAGCATACAAAACCTGTAAGAAACAAAATGTACGAAAACCCTCTCCTGAGCTGGAAATTACATTTAAAGGCTTCCCCAGACTGGTGTCCACAGGTCGGGACCAGATCCTTTTGTCTGCCCTTATTCACACACTGAGGTCAACTCTGACAAATGGTAAGGTTTTTAATATTAGACAGCGTAGGACCGTCCCGATCAGGGTCACCTTGTCGATTTTGGGATGGCTTTCATGCTATTTTTGATCAACAGCAGTATTACTAAGAACCCTGTTATTTAAATGCACTTTTGCTTTTTACTTATTTAGTTACAGCAAAGAAAAAAAATACTTTATTTCAATAAAGAAACACCCCCCCCACACACACACACACACACACACACACACACACACACACACACACACACACACACACACACACACACACACACACTATCCTTCGTTCACCAATTTATTATAAAAAATGTTGCCACGAAACTCCTCCATCGTAGTCCATGTTCCCCGAGGTCTTCAGTGTCTGTGAATAACAGTGAAGTGCTGCTATTAACAAGAGCTCGGTAGTGATGACAACTCTCATCAGAGTAATATAGAGCAGCGGCTTTGATGAGAGCTGTCGGTGCACAAGCGCCTATGAATAGAGAAAAAAAACTCAAACAAAGATAACCGCACCACCAAGAACCATGAATAGAGTTAAAAATGTACAATTTTATTAGAAAACAATTATATAAATTACAAGGGATGTAACAGGGGTTAACCAAAGCATGTGGGAGAACACAAGGAAACCAGGCAGTGAACAGGCATATAGTAATACAAATACAGTTGCTCCAAAGTGTGTCTTATTTAACAGGATTACAACCCAGAATCTAGGTGCACCTAGATTCTGGGTTGTAATCCTGTTAAATAAGACACACTTTGAAGCAGCTGTATTTGTATTACTATATGCCTGTTCACTGCCTGGTTTCCTTGTGTTCTCCCACATGCTTTGGTTAACCCCTGTTACATCCCTTGTAATTTATATAATTGTTTTCTAATAAAATTGTACATTTTTAACTCTATTCATGGTTCTTGGTGGTGCGGTTATCTTTGTTTGAGTTTTGCTTACTTTTGCACTGAACCTCATCCGTATTGTTTCAACATTGTTTGGGATGTGGATTTTGGCCTGGTGTATATAGGCCTATGAATAGAGGTACTTTACTATTCACAGACGCCAGAGATGCTTCATTGGAACGTTTCTGATGTTAAATTTGTGAATGAAGGATAGTGCGGTGCAGGGGTCTTTATTCAAATAAAGCATTTTTTCTGTGATTGCGTTTATTTTTTTGGAATACAGGGTGAGGGCACTTTCACACGTCCTGATATTTCCGGTACCGGGAAAAACCGGTACCGGAGATATCCGTGTCCGTGTGCTCAAGTGGCACATACGTGCGGCATCCGTGTGCCGCCCGTGTGCCTCCTGAGGACCACACGGACCGTGCAGGAGAGACAGCGCTACACTAAGCGCTGTCCCCCCCGCATGTGGTGCTGAAGGCAGAATTCATCTCTTCTTCCCCGCCGGAGAGAAGAGATGAAAGATCTTTCTTTTTTTTTTTTCTGGGGGGGGGGGGGGTGAAAAATAAAGTTTGCATGTGCCCCCGCGTCCCCCCCCCCCCCAGTGCGCCGCCTGGCCTCTTGCCGCAGAAATACTCACCCGGCCAGCTCCTGCGATGTCTCCTGTGTCCTCTCCGCGCTGCCAGCTTCTCCTGTGTGAGCGGTCACGTGGTTACAGTCAGTGAATAATCCCTGACTGTAATGAGCGGTCCCACGTGACCGCTCACACAGGAGAAGCTGGCAGCGCGGAGAGGACACAGGAGACATCGCAGGAGCTGGCCGGGTGAGTATTTCTGCGGCAAGAGGCCAGGCGGCGCACTGGGGGGGGGGGACGCGGGGGCACATGCAAACTTTATTTTTCACCCCCCCCAAAAAAAAAAAAAAAAAAAAACAAGAAAAAAAAAATTTCATTTCTTCTCTCCGGCGGGGAAGAAGAGATGAATTCCGCCTTCAGCACCACACGCGGGGGGGACAGCGCTTAGTGTAGCGCTGTCTCTCCTGCGGGCGGTACGTGCACACGGAGGAGAGTGCACACTGTTCTCCGTGTGCACGTGTGCTGTCCGTATTGTGGTCCGTGCTGCCGGTGGAAAACGGACATGTCAACGTGTTTTCAGCACGGACATACGATCCGTGTGAAAACACGCACATGTGCATAGACCCATTCATTTGAATGGGTCTACGTGTGTCAGTGTCTCCGGTACGTGAGAAAACTGTCACTACACGTACCGGAGACACTGACGTGTGAAAGAGGCCTTAGTAATGGGGGTGTGTGATACACACCTCTCCATCATAAATCGCTGGGCTTGATGCCAGCTGACATTAGACAGCCTAAAAATATGACCCTGATTGCCACCGCACCAGTGCAATCAGGAAGAGCTGGGCAAAGCGCCTGAAATGGATACACCAATCTAATGGATGCACCAATTCTGGGGCGACTGCGGGCTGGTATTTTTAGGCTGGGAAGGGACCAATATATCCATGTATCTTCCCAGCCTGATAATAACAGCCCCAAGCTGTCTGCTTTACCATGGCTGCTTATGAAAAATAGGGGGACCCCATATTAATTTTTTTTTTCATTTCTTGATTTATTAACAAGTAACAAAAAATGTATTTCAGTGATTAAAAACTGACATCCTACCAAGTCCGCGCAAGGTATACTGCTTCTCTTCTGGCTCTTCTGTACAGTATAAAAACAATGAGAACTTTATAAACCTACAGTAGCTTGCTAAAATATTCACCCCCTTGGCTTTTTTGTTACATTAAAACCTGTGTTTACATATTTTTTTTTAATACGGTTTATGTGTCATAGATCAGCACTAAATAATCTAAGTTGGTGAAGTGAGAAAATATAGGCAAAAATACAATTTATGGGGTCAAATAACTAAAAATTGTCATGTTCAAATTATTAAAAATTGTCGTGTGCATATGTAATCGCCCCTTCACAAGTCTCATGTTTAGTGAGTGGAAGTCCACCTGTGTGCAATCTAAGGGTTACATGGTCTGTCCTTATACAGTTGTGCTCAAAAGTTTACATACCCAGGCAGAATTGTTGCTTTATTGGCTTTTTTTAAGAGAATATGAAAGATAACAATAAAACTTTTTCTCCACTCATGGTTAGTGGTTGGGTGAAGCCATTTATTGTCAAACTACTGTGTTTTCTCTTCTTAAATCATAATGACAACCCAAAACATCCAAATGACCCTGATCAAAAGTTCACATACCCCATTTCTTAATACCGTGTATTGCCCCCTCTAACATCAATGACAGCTTGAAGTCTTTTGTGGTAGTTGTGGATGAGGTTCTTTATTTTCTCAGATGGTAAAGCTGCCCCCTCTTCTTAGCAAAAGCCTCCAGCTCCTGTAAATTCCTGGGCTGTCTAGCATGAATTGCGTGCTTGAGATCTCCCAGAGTGGCTCTATGATATTGAGGTCAAGAGACTGAGATGGCCACTCCACAACCTTCACTTTGTTCTGCTGTAGCCAATGACAGGTCTACTTGGCCTTGTGTTTTGGATCGTTGTCATGTTGGAACGTCCAAGTACGTCCCATGCTCAGCCTCTGGGCTGATGAATGCAAATTTTCCTCTAGTATTTGCTGATAGCGTGCTGCAGTCATCTTTCCTTCAACTTTGACCAAGTTTCCTGTGCCTTTGTAGCTCATACATCTCCAAAACATCAGCAATCCACCTCCGTGCTTTACAGTAGGAATGGTGTTTCCTTCATCATAGGCCTTGTTGACCTCTCTCCAAATGTAACATTTATGGTTGTGGCCTAAAAGTTAAATTTTGGTCTCATCACTACAAATTACCTTGTTCCAGAAGTTTTGAGGCTTGTTTCTGTGCTGTTTTGCGTATTGTTGGCGAGATACTTTGTGGCATTTGCGCAGTGATGACTTTCTTCTGGCGACTCGACCATGCAGCCCTTTTTTCTTCAAGTGCCTCCTTATGGTGCATCTTAAACAGCCACACCGCTAGTTTTCAGAGAGTCCTATATTTCAGCTGATGTTATTTGTGGGTTTTTCTTTGCATCCCGAACAATTTTCCTGACCGTTGTGATGACCTTTTTATTGGTCTACCTGACCTTTAGTTTTGTTTTTACAGGGCCCCTGATTTTCCATTTGTTAATCACAGTTTGAACGCTGCTGACTGGCATTATCAATTCATTGGATATCTATTTGAATCCTTTTCCTCTTTTATACAGTTCAACTACCTTTTTCCGTAGATCCGTTGACAATTCTTTTGTTTTCCCGAATGACTCGCAATCCAGAATCAGTGGCTGGATGAAAGATGCAAGAGTCTGTCTAGAACCCAGAAACTCACTCAGGTTTTATGCACACACTGATTACAAGCAAACAGGTCACAGGTGAGAATGTTACCTTTAATAGCCATTCAAACCCATTTGTGTCAACTTCTATGCATGTTATCAGGCCAAAATCACCAGGGTATGTGAACTTTGGATAATAATAATCTTTATTTTTATATAGCGCTAACATATTCCTCAGTGCTTTACAGGTTGCACACATTATCATCGCTGTCCCGATGGGGCTCACAATCTAAATTACATATCAGTATGTCTTTGGAATGTGGGAGGAAACCGGAGTACCCGAAGGAAACCCGCGCAAACACTAGGAGAACATACAAACTCCTTGCAGATGTTGTCCTTGGTGGGATTTGAACCCAGGACTCCAGCGCCGCAAGGCAGCAGTGCTAACCACTGAGCCACCCATATTTTGATTAGGGTCATTTGGATATTTTGGGTTGTCATCATGATTTAAAAAGAGAAGACACAGTAGTTTGACAAAAAATATCCCAATGTCTGATGATCCCCCCACGGAGCACAATCAAGTCCATTATCTTCAAATGAAAAGAACATGGTATCAAAACAAACCTGCCAAGAGAGGGTCGCCCTCCAAAAATTTAAGCCCAAGCAAAGCGCATTAACCAAAGAGGCAGCACAGTGACTAGAGGTAGCCCTGAAGGACCTGCAGAGTTCCCAAACAGACTGGAGTATTTGTCTGCACAACCACAGTAAGCTGTACACTCCATAGATGTGGCCTTCATGGAAGAAAGGGCAGAAAAAAGCATTTACTTACACCCAAAAATTACAGCTTGAGCTAGCCTCCAGTGGCCATATTCACACCAAATCTTAACACCCATACATCTTTCCAGTTGGAGTGAGGATAATATTTCTAACATCCAATGTACTGTACTGTACTGTACTGTACAAACCAGGACTACAAACTACAAAGAAGAAGAGAGTTTGTTAAAACATCGGTTACAGGAAGCAAAACCAATCAAAGGAACTCGGCAATACCACACTTTCATTCCATGTAGTGAAACAGAAATAAAAACAAGGATTTTTTCATTCAGTGATGACAGAGAAGTCCATGAAGTAATTGAAAGTGGCACAAGATTGGGAGTGGGTGACATAACTGGTTATGTGACATGTGCATATGGTCGGCACTGCTGGCTGCCTAATGTACTTTCCAAAGATTGACAATGAACAAGTAGAATTGACTTTTTTAAATCCTTCTGGTCAATCACCGTCCTTTGTGTATCCAAGAAAACCAAACATTTTAAAAGTTATCAAGAATCATATTTTTAACTCAAGCGGACCCAAATCCCATAATAGCTGTACATACTCTGGAAAAGGCCATTGTTGGTAAGAGATTGTGGGCAAGATTACATTTTACCCAGTAGAAAGGAAAAATTGATAATAAAAGGTCAATTTAAAGACTTGCTATTAATTGTTTGAGACTAGTTCGTATTGTTTTATTTTATAGCTTTACGATTTAACTAATTTACTATTATGTCTAGTGATATAATAATAAAAAGGGTTACACGTACTGTATATTTAAAAAGTGTTTAAATATTGATTCTTTTAATTTGGTATTAAACATTTGATTAGGATGAGTTTGTATTTAGAAAACCATACTTCTAAATACACTGCTCAAAAAAATAAAGGGAACACTAAAATCCCACATCCTAGATATCACTGAATTAAACATTCCAGTTGCAAATCTTTATTCATTACATAGTGGAATGCGTTGAGAAGCATAAAACATAAAAATTAGCAATGTAAATCAAAATTAATATCCCATGGAGGTCTGAATTCGGAATGATGCTCAAAATCAAAGTGGAAAATCAAATTACAGGCTGATTAAACTTCAGTGGAAATGCCTCAGGACAAGGAAATGATGCTCAGTAGTGTGTGTGGCCACCAAGTGCCTGTATGACCTCCCTACAATGCCTGGGCATGCTCCTGATGAGGCGGCGGATGGTCTCCTGAGGGATCTCCTCCCAGACCTGGACTAAAGCATCCGCCAACTCCTGGACAGTCTGTGGTGCAACTTGACATTGGTGGATGGAACGAGACATGATGCACCAGATGTGCTCAATCAGATTCAGGTCTGGGGAATGGGCGGGCCAGTCCATAGCTTCAATGCCTTCATCTTGCAGGAACTGCTGACACATTCCAGCCACATGAGGTCTGGCATTGTCCTGCATTAGGAGGAACCCAGGGCCAACGGCACCAGCATATGGTCTCACAAGGGGTCTGAGGATCTCATCTCTTTACCTAATGGCAGTCAGGCTACTTCTGGCAAGCACATGGAGGGCTGTGCGGCCCTCCAAAGAAATGCCACCCCCCACCATTACTGACCCACTGCCAAACCGGTCATGCTGAAGGATGTTGCAGGCATCAGATCGCTCTCCACGGCGTCTCCAGATTCTGCCACGTCTGTCACATGTGCTGAGTGTGAACCTGCTTTCATCTGTGAAGAGCACAGGGCGCCAGTGGCCAATTTGCCAATCCTGGTGTTCTGTGGGAAATGCCAAGTATCCTGCACGGTGTTGGGCTGTGAGCACATCCCCCATCTGTGGACGTCGGGCACTCAGACCATCCTCAGTGCACATTTGTGGCCTGCTGGAGGTCATTTTGCAGGGCTCTGGCAGTGCTCCTCCTGTTCCTCCTTGCACAAGGGCTGAGGTAGCGGTCCTGCTGCTGGGTTGTTGCCCTTTTACGGCCCCCTCCACATCTCCTGGTGTACTGGCCTGTCTCCTGGTAGCGCCACCAGCCTCTGGACACTACGCTGACAGAGCAAACGTTCATGCCACAGCTCACATTGTTGTGCCATCCTGGATGAGCTGCACTACCTGAGCCACTTGTGTGATTTGTAGAGTCCCTCTCAAGCTACCAGTGTGAAAGCCCAACCAACATTCAAAAGTGATCAAAACATCAGCCAGAAAGCATTGGTACCGAGATGTGGTCTGTGGTCCCCACCTGCAGAACCACTCTTTTATTGAGGGTGTCTTGATAATTGCCAATAATTTCCATCTGTTGTCTATTCCATTTGCACAACAGCATGTGAAATTGATTGTCAAACAGTGTTGCTTCCTAAGTGGACAGTTTCATTTCACAGAAGTTTGATTTACTTGGAGTTATATTCTGTTGTTTGTGTTCCCTTTATTTTTTTGGAGCAGTGTATGATCCTAAGGAGATCCCATCTTGAATCCCTGTACAAATGTATCCAAAGAGCACAAGTAACACACGTGCATTTTTTGAAAAATGTATAACATTGTTTTTCCTAAATAGCCCATCAAAATTTTGAATTTGACTCCTCAAAAACAAAATATCAACAGTCTTGTGATATTTAAAGTTATAGCCTGTACAATTCTAAACTAAATGGTGCCTCTTGCATCTCTATAATAATAATTTTTATTTATATAGCGCCAACATATTCCGCAGCACTTTTTTTTTACAATTTACCGGGGACATGTACAGACAAATTTAATACACGTTAAGACAATTTAAACCGTGACATTAGGAGTGAGGTCCCTGCTCGCAAGCTTACAATCTACAAATCTTTATCTTAATTCTTCCCCGAGATATGATAAAAAATGTACAATCATACAAGCCCAAAACTTTCGAAATCTATAAAAAACTAATCAAGATAAAAATTCAAAACTTGTCATTCACTAAAGTAACACTTCAAAAACACCAAAGAAAATAAACATCCTAATTTAGATGTCTGATAAAAAAAAAAATTAGATTTGGATCACTTGAAATGGAATAACCCGCCTCTGAAAAGGACACCTCTAAACAGAGGCCAGACGGAGTCCAGAATAACACTGCTCCCTCATTATAGTTATTGCATCCCTCATGATTTCATCTAAATTATGTCATTCAGAGATTGAAATGGCGACCCCAATGTTAGTGCTCAGCATAGAGCGCAGGATAAATATGATTTAAAATGTTCCCAATAAAAGCTTCAACTCAATCCACAAAAAAAGCTAGTACCACTCGGGTCAGTCATCTGTCAATGGAAATATAGGGGGCTTCCACGTTACTGGTAGTACAAAGGCTCTGGAAAAGCACTATGGCCTCTCACCCCCACCAGAATAAATCCAGTGAATTCTACTCTCCCAAATATGATGGCCCCTCTCCCTTCTGCACTTCACTGTGTGCTTAAACCACATTGATCATCTAAATTTTTGCATTTCTGTAGCAATGGGAGCCTGCTTCATTCACGGGTACATGTCTCCAGAAGCTGAGCATTTGTATGAGCACTATAATGTACTGAGCACTACACTGGCAGGTTTGCAATTTTCACTCTGTATAATCCATTGCTGCTTGTTTCTGGAAGGAGTCAAAATTGTCACTACACCTTTATAATTCCCAGAGGGGTGAAATCTCCAAAATGGGTTCACTAGGGATTCTGCTTTTCTGGCACTTAAAGGCTCTGTTTTTTGAGTCCGCAAAGTATTCTACAATAATTTGTTTTCTTGAGTCAAATAGCACTGCCCAGGCTCGCCGTGTGGCTAAGCAACGTCTGTACAACCACATCTTGGGTATTGCCACGTTCAGGCAAAATTGGGTGACAAATTTTGATGCTATTTTTACCCATTTTCCCTTAAAATGTTATATTTGGGGCTAAAACTATTTTTTTTTTTTTGGTAAAAATGTAATTATTTTTTTTCTTCAATGGTATAAAAATCTGTTTTGTGGTGTCAATATGATCACTGCACCCTTACATGAATTCATTGAGAAGTGTAATTCGTAAAATGGGGTCACTTGTGAGGGTTCTGGTACCTCCTGGACTCTCCCAGTGGGTCATGACACCCGCAAACTATAACAATAAAATCTGCACTATAATATGGCGCTCCTTCCCATCTGATCTTTCCACTTTGCCTGAAAAGTTTTTCCCTATAAATTTTAGGGTATTGGTGTAGTCAAGAGAAATTGCACAACAAACTGTGAAGTCCATTTTTTCCTATTATCCCTTCTAAAAATGTAAAACTCTGGGCGAAATCAACATTTTAGTGGTAAAAATGTAATTATTAGTGATGATCGAGTATACTCGTTGCTCGGGTTTTCCTCCGAGTATTTGTAAGTGCTCGGAGATTGTTTTCGTTGCCTCAGCTGCATGATTTACAGCTGACAGACATCTTGAATACATGTGGGGATTTCCTAGCAACCAGGCAACCCCCACAGTACTCAGGCTGGCTATCAGCCTTAAATCATGCAGCTGTGTCAACAAAAACTAAATCTCTGAGCAGTTACAAATACTCGGACACCACCCGAGCGTGCTCGGGAAAACCCGAGCAACAAGTACACTCGCTCATCACTAGTAATTATCCTTTCTTCACCACCCAATGGTATAAAATTCTGTGAGGCACATGTGGTGTCAACATGCTCACTGCACCCCTAGATAAATTCATTGTGGGGTGTAGTTGGTAAACAGAAGTCACTTATGGGGATCTGCTGTTCTGGTACCTCAGGAGCTCTGACATCGTGACATAGAACCCTGAAACCATTCCAGGAACATCTGAACTCCAATATGGTGCTCCTTCCCTTCTGAGCTTTGTAGTTTTTGACCACAAATAGAGTATTGAAGTACTCAGGAGAAATGGCTTAATAAAATGTATCTTTCATTTTTTCTCACTATCCCTTTTTGAACATTAAAAACCTGGTGCCAAAGCAACATTTTAGTGGGGAAAATTGTACTCTTCATTTACTCAGTATATAATTCTGTGTATCTCTTGAAGGTTAAAAATGCTCCGTACACCCATAGATGACTTGAGAAGTGTAGTTTCCAAAACCAGGTCACTTGTTGGGCTTTCTGTAGTTTTGGCATGTCAGGGGCTCTTCAAATGCAATATGGCATCTGCAATTTTAGATAAAAATGGAGCTTCATAAATTAATTGATGCACTTTCCCTTTCGAGCCCTGCCATGTTCCCAAATAGTAGTTTCCCACTACATATCGGTGTACTCCGGAAAAATTGCTCAACAAATTGTACGGTCCATTTTCTTCTATTACCCTTGTGAAAATGAAAAATGGGGCAAAACCAACATATTTGCAGGAAAATTTGTTTTCATTGCTCAATGTTAAAAAATTATGAGAAGCACCTGTGGGTTCAAGGTGTTCACCACACTATTAGAAAAGTTCCTAGAGGGGTGTAGTTTCCAAAATAGGGTCACTTTTGGGGAGTCTTTCACCATTTAGACACATCAGCGGCTCTGCAAATGGTGCTCCTTCCCTTCCAAGCCTTGCTGTGTGTCTAAACAGTAGTTTTCCAGCACATATCGGGTTTTGGCATACTAAGGAGAAATTGCACAACGAATTGTGCTGTCCCATTTTCTCCTGTTACCCTTGTGAAAATGCAAAATTTGGAGCAAAAGCAACATTTTTGCAGGAAAATTGTTTTTTTCATTTTTACGGCTCAACATTGTAAAATTCTGTGAAGCATCTGTGCTCACCATACTTCTAGGTAAATTCCTTAAAAGGTGTAATTTTCAACTTGGGGTCACTTATATGTGGTTTCCACTGTTTGGGCAGATCATTGGCTCTGCAAACATGACATGGCGTTCTCTTATCGATTTCAGACAGTTTTCCGTTCCAAGAATCAAGTGGTGTTTCTTCCCTTCCGAGTTCTGTTGTGCTGTGCTACAAAACAGTAATTTTCCACCATATATGGGGTCTCTGTGTACTCAAGAGAAAGTGCATAACAAATTATATGGTCCTTTTCTTTGGTTACCCTTGTGAAAATGCAAAATTTGGGGCTAAATCATTATTTCTGTATGAAAAAGTAGTATTTTCATATTTTCCTTCCACATTGCTTTAAACGAACCTGTCATTGGGATTTTGCTAAGTAAATTACAGGCATTCTGAGGTTGGTACTTACACTGATTAAATGATACTTGGATTGAAGAAGTCCACCTTGTCGTTGTTTAATCTTTGTTTGCAGTTTTCAGTTAATGAGATTCTCGTGCTGTGTGGGGTAGGCTTGTGTGCGGATCTTTTTTTTGGTGTTTTAGCTCATTGTTGTCCTTGTGGGTTTAAATGACAGGTCGCTGAACCTTCAGTGACCTGCCTCCTATTTTAAGTGCTGTGCTTGCGCAGGTTCTTTGCAAAAATTAAAAACTGCAGCAAAATGGCGGTGCCTGCGCAGTCACATCCATCACTTGCCACCGGCACCATTTTGCTGTAGTTCAAACATTTTTTTGTAAAAACCATAATTTTAAGTGCGCAAGCGCAGCATTTCAAATAGGCAGGCCACAAGGATGACAAAAAAAACCCACCCACAAAACTGCAAACAAAGATTAAACAACAACCTCAAGAGCCTAGTCAGTCTAAATTTACTACTAACGTAAAGTACAATGAGTTGAGAAAAAAGTGTTTCTGGGATACATTAAAGCGTTCCAGAAATATTACCACTGTAGAGAATTGTACTTACTCAGCTGCTCTTGTGGCAGGCACAGGAGGCAGTTTTCATGCAATGTCCAGGCAAGTTTATTTAACTTCATAAACCGCTCCTGGTGGCAAGACAAAACAGATCCTTGACAGGCATAAAATGAAAACAAACTGAAAGCAAATAGTCCATATGGCATTGCGGGTCCGCCCCCTCAGGTCAGTGCCTTTTGCAACACACACACTGAAGGTGAACACAGACTACAAATAAATAGTCCATATAGCACTGCGGGTCCGCCCAGTCAGGTCAGTGTCTTTAGCACACACTGGAGGTGTCCACACCTCCAGCCACAGACACTGAATGAGACACTTGGCCTCCATTTTATCTGCCAAACTACGCCCCTTGGGGTTGGGATATGTGAGAGGTCGTTCCCACCCATCTCTTATGACTGCTCGTAAAACCCGGGCCTGGACTGGACAAATAACTCTCTCAGCACTACACTGTATTCCAAATTATTATGCAAATAATATTTCCTCATATTTTCTCTAAATTACCTATCTGAATTGCAGTCATTGTTATTTTCCAGTCATCTACTATTCTAGTATAATTGCAAAGTTTTGGAACAAACTGCCTATGTAAACAGTATCTTTAAAAAAAAAATAAACACTCAAAATGCATGTTCCAAATTATTATGCACAGCAGTGTTTTCAACCTTTTTTTTTTTTTTTAAATCTTGAACAAAAAAATGGTCAGTTGTGAAGTTATAAGCATTATCAGCTTATTACAAAATGAAATCAAACAGTTTTCAAGTGAAAACTTTATTCTAGGTGATGTTACATTTGCACATAGGACCCCTTGTTCGAAAGAAGCTTCTGAACTCTCTCGTCCATTGAATTTGTCAGTTTTTGGATGGTTTCTGCTTCAATTGTTTTGTCATGTGGACAGAATACCCTCCCAGAGCTGTTGCTTAGATGTGAACTGCCTCCCGCCATCATAGACACTCCTTTTGATGATGCTCCAGAGGTTCTCAATGGGGTTGAGGTCAGGGGAAGATGGTGGCCACACCATAAGTTTGTCCTCTTTTATGCCCATAGCAGCCAGAGATGCAGATGTGTTTTTTTGCAGCATGAGACGGTGCATTATCATGCATGAAAATGATCTTGCTGCGGAAAGCACGGTTCTTCCTCTTGAACCATGGTAGGAAGTGTTGTTTTAGAAACTCCACATAGATTATGGAGTTCATCTTTCCTTCAGGAATCATAAAGGGGCCGACAATCTCTCTCCCCATGATTCCAGCCCAAAACATTACTCCTCCTCCTCCTTGTTGGCGCCTTAGCCGTGTTTTCATGGGGTGTCCATCAACCAGCCATCCTCCACTCCATCCATCTGGACCATCGAGCCTTGCACGGCACCCATCGGTGAACAAAACAGTTTGGAAGTCAGTCTTCATGTATCGTTTGGTCCACTGGAGCCATTTCTGCTTGTGTGCAAAAATGCCTTGTCATAGCAGCAGACAAGTTTTTGAAGCTGCTGGTGCTTTCAACGTCCCCAGAACAACAAGATGCAGGGTCCTTCAGAGGTTTGCAGATGTGCGTAAGCCATCCTGTCGACAGCTGACACCCAGCACCAATAAAAACATCAACTCGTCCAGCAAAAAACAAGCCATCGCATGACTCTGTGTGCCAAAATATAGAAAAATTATAGTTCTCAAAATGTGGTGATGCAAAAACTATTTTTTGCAATAAAAAGCATCTGTCACGATAGGACTGGCGAGTACACTGGGACCAAGAGCACCTTTCCTGGCCCTAGCACTAGGGGGCGCCCTAGCTCACCCTGTTCCCCAGGATACCTCAGATGGCGAGGATGCCGGGGCCTCCGCCCTTGCCCTGTCTCCTAGCTGCAACCCTGCATCTGTCCCTTTCTTCCACCCGAGGAAGAGAGGCGCTACCATGTACCGCAGTACACCAACCCGACAAACGGGAGCAAAGAGAAGGGTACAAGAAAATTCCACTCACACAAATATACTCTCAAAAATAACAGAGGTATTCACCAGGGTGTAAAGGAGGGGGAGGAAAATAAGGCAGGTAAGGATGAAGAATTTCCAAGCGAACAAACCAAGCAACAGTCCCACAATAAACTCCTCCAGCTCTCCAGACACCAGCTCCTCACTCTCCAGGTTTATCTAGCAAGTGCGAACTGAGACAAGGATCTGGCCAGAAGGTCTAGCTTTTATAGGAGAGAGGAATAGCTAACCAAGCACAGCTGAATGCAGGAATTTCCACATGGCTGATTAACCCCTGTCCTACTGAAAGAAAACAAACACATTTAGTACACCGGAGAAGTGCTTCTTTTCAGTGGCGAAGCAGGAGCCATCAGATGCTGCGGTCTTCTGGCACTGCTTTGTCGCGGTAACTCCGTGACAGCGTCTTTTAGTGTGTGACAGCAGCCAAACATAAAACCCAGATATAAATCTGGTATCACTGTAATCGTACTGACCCGAAAAATGATAAATATAACAAATTCTTCACCTGCTGTTCATTTTTTCATTCTGCCTCCCAAAGATCGCAGTAAGGCTCGGTGCACATTTATCCTGCACTGTGCGTTGAGCACTTACACGGGGTTTCTGTGTAAATCTCTGAAATACATGATTCAGACGGAACCTCTGGTGGATGATTCCCTATAATGAGGCAGAGGGAGGCACTATGGCCTCCGTCTGGCCTGTGATCCAGTCTTTTTAGCCGTGCATAAAAGTGCTATTGGCCACAGTGTTGTGCACTTCTGTATAGGACACCGCGAAAAGAGGCCAGAAGGAGTCCAGAGTAACTCTGCTGCCTCATTATAGTGAATTAATCCCTCAGGGGTTTCATCTGAATCACGTCACTCAGAGATTTAGATGGAAACCACAAAGTAAGTGCTCAGCGTAGAGCACCAGATAACTGTGATCCCTAACGTTATGTAAAATGTTCCCAATAAAAGCTTCAACTCAATTCACAAAAAAAGCAAGCCCTCACTCAGATCTGTTATCGGTTAATGGAAATATAGGGGACTACCACGTTACTGGTAGCACAAAGGCTCTGGAAAAGCAAAATGGCTCCTCACCTGCCAAAAGAAATTCAGCAAATTCTGTGCTCCCAAATCCAAATGCCCCATCCCTTCTGAGCCTTATAGTGTTACCTAAACCACGTATAGCATCCACGTTTGGCCTTTCTGAAGCGATGAGAGCCTGCGTATCTTGCGGGTGCATGTATCCAGAAGCGGAATTACCGCTATTTTTTTGTGGATTTTGTGCGGATTCCACCTGCAGTTTTACACCTGCTGATTCCTATTATGAAGCAGGTGTAAACCACTGCGGAATCCGCATAAAGAATTGACATGCTGCTTAAAATACAATGCTGCGTTTCCGCATATTTTTTCCGCAGCATGTGCACTGCGGATTTTGTTTTCCATAGGTTTACATGGTACTGTAAATTCAGGGAAAACTGCTGCGAATCCGAAGCGGCCAATCCGCCTCGGATCCGCAGCAAAATCCACAGCGTGTGCATATACCCTCAAGGTGCTTACCACTCATCTAGATCAGTTCCCTGAGGGGTCTAATTTCCCAAATGGTGTCACTTGTGTGGGATTTTCACTGTTTAGGCACATCAGCGGCTCTCCAAACGTGACATGGCGTCCTCCAATTGTTGCAGTAAATTTTGCATTCATAAAGTTAAATGGCGCTCCTTCCCTTCTGAGCTTTGACTTGCGCCCAAACAGTGATTTTCTTCCTCATATGAGGTATCGCCGAATTCAGGAGAAATTGCGCAACAAATTGTATGCTACAATTTCTCCTATTACCCTTATGAAAATGCTATATTTTGTGCTGAAAACATATTTGTGGGGAAAATTTGATTTTTTTTATTTTTGCGGCTCAACATTATAAACTTCTGTGAAGCACCAGAGGGTTCAATGTGCTCACCACACAACTAGATTAGTTGCCTGAGGGGTCTAGTTTCCAAAATGGTGTCACTTGTGGGAGATTTTCACTGTTTAGGCACATCAGGGGCTCTCCAAACGCTACATGGCATCCGCCAATTGTTGCAACAAATTTTGCATTCAAAAAGTGAAATGGCTCTCCTTCCCTTCCAAGCTCTGCCGTGCTCCCAAACAGTGTTTTTCCCTCATATGGGGTATCGGCGTACTCAGGAGAAATTGAACTACAAATTTTGGGTCCATTTTTTCCTGTTGCCCTTGTCAAAATAAAAAAAAAATTGGATCTGAAGTAAAAAAAAAATTTGAAAAAAGTTAAATGTTCGTTTTTTACCACATTCCAAAAATTTCTGTGAAGCACCTGAAGGGTTAATAAACTTCTTGAATGTGATTTTGAGCACCTTGAGGGGTGCAGTTTTTACATTGGTGTCACCTTTGGTATCTTCTATCATATAGACCCCTCAAAGTGACTTCAAATGTGATGTGGTCCCTAAGGGTGTGTTACCACGGTCTGGAATGGCTCAGGATTTGACACAGGTAAAATCTGCACCAAATCTGCATCTGAGGTCACTGGTAGGTCACCTGCGTTTTTATGCCTTTTTACATGCGTTTTTTCCGCATGCATTTTTGATGCGTTTTTTTCATTGCAGGTGTTTTTTTGTCACTTGAAATAAAGCTAATTGAAAGTTGGCTTCTGGGAAGGAAAAAAAAAAGTGATTTCCTGTTTGCAGATATATTAGGGTATGTTCCCACAGTCAGTAAACGCTGCGGGTTGGACGCTGTGTACATTCGCAGAATCGAACCTGCAGCGTCCAGATGTTACAACATAGTGGATGGGATTTCAAGAAATCCCATGCCCGCTATGCCTTCAAAGACGCTGGTGGCAGACATGCGGTGTGTCTTTCCATACCGCAGCATGTCTATTTACGATGTGGAGATGCTCAGTCCCCGCAGCGTAAATTTCCCATAGACTATCATTAGGGTATGTTTCCACGTTCAGTATTTGCTGCAGATTGGACCCTGTATACAGCCGCAGCGTCCAATCCACAGCGGCCAGATGTTACAGCATAGGTGGCAGACCAGCGTATACGCACATGCGGTGCGTTTTCTGTTTATCTTGCAGAGATGCTCAGTCTCCGCAAGATAAAAAGCACAGTTCTATGTACGGAATGCAGTGATTCCCTGCATAGAATCACTGCATAATAATAATAATAATCTTTATTTTTATATTTTTTATATAGCGCTAACATATTACACAGCGCTTTACAGTTTGTACACATTATCATAGAAATACATGCAGCCGCACGCTCTTTTCCTGAGTGCTGGGTGTTGATGCAAGAGATTCGCGCAACTTTCTCGCATCACACTCGCAAGTGTGACACCGGCCACACAGGAAGTTCCTGAAAGCAGAGAGAGATCAGTAATATGTAATGTCCTTTTTTTTTTTTATTTAACTAAAGAAAAATTTTCTTTTTTAAATATGGCATTGGTTCACCCTATATTTGTTAAACAGCCAGAGTAAAGCAGACAACTGCAACTGGTATTTCAGGCTGGTAAGGAACCAATATCCATGAACCTTACAAGGCTGATAATACCAGGCCGCAGCAGTCTGCTTACCTTAGATAGTTAGCAAAAATACGGAGATCGCCTAAAAAAAATAGCAGCGTGGCGTACCCCTATATTTGTTAACCAGCCAAGGAAAAAGCAGACAGCTGTGGCCCAGTATTCTCAGGCTGGCGAGGCCCATGGATTTTGGCCCTCACCAGCCTAAAAATAACAGCCCGCAGCCACCCCACAATTGGCGCATCGAAAGATGCCCCAATTGTGGCACTTTACCCAGCTCTTCCCACTTGCCCTGTAGCGGTGGCAAATGGGGTAATAGTTGTGGGGTTGATGTCACCTTTTGTATTGTAAGGTGACATCAAGCCCACGGATTAGTAATGGAGAGGCATCTATAAGACACCTATCCATTACTAATCCTATAGTTGTTACATGTTAAATAAAGACACAGCCAGAATAAAGTCTTTTATTGAAATAAAAGACCACACAGTTTTACCATTTTATTGTTACTCCTAATCCATGCGACGCCTTCGATCTCTTGTAATAAAAATAAAATGATAAACCAACACATATACTCCCTGTTCTGATGTAGTCCTAAATAACGAGTGTCCCACGACAATCTCCAGCTCTGCTACATCTGGATGCCTGGCTTAGCCTGACATCTAGACAAAGCAGAGCTTGTAGATGACCACTGGAGATAACTTGGTCTCCAGCGGTCACCTGCACTGTAGTTCTCAAGATCAGCTGACCGTGAGAACTTGCCTAGTGACCGGAGATAACCCCAGCGGTCACGTGAATGGCAGTTCTCGCGGTCAGCTCAGTCATCGCAAGAACTGCAGTGGATGCGAACGTCCGGCGGTGTCACAATTTACGCTGCGGAGACTGAGTGTCTCCGCATCATAAATAGACATGCTGCGGTCTAGAAAGATGCGCTGCATGTCCGGTTATGCAAGCTGCCGCCTGCATCTTTTAACGCATTGTGGACATGGCATTTCTTGAAATCCCTTCCACTATGCTGTAACATCTGGCCGCAGCGGGTTTGACGTTGCGGATGTACGCAGCGTCAAACCCGCAGCGTTTCCTGACCGTGGAAACATAGCCTAAAAAAAAATGGTGTTGTAAAAATGAGAAATCGCTGGTCAACTTTTAACCCTTATAACTTCCTAAAAAAAAAAATTAAAAATTGGGGTTCCAAGTTTGTGCTGATGTAAAGTAGGCATGTGGGAAATGTTACTTACTAAGTATTTTGTGTGACATTTCTCTGTGATATAAGGGCATGAAAATTCAAAGTTGGAAAATTGTGAAATTTTCACCAAATTTCAATTTTTTTTCACAAATAATTGCAAGTCAAAGAAATTTTACCACTATAAAGAAGTACAATATGTCATGAAAAAACGTTCTCAGAATTACTGGGATCCATTGAAGCGTTCCAGGGGGATTACCTCAAGGGACAGTGTTCAGTATTGTAAAAATTGGCCTGGTCATTAACGTGCAAACCACCCTCGGGGGTAAGGGGTTAAATTTGGAAATTTATTTGACAGCAAAAAAAAATAAATGCATTATTTTTATGGTCTTTTCCATCATTTACTAGTTAAACCACATGGGATATTTTGCAAATGTGCACTGTAATGCAATATGTTACATGAGGCACTTATTTGGCAGCTGTGGAAGTCAAACGCGGAAATCACTAACATTAAATAATTACAGAGAGTAGAGCCTACATGTGGTATTCATAAAAGGGCACTTTTCATGTCTCGATCTGCTAAGTGGGCAGTCCTAGGAATTTCCATTGCAGTGAAGTATAGAAGTAGGGAGCCTCATTTGTGTTAGCTTTTTTTTTTTTTTTTTTTTTTGTATATTCTAGCTCAAGTTCAGCAACCCTGATTGGGGCAGGTCTACAATACCAAATTAAATTGTGAGATATCTATAGTCTATTTTCTTGAAAGTAATGACGTCTGCTAGAAAAAAAAAATCATCGCATCTCCAACTTATTGGGGGAATTTATTGACTGACGTCTTCTACATTAGCCTTAATAAAAAAAAAAAAAAGGCCCCTAGAATAAGATGCATCTAATTAAAAATCTAGGTGCAGCTATAATGGCATGTAAAAGTTTGGACAATAAAAACTTAAATACATTTTTTCTTTTTTTAAAATTTAACTTTAGCCCAAAATGTCAAATTTTCATAATGCTAACAAGTGAAAATTGTTTCCACAACTTGCTGTTTAATATCTCCTGAGTACGCTGTATGTAGTCAGAATCTGCTGTTTGAGCACACAATATTATTATTTGCTGTTTTGTTTTTTTGGGGGGTGGGGTGGGGGGGTTAAATAGATTGCAGGCACCAAGTCGAATTTGCAGAGAGCTCTGAAATCCCCAAAAGTGACACCATTCTGCAAACTACAACTCTCAAGGAAATTATCTAGAGGTCTGATGAGCATCTTGAACCCATTGGTGCATCACATAATGCTATAATATTGTGGCATGAAATTAAATATTACAGGTGATTTACAAAATTGTATAACATTGGGATGTAGAAATGAAAAATTACAGCCATTAATTAAATAAAAATGTTGTTTTGGCCCCAATATTTTAATTTTCAAAAGTACTAATAGGAGAAAATGGACCACAAAATTCTGTTCAGCTATATTAGGAGGCTTGTAGCAAACTGATTAGCAGTTTTCCATTATTGCCATCCCCAGGTACATTTGCCCATACTAACTCTACATTATCGAAATCACCCCCAATGTCATCATTGAGCACAGGTCTTAAGTTGGATTTATTGAAAATACACACCCCTCCACCTTTTTTGTCTTTCCTGTCCTTTCTAAATGTAGTTTAAACCTCTGTTTTTCACCCAGTTATGCCTTTTGTCAAGCCAGGTTTCCGTGATGGCAACATATTGTAATCTGTGGCTGACATAAGAGACTTCTTGCATTTGCCAGCGGACAGTTAATAGTATTAGCACATCTATTATTCCTACTTGCCTCCCTACTATCCCTGCATATTCCAGCCGCCACATTTAAATCCTCATTGACCCCTACTGTTTCACTCTCTCTGTCTACTCTATCTATCCCTTTATTAGCAGTACTACCCTCCCCCCAGATCCTAGTTTAAAAGCTCTTCCATCCTTCTGACCATTTTAACCTCAGCACACCTGCCCCCTCCCCATCCCTACGTACAGTCTGGAGCCGACTGTGAATTCGGCCAAGTTCTCCATGAACCCAAACCTTTCGAAGCTGTTTTGAACAGCTGACATGTGCCCGCAATAGCGGCGGGTGAAATCACGATCCACCCGCCGCTATTAACTAGTTAAATGCCGCTGTCAAACGCAGACAGCGGCATTTAACCGGCGCTTCCGGCCGGGCGGCCGGAAATGAGCGCATCACTGACCCCCGTCACATGATCGGGGGTCAGTGATGCTTCTGCATAGTAACTATAGAGGTCCTTGAGACCTCTATGGTTACTGATCCCGGCTAGCTGTGAGCGCCACCCTGTGGACGGCGCTCATAGCACACCTGCATTTCTGCTGCATAGCAGCGATCTGATGATCGCTGCTATGTAGCAGAGGCAATTGAGTTGTGCCAGCTTCTAGCCTCCTATGGAGGCTATTGAAGCATGGCAAAAGTTAAAAAAAAAAAAAAAAATGTGAAAAAAATATAAAAGTTTAAATCACCCCCCTTTCGCCCCATTCAAAATAAAGCAATTAAAAAAAAAAATCAAACCTACACATTTGGTATCGCCGCGTTCAGAATCGCCCGATCTATCAATAAAAAAAAGCATTAACCTGATCGCTAAACAGCATAGCGAGAAAAAAATTAGAAATACCAGAATTAAGTTTTTTTTTGTTGCCGCGACATTGCATTAAAATGCAATAACGGGCGATCAAAAGAACGTATCTGCACCGAAATGGTTATTAATTAAAAATGCCAGCTCGGCACGTGAAAAATAAGTTCTCAACTGACCCCAGATCATGAAAAATAAAGGCGCTACGGGTATCGGAAAATGGCGCAATTTTTTTTTTTTTAGCAAAGTTTGGAATTTTTTTTCACCACTTAGATAAAAAATAACCTAGTCATGTTAGGTGTCTATGAACTCGTAATGACCTGGAGAATCATAATTGCAGGTCAGTTTTAGCATTTAGTGAACTTAGCAAAAAAGCCAAACAAAAAACAAGTGTGGGATTGCACTTTTTTTGCAATTTCACCGCACTTGGAATTTTTTTCCCATTTTCTAGTACACGACATGCTAAAACCAATGATGTCGTTCAAAAGTACAACTTGTTTCACAAAAAATAAGTCCTCACATGGCCACATTGACGGAAAAATAAAAAAGTTATGGCTCTGGGAAGGAGGGGAGCGAAAAACGAACACGGAAAAACGGAAAATCCCAAGGTCATGAAGAGGTTAACTATGCACTTACCTACACTTACCCACTCTGCTCAGCAGCGTCTCTTAGGCTATGTACCTTGACTATTTGTTTGCATAAATTTCTGCAAGGTTTCTGCATCTGCAGAAAAAAACGCTGTGGCAAAAACGCAAGTTTTTTGTGTGTTTTTTCCGCTGTTTTATGCATTTTTTGCATGCGTTTTTGTACAGCAATGAAGGCTTTGTTGAGCTAAATAAAGATATTTAAAAAAAAGTTTTGTAATATAATTTCAGCCTTTTTCATGCTGATGCAGTGGCATCAGGGTAATGGGGTTAGGGCTTGGTGTCAGCATGTGTCATTGAAACCTAGACTTAAGGTACCTTCACACTAAGCGATGCTGCAGCGATATCGACAACGATGCCGATCGCTGCAGCGTCGCTGTTTGGTCGCTGGAGAGCTGTCACACAGACAGCTCTCCAGCGACCAATGATGCCGAAGTCCCCGGGTAACCAGGGTAAACATCGGGTTGCTAAGCGCAGGGCCGCGCTTAGTAACCCGATGTTTACCCTGGTTACCAGTGTAAATGTAAAAAAACAAACAGTACATACTCACATTCGCGTCCCCCGGCGTCCGCTTGCCTGCACTGTGTAAGTGCCGGCAGTAGCAGGGCACAGCGGTGACGTCACCGCTGTGCTTTGCTTTCCGGCCGGCACTGACACATTCAGTGCAGGAAGCTCTGAGCAGCAGCGCGGACGCCGGGGGACGTGACAAACATCAGAGGGTGAGTATGTACTGTTTTTTTTTTACTTTTACAATGGTAACCAGGGTAAATATCGGGTTACTAAGCGCGGCCCTGCGCTTAGTAACCCGATATTTACCCTGGTTACCATTGTAAAACATCGCTGGCATCGTTGCTTTTGCTGTCAAATACAACGATACATGCCGATCTGACGACCAAATAAAGTTCTGGACTTTCAGCAACGACCAACGACGTCACAGCAGGATCCTGATCGCTGCTGCGTGTCAAACACAACGATATCGCTATCCAGGACGCTGCAACATCACGGATCGCTATCGTTATCGCTGCAAAGTCGTTTAGTGTGAAGGTACCTTTAGTAATGAAAAGGTGTCAGCCCGACTAAGCCGATAAGTAAACACAAACACACACATACATTGTGTATAAGGAGTTATGGAGATACTATACGTCCTAGCTGTACATCGTGTACATTCCCGAGATCTCCAGAACATGGTGAACGCCTGCCTGGGTCTCGACCCTTTTCTATCGCTCTAGGACTGTCTATTAAGGAATTATGACCCATCTTAGGTTTTGGAGTTTTTAGCAGCAGAGGCAAGAGGAGGGGATTTATGTTCATCCCAGAGTGTAGGTGGGGAGTGACCCAAAGAAGATAAAGGATTGTGTAAGGCCATGTGGCCTCTCTCTCTGTTATGCATGCGGTCGACTTCGAAAGTGGGGACCATGTCCAGTAAAGTGCTGTGAAGGACATAAGAGCTACCTGCCAGCCCATGCGGCCTAGCACACATATGATCGAACATCACCCGGTAATTGACATGATCCATCTGCTTATATCTTTTGTCCTACCACTACTGTATTTCTGATCATTGTATATTGTAGCATTTCACCCGCTACGGGTCTTGGGGAACACTCGCTTGGCAGCAGGATAAACACTTCAGGCACGATATCTCACACATATCAGTCTTATTAGGTTTATTACACATCATAAACCACATGACGTACAGTCCATTGCGTTATATTTCATGAACTTATCACGACCCCAGTCCGTTCATGCAGCAGATAGGCTTCTCTGCTGTATATTATAATCCCCCTTGTCCGGGGTTACCTCTCAGGAGTTCCACTCCTCATGCTGACTTCACGTCAGTCCCAGGTCCTCAACACAGACCGTCCAGGTCTACGGTCTCCAGGTGCTTCCAGGACGACTCCACTCCCAGAAGTCTCCAACACTGACCGTCCAGGACCTTGCACAGGAACAAACGGCTCCATACACCGGAACCTCAAAGGACCATGTGACCCACACCCTGGTCACATTATCTACCCTTAACCACTCCCATGGGTGGGAGTGTGGGTGTGTGTGGCTAGGTTGACCCTCCCATTTCTCATAACTAGCCCTGCCAATCTCCCATTAGAACTACACAATTACTTGTGGGTGGGACTACAGGTCCCAGAACACAACATAACTTTAGACTGACAGCGCACAGTGTCCTCCTCTGCGACACACATACCGGCCATTTATAATCCTGCCGGACTTTCTCTCACCACCACAGTTATAAATCCAAGTGCATCCTGCAGCGTACACACAGCGCCCTCTGGCTGTAACATTGGTCACTGCACCACAATATGTTTAACTATTTTGTATATAGTGTATTGTCTAGTGTACCCTTAAGGCAATTAAATATAAAATGTAACCTTGGGCTGCTCTTTTATCTCGATCCACAAACCCACATATCAGTTTCACGGTTTAACTTTCTATGCTACTGTTTCTGGCCTGATATAATCCCGTTAACAGACTGGTCTTATATCTAGCGTGGAAGTGGTGGCAGTCCTACCAGGCTAGCAGTGCTTTGTTTCTATTTCTGCCTCTCAGCCTGTTAGGGTGGTGAGCAAGTGTGGTGCCACATCCTCTCACTCCCCGTTCCTGTGTGAATAGGTAGTGTGTGTGTAAAACTGAACCAAGTTGACCTTGTATGTCTCCTGGGGGTGCAGAACGTCGTGTTGATGAAAGTTGGGAAAACGCATTAAGTGATCCATCTGACGTAATAGTGATGTCAGGCGGGGTGGCGAGGTGCAGGTTCAACACAGATGTATCCACAGTACATATGTTACAGAAACCTAATATTTTCAAGTGATAACTAAAATATTTATAATGAATTATATTTATAATTTATTACCTTTTTATTTTTGTACTTTTTGCTTTTGAGAATGAATAAATGAAAGGGCTAAGTCTGAATCTGGATGTGAATCTTCTAATGTTATTTTTTCATTGTAGAATATGTAAAGAATATATCGCGATAATGACATTTAGTGGATAATCACGTCAATACACTCTTTGTAACTGAACTTTAGGCCAGACCTGAGATTGTTCCACCAGATGTGTCTGAAGGAGATGGAGAAGAGGAAGATAAAGAGGTGGACCTTTCTGTACCAGGTTCTTCTTATGTAAAGCTCATGGCTATTACTCCTTCTGCCGTACTACCTGGTAAGGAAATTTTAATTTCTCTCATAGGGTATTATGAATCTTTAGTGGGCATGCCTCATACTCAATTACCTCATCTGTTAGTTAAAGCAGAGCATCTACTTAGTGGGTCTTCTATGTCTGTGCTTTGTAGGATAGCTACTTGGGTTAAATAGGCCCTCTACTGCTGCAGTTTCTTTGTGGTAATTGCAGAGAAATTGAACACTTGTGTCCCTACACGTTACAGCTTAATGCTGACTGACCGAGCCCTCGAATCAACTTACTTTGGAAGAAACTCTCTAACAAAAAGTTTTTACTCTAAATTATGGGTGGACATGGAATGTTCAAAGAATCTTAGCCAAGCTCATGGAGTTTTCTGGCTGCCTTTGGGGATAAATGAAAACGATCTAAGCCTATCTCTGACCCTTCTAAACCTCTCTTTAATTGGTGACATTTTTGCAACTTATTTAGGTCTGGTTTACTCCACAGATTCACTGACTGCCTAACTGGAAAATCCAAAAGTGGGTACAGCTGGGAATTCCTTCTGGCTTCTATCACTCCCTATATCTCTGATGCCAAGGATCAGAGATTTAGTCTTGCTCTCTAGTATTAAAGCATTGGCAGATATAACTGACTTTTCACGGGCCTCCTGTATGGGTCTCTATGCAGTACTTACAGTTACAATACCATCTAAAATCTTTGGCACCAGCCTCATACTTACGTTATTTGAAAATTTGTGCATGCCCCTGAGGCTCCTACAACCACAATGTCTTTAGTCTAGAACATATTGGTTTTGGGAGGACTGGCTTCAGGGTATTCTAGGCTTATTTTTGTACCTGAATGGCAAAATGAACTGGGACAAATACTTCTGCAAGAGTTATGGGACAATTTTTTTTTCTTATCACACAAATTATTAGACTCTTGTTGATTGATGAATGTCAACTTAGGATCCTTTCCCATTGGTATAAGACTATTACAAAATTTCATAGAATATTTCCCTCAGTTTTAAACTTGGATACCTAGATATGTTTCAGCTCCTACCTCAATATTACATATCTGGTTGTGCTTTCCTCCCGTATTTTTCCTACGTCAGGTTTTTGCTTTACTATATAACTCTTTGTGTCACACTAATCTCCAAATGACTCAAGAGGTTGCCTTTTTCTTCAAGCTTCAAGCCTCATCCCTGTAATCAAACTTTGGCTGATGAGACACTCGTAATGTACCAACACACTCTGGCTGTGGAGATCCTCATCACCCCTTCAAGGCTTTTGTGTTAAGGCGTTTAATGTAACAATGTGTTTGGAAGAGATTAAAGCAGAGGTCTATAATAGAACAAAAGACTTTTTTTTTGACACATGGTATCTCTGGACTGATTTTAGGCCTTCTCATCCTAATTGTTGTAATCCACCTTTATAGGATTGACCATCCTGTATCTTTCTGGTCTTTCCTGCTCCCATCTGGTCTTTTCAGTTTATTTATTTTCTTTCTTGTCTTGTGCTTTTCATTCTATCTTTGTTCATGTAAGCCGAGCCTTTAAACATAAATCGATTTGTGTTTCATTCATGCATTATAAACGTATCTGTAAGGGTACCGTCACACAGTGCCATTTTCATCGCTACGACGGCACGATCCGTGACGTCGCAGCGTCGTATGATTATCGCTCCAGCGTTGTAGACTGCGGTCACACTTTGCAATCACGGCGCTGGAGCGATGCCGAAGTCCCCGGGTAACCAGGGTAAACATCGGGTTACTAAGCGCAGGGCCGCGCTTAGTAACCCGATGTTTACCCTGGTTACCAGCGTAAACGTAAAAAAAACAAACAGTACATACTCACATTCCGGTGTCTGTCCCCCGGCGTTCTGCTTCTCTGCACTGTGTAAGCACCATAGCCGGAAAGCAGAGCGGTGACGTCACCGCTGTGCTCGCTTTCCGGCCGGCAGGCGCTCACACAGTGCAGAGAAGCTGAGACGCCGGAGGACAGACACCGGAATGTGAGTATGTACTGTTTGTTTTTTTTACATTTACGCTGGTAACCATGGTAAACATCGGGTTACTAAGTGCGGCCCTGCGCTTAGTTACCCGATGTTTACCCTGGTTACAAGCGAACACATCGCTGGATCGGTGTCATACACAACAATCCAGCGATGTCAGCGGGTGATCAAGCGACGAAAGAAAGTTCCAAACGATCTGCTACGACGTACGATTCTCAGCAGGATCCCTGATCGCTGCTGCGTGTCAGACACTGCGATATCGTATGGATATCGCTAGAACGTCACGAATCGTGCCGTCGTAGCGATGAAAATGGCACTGTGTGACAGTACCCTAAGATGTAATTGTATACGTGTGCTTGCCAACTGTATTCATTCTGTTTGTCTTGATGCCGAACATACACTGGATTTTGCTTTATATTAGTTTTTGTTAACACTGTATACCTGTTAAGAGATTTACATTTGCAATAAATTATTCAACCGGTAGTGGGATAATAGACAGTAAAATCCACGAAAATCTATTCTTTCATGGTAACTTTTTTTTTTAATCTTGCACATGTCCAATTCAGAGACAATCCAGAAGCATTTACTTAATGAGTGACTGATAGTAGTAGCGATATGGCTATGTCCAGATCTATTTTTTCCATGTGTTAATTTAAATTTAGTGATTTAATGAAATTTGCCTCAAAATTTGCAATATTTCTGAAGAGATGATGCTTTTTATGGACGACAGTGCTAAGCCTGCCTGTTTTGTAATGATGAGCAACAAAAGCCCGACACACGTGTCTGCAAATGGAGTTTTTGGTTTGGCTTCTTATACTAGGTCATGTGTCTCGTTAAAGGGTTGATATTAACTTTTATGATTGCTCCATCCAATAGGTGGCACTAGAGTTCTAGTCCTCTCCTCATTACCTATAACTTTCTGAGACCAGCTTGGCACTCTTCACAAGGAGAAGTGTTCCACCCAGGAATCCCTGCAGTGGCATTTCACCTAGCCAAATCAAATCTCCTGCTTTGCACAGAGGAGGGACAGATACCCCAAAATGTGTCTGCAAATGGAATGTTTGGTTTGGCTTCTTAGCCAAAGTCATATGGCAAGGGTCAAAATTGACTTTTAAGCTGGCAACATACAATAGGTGGCACTAGAGTTCAGTTTGTCTTCCACTCTGAAAAGGCTATTTGCAACAGAATAATCTTGCAGATTTGAAAAGACTGTAGCATGCCTTGAATTCTGCAGATTTTTCTTAACCTTATATGTGGCCAGTGTCAGACTGGGGTGACAAGGGCCCACCAGTAACATTGACTTTGGGGGGCCCACTTTTCACCTCCATGCAAATATTATACTGCCTTCGTTCACAAATTTACCTATATCTCTATATAATAATAAACTGGGTGGCGTTGTTAATGAATGATGAGATGCTGCTTTTTTCTGTACAGAGTGAATCAAGTGAATTATGCCAAGTACTGCCCATACAGTGGGGTTGGCGGCCCAGATCTACACAGGGGCCCACCGAGGGATTCCCCTGTTACCCTGTGGGCCAGTCCGAGATTGTATGTGGCAGACCTTAAGTCCCATAACACAAAGACGCTGCCAATGTTGTTGTCCTCTGCTGCATCATGTTCCTTCAAATTTGCATAGGTATCAAAATAATGTAAACCACTTCCCTCTTTTTAACCCCTTAACGACTTATGACATACTATGTCCATCAAAAGTCATCTCTTTGCCTTTGGTGAGAGCTTGCACGCATCATTCCTGCTGGCTAATGGCTGAAATATTTAGCCATCATCTGCCTCTAACAGGTGCGGATGAAACAAAGTTCCACCTGTGAGGACTTAGCCACAGACTTTTTCCAGCACACAGCACCGGTACGTCAATCTTACTGTTCTCTTTTTGTTTTAGAGATTTGCTTGCTCGTCAGTTTATGTGCACTAATTTCACCTGTAAAGTGTTTGGCTTCAGGAATCCATGTTTTCATTTAGTGATAGTAAGCAGATGTAGACATGCAGGCTGCATCTCATGTATACATAAGACCTACATTAGAATTTCTGTCCTGCATCTGGTGGAGGCATGTGTGTCTTTGTTTCTCTCTGCAGGGGACATCTCTAATACACAACCCTGCAGACAAGCGAGAGACTCTGCTTCTGGAACATTCTTAATTCTTTGAGTTAAAAGCAAATATTTAAGGGGTAGGGTATAAACACTGCCTATCCAGGGGGCCGATCCCAGGGGAGGAAGAACAATAAGCCACACATTTAGTGAGGCAGTGGTTGCAGTGGTGCCGAGGATGGTGAGGTCCTGGTGCCCCCATAGGGATGGCCTATGGAGACTGGTGATCAGATGCCAGCTGGAGCTTGATACACATGCTACGGTCGTGATAGTTCCTCACATCTTGATGATGGCTATCTTAAGGACTGTTGTTACCAGCTGGAGCGGGAGACTTGCTACAGCCGTGGTATGGAGCATTGACTGTGACTACACACTGTACTGGCGGGAGATTCAAAAGCTGTGGGCCAACCAAAAGTTGAGAGACAGTTCCACTGCCCCCGTACCAGACAATACCAACTATCAGCTACAGGATGGGATCTGTTGGACTGGGGACAATCTACCCGGAATTTCTATAAGACCATGGATGTAAGGAATAAAAAAATAGTTGCATTGTTAACCTGCCTAGGTGATAATTACAATCCACAGACTCAGATCTTCATACCACCCTAGGCTTTTAGCCTGTTCAGTGCCACTGTCAATATGTAACCGCAGCATTAACAAGCGCACTGGCAAGGGGGGGCATGCTGTTCTATGCCCTCATTAGAGTTCCTGCTACATGCTTGCGGGATGCCAATATGTTGCCATGACAGGCAGGGGTCTGATGAAGACCCCTGTTTATATCATCATGGTGCTCCTGTGAAAGCCAACCCGTGGCTGGCGTTCATAGGAGAATGTAATTTCTGCTATATACAGCAATGCTAGTATATACCATAATTTTTGGATTATAAGACACACTTTTTCCCCAAAATTTTTTGGGGAAAATGGGGGTGCATCTTATAATGCGGCTATATCTTACCAGTACCGTTGCTGCAGGTCGCAGGCTGGGATGAGGGGTGCCCGGCGGTACTGAGGGGGTGTCCGGCGGTGCTGCGGGGGTCTATGATGCTGCTTTGGGCGTCTCCGGCGCTGCGGGGGCTCTGCCGACATTTTGTGAATGGCCAGAGCCCTCGCAGTTCCATGTTCTCCATGAGATATCATCTCCCGAGATCTTGGTGCCGAAATCTTCATCTGCTCATGCACTGCCTCTGGTGGCCATTTTCCCAGAGTCCACCACACAGGAAACCATGGAACTGAGGGGGCTCTGGCCTTTCAAAAAATGTCGGTAGAGCCCCCACAGCTTCGCCGGAGACCCCCCACAGCAGCGTCTGACACCCCCACAGCAGCACCAGACACACCAGCAGCAGCACCGGAAACCCGCAGCGGCGCGCCGCACATCGGAACACCCCCTCATCCCAGCCTGAGGCCTGCAGCATCACCCCACTCCTGCCTCCTCCAGCAGCGACCCTGGCACCCCGCTTAACCGCAGCCACCACCCCCGGTAAGCAATAAGACGTGCGGATTATTAGAAGCCACCACCATTTTATTTATTTTTTTTAAATCCCATTTTTCTGCTCAAAATTAGGGGTGCGTCTTATAATCCAAAAAATACGGTAGGTTCAAGGGGGTTCACCTAAGGGGACAAAAAAATACTGTGAAAAGTAAAAAAAATGTTTTAAAAAATATCAAAAAAATTATATAAATGTTCAAATTACCTCCCTTTTTACCCATTAAAATTTAAGAAACAGAAAACCTCACATTTAATATCAATGCATTCATAAAAGTCCATTTTATTACATTAGTCTAAATTACCGTATATATACTTGAGTATAAGCCGAGATTTTCAGCCCATTTTTTGGGGTTGAAAGTCCCCATCTCGGCTTATACTCGAATCATACCCAGGGGTTGGCAGGGGAGAGGGATCGGGGTCTGTCTAGTTAAACTCACCTGCTCCTGGCGCGCTCCCTGCAGGTCCCTGTCTCCCCGGCACCCCAGCTTCTTCCTGTACTGAGCGGTCACATGGCACCACTCATTACAGTAATGAATATGCGGCTCCACCTCCGCATATTCATTACTGTAATGAGCGGTAACGGTGACCGCTAAGTACAGGAAGAAGCTGCGGCGCTGGGGAAGCAGGGAGTGCACAGCGCCAGGAAGCAGGTGAGTAAAATGGGGAGGGGGAGCGCTGCGTGATATTCCCCTGCTCCCCGTTCCGTGGGCCGTTCCGTCTGAAGCGTCTTCTGCAGTGACGCTCAGGACAGAGGGTGCGCACTAAACACGTCATCGCGCCCTCTGACCTGAGCGTCACTGCAGAAGACGCTGAAGATGGAGCGGCGCCGGAACGAAGTCAGGTGAATATTGAAAGTGCCGGGGGCCTGAGCAACGAGAGGTGAGTATGTGATTTATTTTTTTATCGCAGCAACAGCAAATGGGGCAAATATGTCTATGGAGCATCTTATGGGGCCATAATCAACGTTTGTGCAGCACTATATGGGGCAAGTGTCTGTATGGAGCATCTTATGGGGCCATAACGTTTGTGCAGCACTATATGGGGCAAATATCTTTATGGAGCATCTTATGGGGCCATAATCAACATTTGTGCAGCATTATATTGGGCATATTTTAATATGGAACATCTTATGGGGCCATCATAAACTTTATGGAGCATTATATGGGGCTCCTGATTCAATATGGATATTCAAAAACACTTAATCTACTGATGTCTCAATTAATTTTACTTTTATTGGTATCTATTTTTACTTTTGACGTTTACCGCTGCTGCATTTCCCACCCTGGGCTTATACTCGAGTCATTAAGTTTTCCCAGTTTTTTGTGGCAAAATTAGGGGGTCGGCTTATACCCGGGTCGGCTTATACTCGAGTATATACGGTAATCCAATCCGTAAAATACGTAATGAGAAAAAAAATCAAAACATCAGAATTGCAGTTTTTCAGCCACTTTATCAGCAAAATGTGTAATAACAGGCAGTCAAAACTTTGTATGTACCCCAAAATAATATCAATAAAAACATTGGCTCAGGGCACAAAAAACAAGCCCTCACATAACCCCATATCCCGAAAATTGAAAACGTTATGGCTCTCTAAAAATGGCAACACAAGCAAAAAAAAAATCTTTTGTTTTGGGTTTTTTTCACCACTTAAATAAAACAAAAACTTTACATGTTTTGTATCTGTGTTAGGCTACTTTCACACTAGCGTCATTTGCAATATGTTGCAATGCGTCGTTCAGGAGAAAAAACGCATCCTGCAAAGTTGTCTGCAGGATGCGTTTTTTCCCCATAGACTTACATTACCGACGCATTGCGACGTATGGCCACACGTCGTGTTTTGGCGGACCGCCGGCACAAAAAAAGTTCCATGTAACGTTTTTTGTGCGTCAAGTCCGCCATTTTCGACCGCGCATGTGTGGCCGAAACTCCGCCACCTCCTCCCCGGACCTGGCAGCGGAAGCGTCGTAAGACTGCTTCCGCTGCCCAGGTCGGGCATTTCTTTCACAGCATGCGTCAGTACGTCGGCCCGACGCACTGCGAAAGGCCCGTACCGACGCTAGTGTGAAAGCAGCGTTAATTGTACGGTTAGGTCAGTTTTACCTTGAAATCAACTCTGTAAATGATGATGATGATAATAATAATAAAAAAAAATTTGCAGAATTGCACTTTTTTGGCTATTTCGACAAACTAAGAATTTTGTTCCTGCTTTTCAGTACATCGTATGATGAAAGGTTGTCATTCAAAAGTACAATTCGTGCCACAAAAAACAAGCCCTTACATGACGTCGACACAAAAATAAAAAATGTATGGCCCTCGGAATAAGTGGAAGAAATACTGAAAGCGCAGAAATGAAAAATTGCCCGTTTCCTAAGAGGTTAATGTCCTTTTAAATATAGTTTAATGTTTTTCTTTTAAAGGCAACCACTGCAATATTCCCTACTTTGCCAAACTTGATACTTAAGCTGATGAACTTTTGAACCCTTTTGTACTTTGCCATTGCCAAAACTGCGCCCAGCACAATACTAGAATGCCTTTGTATATTGTTCCGTTTTCTCAGATTTCACATGTCCGTCAGCACAACCTTAATGTTTGAATGCACTCTTCAGTTAATGTTTAATGTAACCATAAATTTAGTAGTCATTTTTGGAAGCAAAGTTTCATATCTGGATAATTAATCTGCAAATATTTAATTCCAGTCTAGTAAATAACTTGCATAGAGGCACACAATTTAAGAGGTGCAATTTTCTACACCTGTGGGCTTACGCCGTAATTGATTTTCTGTTTAGTTATTACTGTTGATGAAGCTGTTCTAACATTTATTAGAGCTTGCACCTTCAGTACTATGAAATAGGCTTTTATGGTACCCAAGGTAATTTCATGTTTGTAATATAAAGTTATTAGCGCTTTTCTCCATCTTACTAATCAAATAAAATGTGTTCTGCTTGCAGCATATGAAGAGTTCCTTTCCTCACTGGTGAAACAGGAAATGAGCACCATGCCACGTGGTATATATCATAATGCCCTCAGAGGTGGCATGATGAGGTCTGACCAGGGCAAAGCAGTAGCTGGAATCCCAAGCTTCATGCTAAAAATGTATGAGAAAAACAGACAGCCCGGCCTAAAACCAGGACTCGCAGGTGAACATGCTACATGTACACAAATGTCATGGATGTGTTCAGAATACAGTTTCATGCTGCCATGCCAGGGATTCTGCGGGAATAGGAAAAAAATTGTCACTATAAGTAAATTCCAAAATAACTTTAATTAGCAAATCACACTTGTTTTATCTAGGCAGCTAATCATTGTAGTATATTATAATGGTTGTTTTCTTACACTCGGCGAACCCTGTCCAAGGCTATGTTCACACGTGTTTTTTTCTGCAGGCAAAACCTGCTCTCTTGGCAGTAAAGAAGTTGCTTACAAAAAGCAGGTTTTGCTGCTATCTTGGCTGTGTTTTTATTATCTCTTGTGCAAGCTGATAAAGTTTAATTCCCCCCTCCCCCCCAAAAAAAAAAAAAAAAAAAAAAACATGATGCAACATCCTTCAGTTTTTGCACACAAAAAACAGCAAAACCTGATGCCTGCATTTTTTGCTGCATCTTTGTACTTACTCATGGCTATCTGTGGGTGCCAAAATGCTGCAAAATGCTGAAAGAAGTGACATGCTGAAGTTTGCAAAAGCGCAGCAGTGTTCCAATTCAGTGAGGAAAAAAAAATACAATGTGTGTGCATGAGATAAACGTGAAAATACATGGTATAGGCTATTGCCTGGTTACAGCAACTGCTCAGTGTTCTGAAAGACAGGGTAGACGGCAGTGTGTGCAGCCTCTTACCTCAGCACTCCTCTTATCCCCAGTATTAGATCTGAGAGACACCAAGAACATTAAGGGTACCGTCACACAGTACCATTTTGATCGCTACGACGGCACGATCCGTGACGTCGCAGCGTCATATGATTATCGCTCCAGCGTCGTAGACTGCGGTCACACTTTGCAATCACGGCGCTGGAGCGATGCCGAAGTCGCCGGGTAACCAGGGTAAACATCGGGTTACTAAGCGCAGGGCCGCGCTTAGTAACCCGATGTTTACCCTGGTTACCAGCGTAAACGTAAAAAAACCAAACAGTACATACTTACATTCCGGTGTCTGTCCCCCGGCGTTCTGCTTCTCTCCACTGTGTAAGCGCCATAGCCGGAAAGCACAGCGGTGACGTCACCGCGTCACCGCTGTGCTCGCTTTCCGGCCGGCAGGCGCTCACAGTGCAGAGAAGCTGAGACGCCGGAGGACAGACACCGGAATGTGAGTATGTACTGTTTGGTTTTTTTACGTTTACGCTGGTAACCAGGGTAAACATCGGGTTACTAAGCGCGGCCCTGCGCTTAGTTACCCGATGTTTACCCTGGTTACAAGCGAACACATCGCTGGATCGCTGTCACACACAACGATCCAGCGATGTCAGCGGGTGATCAAGCGACGAAAGAAAGTTCCAAACGATCTGCTACGACGTACGATTCTCAGCAGGATCCCTGATCGCTGCTGCGTGTCAGACACTGCGATATCGTAACGATATCGCTAGAACGTCACGAATCGTACCGTCGTAGCGATCAAAATTGCACTGTGTGACAGTACCCTAATGTAAGCAGCCTTTTCTTACCTCAGCGTCCCTGGTATCTCCAGTATTAGATCAGAGTGACAGGGAGGACATTAGTGTGAGCCGCCTCTTCTTACCTCAACATCCCAGGTATCTTTGGTATTTGATCAGAAAAGGTCAATAACCGTGTGAGCAGCCTTTTTTTAGTTTCAACAAGTTTTTATTTTTATTTTCAAGATAAATCTAGAAAGCTTTACAACAAAATCCCACGCAGGGGAACATACTTGAATATTATCAAATTCCAAAGCAGCCTTTTTTTAACCTCATCACCTCTGATATCTCCAGTATTAGATCAGACAGACAGGGTGGAAACAGTGTGAGCAAGCTCCTTGTATTTGAGCACCGATAGTACCTCGAAAATTAAATCAGACAGTCAGGCCATGTGCACACGTTAAGTATTTTTCGCGTTTTTTTCGCGTTAAAAACGTGATAAAAACGCGAAAAAAACGCTTACATATGCCTCCTATTATTTTAAGTGTATTCCGCATTTTTTGTGCAAATGTAGCCTTTTTTTCCGCTAAAAAATCGCATCGCGGAAAAAAAGCAACATGTTCATTAAAATGCGGAATTGCAGGGATTCCGCACACCTAGGGGTCCATTGATCTGCTTACTTCCCGCACGGGGCTGTGCACACCATGCGGGAAGTAAGCAGATTATGTGCGGTTGGTACCCAGGGTGGAGGAGAGGAGACTCTCCTCCACGGACTGGGCACCATATAATTGGTCAAAAAATAAGAATTAAAATAAAAAACAGTCCTATACTCACCCTCGATGTCTTCCCGCCTCCACTGCACGCTGTCGCTTCGGTTCCTGTAGCTGGTGTGCGGTGAAAGACCTGCCGATGACGTCACTGTCCTGTGATTGGTCGTGAGCGGTCATGTGACCGCTCACGTGACCGTGACGTCACGGAAGGTCCTGTGCGCACAGACCAGCTATAGGAAGAGGAACGGACGCCGGTGAGGAGATGTCTGGGTGAGTATAAGCATTTTTTTATTTTTTTAATTATTTTTAAACATTCTATCTTTTACTATAGATGCTGCATAAGCTGCATCTATAGTAAAAAGTTGGTCACACTTGTCAAACGCTATGTTTGACAAGTGTGACCAACCTGTCAGTCAGTTTTCCAAGCGATGCTACAGATCGCTTGGAAAACTTTAGCAGAATGCAAGCTAATTACGCTTGCAGAATGCTAAAAAAAACGCGAAAAAAACGGAAAAAAAACGCAAAAAAAAAAATGCGGATTTCTTGCAGAAAATTTCCGGTTTTCTTCACGAAATTTCTGCAAGAAATCCGCAACATGTGCACATACCCTCAAGGTTGACGTCATTGTGAGCAGCTTCTTCATACATCAGTTGGTAGCTCCAGAATTAGATAAAAAAAAACATGTTGAGCAGCAGTGTGAGTGGCATCTTCTTTCCTCAGCACCTCTGGTATGTCCAGTATTACATCAGATACAGAGCGGACAGCAGTGTGAGCAGGCTTTTCTTACCTCAGCACTTCTGATATCTCCAGTTTTACATCAAAAAGGCAGGGTGCATAGTAGCATAAGAAACAAGTTCTAAACTCCGCGCCCCTATAATCTCCAGTATTAGATCAGGCAGACAGGTTAGACAGAAATGTGAACAGCCTTTTCTTACCTTAGCACTCCTTGTTTCTCCAGTAATACTGTAGATCAGACAAAGTGAGTGGACGTTAGTGAGAGCAGTGTCTTCTTACCTCAGAACCCTTGTTATCACCAGTATTAAATCAGAAAGACAGTGTGGAAAACTTCTTCTTACCTCAGCTCCCTTGGTATGTCCAGTATTCGAATATACAGACAGGATGGACAGCAGTGTGAGCAGCCTCTTTGTACCTCAGTACCTCTGATATCTCCAGTATTAGATCAGACAAAGTGTACAGCATTGTGAGCAGCCTCTTCTTACCTCAGCGTCCCTGTATCTCCAGTGTTAGATCAGAAAGACAGGGTGGACAGCAGTGTAAGCAGCCTTTTCTTACCTTCGCATCCCTGATATCTCCAGTATTAGATCAGGCAGACCGTAGACAGCAGTGTGGGCAGCCTCTTCTTACCTCAGTACCTCTGGTATCTCCAGTATTAGATCAGACAAAGTGGACAGCAGTGTGAGCAGCCTCTTCTTACCTCAGCGTCCCTGGTATCTCCAGTATTGGATCAGAAAGACAGTGTGGACAGCAGTGTAAGCTGCCTTTTCTTACCTTCACATCCCTGATTTCTCCAGTATTAGATCAGGGAGACAGTAGACAGCAGTGTGAGCAGCCTCTTCTTACCTCAGTACCTCTGGTATCTCCAGTATTAGATCAGAATGCCAGGGTGGACAGCAGTGTGAGCAGCCTCTTCTTACCTCAGCGTCTCTGGTATCTCCAGTATTAAATCAGAAAGACGTGGTGGACAGCAGTGTAAGCAGCCTTTTCTTACCTCCGCATCCCTGATATCTCCAATATTAGATCAGGTAGACAGCAGTGTGAGCAGCCTCTTCTTACCTCAGTACCTCTGGTATCTCCAGTATTAGATCAGACAAAGTGGAAAGCAGCCTCTTCTTACCTCAGCGTCCCTGGTATCTCCAATATTAGATCAGAAAGACAGGGTGGACAGCAGTGTAAGCAAGTGGCATCTGGACAAGTGGCATCTACATTATTAGTTCAGAGTATCCACATCTTCCTACACATAAAGGAAAAGGTCAAATCTTTTTACTGTGCATGCTTACAGGCACTTGTCCAAGTAAGATTCTAAGATTGGTTTAATTTAGTAACAAAAGGTTGTGGCTTGGACAAAATGAGTGTGATATACTAATTAAAACATTATTATAAATAAATGAATCACTTTAATTTTTTTCCATTTCCAGAAAACCCCTATGTAAATGGAAAAGTTTGCAATGTACAATATTTTAACAGTGCTTAACATAAGACTTGATTTACACACTCTTTTTTGTTGTGTAATAAGCAGACCGCTTATGAACGTATAATAATCTTACTGCCGGAGCCCGCATCAAAGCGGGGGTACTGACTTTGAACGTACTATCCCGTCTGATGTCAGTGAGGGGGCTAAAAGGACTCTGCCAGCACAGAATGACTGTTCAAACCAAGTACAGGCGCTCGATGCTTCACGGCGAGGCCAATCATTTATATACACCTTCTCACCAGCTTGTGTTCTCTCTATCTCCACGCTCTCACCCCCTTTAATTGACTGCTTTGGCTTCAAATTGCCAGAGAATGGCGAAGATAGATGGAAAACAAGCAGGTTTTTGTATGGAGCAGATTCTTATTACATGAGAATGTATTGTCATTTGAATGACATTCTTCTGCATTTTAAAAAGTTAAAGGGAACCTGTCATCAGGTTTGGCCAATAAGAAATACGGCCATCACCTTTTAAGGCTGATATACAGCATTCTATAATACTGTATATCTGCCCCCAACCCGACCTGTAAGAGAAGAAAAATAACTTTTATTACACTGCCCTGCGAGGCGGTGTGGTCCGATGGGCGTCACTGGTCTTGGTCCGGCACCTCCCATCTTCTTATGATCCCTGTTCTCCTGCTTGCTTTGTGTGGATGATGCATCCCTTCATCATGTCTCCTCTGCACTCTCTTCTCCTGTGCAGGCGTACTTCTCTGCCCTGCGCAGGTGCTGGGAAAGGTCAAAGAGCCCCGGCGCATGCGCACTGCAATACTTTGCTCTGCCCTCAACAGTGCAGAGAAGTACGCCTGCGCAGGAGCGCTTTGCCGAGGAGGCTGTGTGGATGACGAAGGGGCGCGTCATCCACACGAAGCAAGTAGGAGGAAGGGGATCGTAAGAAGAAGGGAGGCATCTAACCAAGACCAGTGATGCCCATTGGACTGGACTGCCCCGCAGGTGAGTATAATAAAATTTATTTTTCTTCTCTTACAGGTTTTGTTGGGGGCAGATATAAAACATTATAGAATGCTGCATATCAGCCCTGAAAGGTGATGGCCGTATCTCTTATCGGCCACACCTGGTAACAGGTTCACTTTAAGATCTATTTCCTGTGAGTTTCATCAATGCAAGTCTATTATTCTGGGTCTCTGCCTTGGAGACGTCCATGGTGTCCCTATAAGTACATTTACATATGGCGGTGATAAAACAGGACCAGATCTTTTATTAGAAAGCTATATGACATCTTATTTGTCTCCTTTCCATTGCTTCGTCATGTACAGCCAAATGTATCATTCCAGATATGAACACACTTGCCCAATATCTTGTGATTTTCATCTAATCGTGATGAAATGTGTTGAAGATTTATACCCAATGTAGTGCACAGACTGTTATTTCCCAGGATTGCTGGCAGCACTCATTGTGTTGAGGCAGACATATGGAATCGGCAGTAAATGGATCATACTTAATAAACATCCTGCTGCTTTCCCTGTGTAGAAGGAAACAGCGATAACATCCAGGTTGTATCGCTGTGATATCAACTGAAATAGAAACAAGAATGATTTCTCAATGCTGTGCTTTGCCTATCTAATATGCAATCACTCAAGATGGTTGTTTTCATGCATCTTACTTTATTTTTCTCTGTCAAATGTTCCTTTTCCCAGCCGGCATGCTGCTGTGCTATGACCTGCCTGTTCAGACGGACCGAGATGGCAGACCTATCAATCGTTTTCTTGCCAGCAGGGGCCGCAGTTACCAGCAGATGTTAACAGCCCTTATACATGAGGTATGGGTTACGTGCAAACAATCAGATCACTGATGATGAGGTCTGGAACAGTTGACAGACTTTACTGTTCATTGTCTCTCTTCATTGTACTAATTGAAAATCACCATTACAATACGGTACAAAAGTTTTCAGATCATATTTTACAACTGGTAATTTTTTTTAACTTTTATTTTTTGAAGATTAAACTGCATGATAAGGTTAGATCATAGAACAAACAGCATTTCTCATTGCTCATTGATTAACTGTCTGATAAAGTTAATCCTGCCCTTAACATACCATGGGTCTAATATCTTAACCAAAAGCATGAGGCACCCATGTCAGGCACCAAATATCACATCCTTTATCATCAGAGAATACTCCTAATCACCTAGGGACTAATGTGAGTCAAAGGGGAATCAAACCAAGGCTTCAATAACTTATCAATCTTTTTAGGACCTTGTGTATTTTTATATACCACCCTCTTATAGGAAGCTGCAGTATTTACCATATTGACTCAGTATGAAAAATCAGCGGGGGGTCTTCTATCAATCCATCTCATTGCTTTAGTCTTGCTAGCCAAAAACAATGTTTCTCTGAGAAGAGGGCATGGGTAGTGAAGCCAGGTCTCCTCATCAAGGATTCTTTATAAACACGCCTTAGGGCAAAGTGGCGCAGGGGATTGTCTAATCTCGATGAGGATAGCTATGACCTCTTTCCAAAAGTCTGCAATAGGAGGACAATAAAACATCAGGTATATAAAATCTGACATCTCTTCCCCACACGTATGGAAATCTGCAGTGGTAGATCTATCTATTTTATATAACCTGCTAGGTGTCGGTTGTCATTGATGGACTATATACATTTGGACTAGCTTGTTATTAAGGGGAGGTCAAAGCCTCACTCTAATCCCCCACTGCTAGGGAGGGTGTTTGTCACGATTCGGCTGGCAAGTGACCCGTTACCAGGGGCATCTTTCCTGGCTCTAACACTAGGGGGCGCCCTAGCTCGCCCTGTTCCCTGGGATACTTCAGATGGCAGACGTCGGGGCGTCCACCCTTGCCCTATCTCCTAGATTAGCCCTTTGTCTGTCCCCTTCCCTCACCCAGGAAGAGGGGGCGCTACTGTGCACTGCAGTACACCAACCCGACAGACAGGGTAACAAAGAGGAGGGTTAACTGAAAACTCCACGCACACAAAATATACACTCATGTATAACAGAGGTATTCACCAGAGTGTGTAGGGAGGGGGAAGAAATCAAAACAGGAAAGGATAAGGAATTTCCACCCGTACAAATCAGGCAACAGTTGCTAATAAATTCCTCCAGCACTCCTTCACAAAACCAACTTCTCCCACTCCTATGTCTTGCAGCAAATGCTAACTCAGATAAGGACTTGGTAATCAAGCCCAAATTTTATAGGGGAAAGGAATGGCTAAATGAGCACAGCTGAATGCAGGAATTTCCAACATAGCCTAGTAACCCCTGGTCTGCTGAAAGAAATAAACACGTTTAATACACTGGAGAAGTGCTTCTTCTCAGCAACGGGGTAGAACCACCAGATGCTGCGATCTTCCGGCTCCGCTCCATTGTGGTAACCCCGTGACAGTATAACTGTTCTCCATTTGGCGTCAACCAACAATGACTATGAAGAGCATCTCCTGCTTAGCATTTTAATTAGGGGATATGAGGATAAAGAGAAATGAGAAAATTTAATATGTCTGGGAACTGGGTATTTAGGGCATTCCTTAGTTGCAGATACCGAACGAAAGCATGCCTGGGGACTTGTTAGAGCTGTTGACTTTAATCAATGAGAACAAGAACATCCTGGATATATACCTGTGCTTGTGTCTTGACCCCTAAGTTTGACTAGAATTGAGTATCTTGGGAATGTAGCAATTTGGGAAAAGCACTGTTATGCCTCATCCCGCTTCCTCTGAAGAGTGGTTAGTTTCAGTTTGTGTCTTTTTGAGCCCCATATAAATTATGCTAAATGGGAGTTGATCAAGGCACAGAATCTGAATGTCCCAGAACATATAGGAATTTCTGGAAAACTAGCATTTTACTGACCTTGATTCTCTCATCTACTGACAGGAGGGCACTCCATATTCTAAATTTCTTGCGCAGGTGTGACAAAAGAGGGGATATATTTAAATCACGGAGTTGCTTGTGATTTCTTGTTATGTGTATACCTAGGTAAAAGTTGGATACTATTCGTTACCCTGCAGAATTCATCCTCTCCTTTCCACCCCATAGTGCTTAGTAACAACATGGATTTCTGCCAGTTTATTTTTAGACTGGAGAACCAGCCAAATTCATAAATCAGATCCATTACCAAAGGCAGTGTAACTCTTGGACTGGCCATAAACGGGATTAAATCATCTGCATATAACCCCAAGTGACCTTCATGGGAACCCACTTTCATCTCTTCATACCCTGTGTTCTGACAGATCCTGATGGCTTACGAGACATGAAATTATTAAAGTGAACCGGTCACCAGGTTTGGCCGATACAAATTACCGCCACCACCTATTCTATAATGCTGTATATAAGCCCCCGATCTGACCTGTAAGAGAAGAAAAATAACTTTTATTATACTCACCTGGGGGCGGTCCAGTCCGATGGGCTTCGATGGTCTTGGTCCGGTGCCTCCCGTCATCTTGCAATGCTGTTCTCCTGCTTGCTTCGTGCGGATGACGTGTCTCTGCGCCCATGCTACACATGCACACATCCCAACACCCTCACTCCCCGTACTCTGTCCACATACGTTTTTCACATCGCTACTCATACTGTGTCTGCATACATTCCCCCGTTTGCTCCCCAAACTGTCTGCACCCATCCCCCATACTGTTTCCTCATACATGCCCCCCATTCCCCCATACTGTTTTCTCATACGTGTCCCCCATCTCCCCCTTTGCTCTTCATTTTGTGTCCTCAGATCTCCCCCACACATTAAATCCCCCCATCCCCATGACAAATCTCCCCCCCACACATTCAATCCCCCATCTCCACTCCAATTCTCCCCACACACAATAAATCCCCCCTCCCTACTCACATTAAATCTCCCCCCCCACAATAAATCCCCCCATTTTTACTCACATTAAATCTCCCCCCCACAATAAATCCCCACTCACATTAAATCTCCCCCCACAATAAATCCCCACTCACATTAAATCTCCCCCCCACAATAAATCCGCCATCTCCACTCATATTAAATATCCCCCCATCCAATAATATATCCCACCATCCCCACTCACATTAAATCCCCCCCACCCCCACTCACATTAAATCCCCCCACAATATATCCCCCCATCCCCACTCACATTAAATCCCCCCCACAATATATCCCCCCATTCCCACTCACATTAAATCCCCCCCTGCACCTTCGGTGTCTTCAGCTCCACTGGAGCACTTACCACCAATCTGCATCTCTCCTGCTCTGCCGCGCGTGAGTGACGTCAGCAGCGTGATCACATGACCTGATCACGCTGCTGGCGTCGCTCTGACCCGGAAGTCAGAGCTTCAATTGTACTCGCGTCTCAGATGCAGTACAATTGAACACTGGGAGCCGGCGCGCCGCAGCTTCTCTGTGCCGGCTGTCAGCTTGACAGTCGGCACAGAGAACAGCTGACTCCCAGTGCCGGGGGGCAGCAGAATGCAGCCGCCGGGGAAGACACTGCGGACTGCCGCTTTAGGCGGCCCGACTGCGCCCCCCTGCCGGCTGCGCCCGGGGCACATGTCCCGGCTGCCCCCCACCCCTAGATACGCCACTGACCATATCCCTGTTAAAAAAAAAAAGAATTAAAATAAAAAATAGTTACATACTCACCCTCTGGGATCCAATGGCGCTCTGGCGATGGGCGCGCGGCTGCCGCCATCTTCTGTTCCCAGGATGCATTGCGAAATTACCCAGATAACTTACCGGTCTGCGAAGTCTTCTGGGTAATTTCGCAATGCATCGCCGGGAACGGAAGATGGCGGCCGGCGCGAGCTACAGAGGGTGAGTATAGCAGGGTTTTTTTTAATTATTATTATTATTTTTAACATTACATTTTTTACTATTGATGCCGCATAGGCAGCGTCAATAGTAAAAAGTTGGGAACACACAGTTATTAGCAGCGGTAACGGAGTGCGTTACCCGCGGCATAACGCGGTCCGTTACCACCGGCATTAACCCTGTGTTAGTGGTGACTGGAGGGGAGTATGCGGGCGCCGGGCACTGACTGCGGGGAGTAAGGAGCGGCCATTTTCTTCTGGACTGTGCCCGTCGCTGATTGGTCGTGGCTGTTTTGCCGCGACCAATCAGCGACTTGGATTTCCATGACAGACAGAGGCCGTGACCAATGAGTATCCGTGACAGACAGAAAGACAGACAGACAGAAGGACAGACAGAAAGACGGAAGTGACCCTTAGACAATTATATAGTAGATGATAATCAGGGTGTTTCTCATTAGACATAGTGAATGTGAAGCAGAACACTTGCGGCCAACTAGTATTTCTAGGCGAAAGAGATTGAATAAAAGGTGGGTGGTACAATGCTGTCAGTTATAATTGATGAGTGTAGCATAGGGCGATTATAATTCTTGCATTTGTTGCAATGTTTCATTAAAATATAAGGATTGAATTGATAAATTGATAAAAAAAAACATTAGCTGAGAAGAAAATGTTTACTTCTGCATCTAAAAGTTTGGGCACCCCTGGTTAAAATTACTGTTATTGTGAACAGTTAAGCAAGTTGAAGATAAAATGATCTCTATAAGGCCTGAGGTAGAGATGACACATTTCTTTTGTATTTTATTCCAAAAAATATATATTTATTATTTTTTTCATTTTAAAAATAACCAAAAGATATATGGGCCTATGCAAAAGTTTGGGAACCCTTGGAGATTTCTGTGCTCAGATTACTTTGTCCAAGGTTTCAGACCTAAATTAGCCTGTGAGGGTTACTGGTACCTGGTACTCTGAAAATGAAAATGGTGAATGACCACAAAGCAGGGGAAGGCTATAAGAAGATAGCAAAGCGTTTTCAAGTTGCCTTTTCCTCAATTCTAAATGGCCACAATGATCAAAGGTATGTGTTGAGAAAAAAGGGCACAGAATTTCAAGAAAATAACTTACCAACCAGTAAGCATGGGGTGGATCAATCATGATTTGGGTTCATGGTCGGACTGGGCCACCGGAGAAACGGGGGATTCTCCGGCGGGCCCAGGCACTGACACCTGCTGGCATACTGGCCTGCAGCTGCCTAGGGCTCCCCACTGCTCCAGGGGCCCCCAGCCAGTGGGCAGCTGCTATGGGGGCCCCGATGCCAGTGGAGCCGCAGTGGGTGACAGGAAGCAAAATCCCCTGTCCCCGCTGCTAAAGGGAAGTGAATATTCACTGCTTCCCACGCCCCCATGGGCGTGGAGAAGGGTGAATATTAATTTCACTTTAGCAGTGGGCAGTGTTTGCTGTAGTTTGTACATGAGTGCTTTTTAAACTTACAACTCCTGAGCCGCAGGCTGCAGCAGCAGCAGCCGAATATGTCAGCTGTAATCAGTGACACCCGCACTGCTCTCTCACTAACTGTGGGAGGAGCCACGAGCAGGACGTCTTCCCAGCGTGACGTCACCACTACTCCCGACTGGCACTCAGAGCTAGTCAGAGAGCACTGCGGGCGTCACTGATAACAGCTAACATGTTCGGCTGCTGCTGCGGCAGCTCAGGATTTGTAAGTACCACAGCGCTCCTTTCCTGCTGACTTTTTCTGTCACTCACCACTCTTCCCTGCGGTGGAGCAGGTCTTAAAGTTTAAGTTAACACTGATTGGCTGTGCTGTGGCCAATCAATGTTAGCTTTGTTTGTGTCCTCATCTCCCCAGCCATACAGCACAGCTCAGGTAATGAGCTGCTGTCATCTGTAACACGTGCTCCCCTCCCCCACAGTGTAAGCAGCAGAGGAGAAGTGTAAATGGGGGGCTTTAGTCTGGGGTGAGAGAGGGTGAGGGGCTAAGTTACTTAAGGATAAATGAGGGCCCCATGACCTCATCTCCCCTTTTACTCCTGACTGACTGAGCCCCCTCCCTCTATGTCACCCCTGACTGAGCCCCCTCCCCCTGTATCACCCTGACTGCGCCAGCACTCCCTGTATCACCCTGACTGCGCCAGCGCTCCCTGTATCACCCTGACTGCGCCAGCGCTCCCTGTATCACCCTGACTGCGTCAGCGCTCCCTGTATCACCCTGACTGCACCAGCGCTCCCTGTATCACCCTGACTGCGCCAGCGCTCCCTGTATCACCCCTGAATGCACCCCTCCCCTTCTGAATCCCCTCACCCCGGAATCACCCTGACTGAGCCCCCCTACCCCTGTATCACCCCTGACTGCAACCCCTCTCTCATATCACCCCTGCTGAATACCCTCGCCCCAGAATCACCCTGACTGAGCCCGTGTATTACCCATGACTGTGCCACCTCCCTCTATATGGGTTCAAAGAAAAAAGATCAGTCACAGGACCGCTGAAGGGAGACTCTGACACCTGGTGTCAGAGTCTCCTTCAGCGCTCCTGTGACGGATCTTTTTTATTTGAACCTGCCTCTGTCCTCCCTTGGAGGTGTTCGGCTAGAACTACGGTGGTGCTCGACACCCCCTCTGTCTCTCTGGGCTGCTTCCTCAGCGCTCCAATGTGACCGCCTTTACTGACCCTAGACCTCCCTCTATATGACCCCTAACTGCACCCCCTCCCCTGTATCACCATTGACTGAACCCCCTCCCCGTATCACCTATGCTGAGTACCCCGGAACCACCCTGACTGAGCCCCTGTATTACCCTTGACTGCACCACCTCCCTCTATATGACCCCTAACTGCACCTCCTCCCCTGTATCACCCCTGACTGACTGCGTCACCGCCCCCCCTGTATCAACCCTGACTGACTGCATCACGTCCCCCTGTATCACGCCTGACTGACTGCAAAACCTCCACCTGTATCACCCCTGACTGACTGCATCCCCTCCCCCTGTATCACCCCTGACTGACTGTCACCTCCCCCTGTATCACCCCTGACTGACTTTCACCTCCCCCTGTATCACCCCTGACTGACTGCGTCACCTCCCCCTGTATCACCCCTGACTGACTGCGTCACCTCTCCCTGTATCACCCCTGACTGACTGCGTCATCTCCCCCTGTATCACTCCTGACTGACTGCGTCACCTCTCCCTGTATCACCCCTGACTGACTGCATCCCCTCCCCCTGTATCACCCCTGACTGGCTGTGTCACCTCCCCCTGTATCACCCCTGACTGACTGTGTCACCTCTCCCTGTATCACCCCTGACTGACTGCATCCCCTCCCCCTGTATCACCCCTGACTGGCTGTGTCACCTCCCCCTGTATCACCCCTGACTGACTGTGTCACCTCCCCCTGTATCACCCCTGACTGACTGCGTCATCTCCCCCTGTATCACTCCTGACTGCGTCACCTCCCCCTCCATCACGCTGATTGATCCCCTCTCCCCCTTTGTCACCCCTGACTAAAACTTTTCTTTCCTTGCTACTAACAAAATGAGGCCCTTTATAAAACGTTATGGCCTTATAGGTGGCAGAGAGATTTCTGTAAAAAGTGTATGGGTGATGTGAGAGAAAACTCTTTCGATATTACTCCAATGTCATACATAATAATAATAATAATAATAATTTTTATTTATATAGCGCCAACATATTCCGCAGCGCTTTACAAATTATAGAGGGGACTTGTACAGACAATAGACATTACAGCATAACAGAAATCACAGCTCAAAACAGATACCAGGAGGAATGAGGGCCCTGCTCGCAAGCTTAGAAACTATGAGGAAAAGGGGAGACACGAGAGGTGGATGGTGACAATTGCTTTAGTTATTTGGACCAGCCATAGTGTTAAGGCCCCGTCTCACACAGCGACGCTGCAGCGATACAGACAACGATGCTGATCGCTGCAGCGTCGCTGTGTGGTCGCTGTGTGGTCGCTGGGGAGCTGTCACACAGACAGCTCTCTCCAGCGACCAACGATCAGGGGAAGTCCCCCTGCAGCACCCGGGTAACCAGGGTAAACATCGGGTTACTAAGCGCAGGGCCGCGCTTAGTAACCCGATGTTTACCCTGGTTACCAGCGTAAATGTAAAAAAAAAACAAACAGTACATACTCACCATCTGATGTCCGTCAGGTCCCTTGCCGTCTGCTTCCTGCTCTGAGTGCCTCCGTACAGTGAGAGCAGAGCGCAGCGGTGACGTCACTGCTGTGCTCTCACTTTACGGCGGCTCAGTCAGAGCAGGAAGCAGACGCCAAGGGACCTGACGGGCAACAGATGGTGAGTATGTAGTGTTTGTTTGTTTTTACATTTACGCTGGTAACCAGGGTAAACATCGGGTTACTAAGCGCGGCCCTGCGCTTAGTAACCCGATGTTTACCCTGGTTACCAGTGAAGACATCGCTGGATCGGTGTCACACACACCGATTCAGCGATGTCAGCGGGACCTCAACGACCAAAAAAGGTCCAGGCCATTCTGACACGACCAGCGATCTCGCAGCAGGGGCCTGATCGCTGGTACGTGTCACACATAGCGAGATCGCTACAGAGGTCGCTGTTGCGTCACAAAACTTGTGACTCAGCAGCGATCTCGCTAGCGATCTCGCTATGTGAGACGGGGCCTTAAGGCTCGGGTGTTCATGTAAAGCTGCATGAACCAGTTAACAGCCTAAGTATGTAGCAGTACAGACACAGAGTGCTATTAACTGCATAAAGTGTATGAGAACACGATGCAAGGAACCTGATTATGTGTTTTTTTTTTTTTTCTATTTTTAATAGGCCACACAGGGATAGTTAGGTTAATGCGTTGAGGCGGTAGGCCAGTCTGAACAAATGCGCTTTTAGGGCACGCTTAAAACTGTGGGGATTGGGGATTAATCGTATTAACCTAGGTAGTGCATTCCAAAGAATCGGCGCAGCACGTGTAAAGTCTTGGAGATGGGAGTGGGAGGTTCTGATTATTGAGGATGCTAACCTGAGGTCATTAGCGGAGCGGAGGGCACGGGTAGGGTGGTAGACTGAGACCAGAGAGGAGATGTAGGGTGGTGCTGAGCCATGGAGTGCTTTGTGGATGAGGGTAGTAGTTTTGTACTGGATTCTGGAGTGGATGGGTAGCCAGTGTAATGACTGGCACAAGGTAGAGGCATCGGTGTAACGGTTGGTGAGGAATATGATCCTGGCAGCAGCATTCAGGACAGATTGGAGCGGGGAGAGTTTGGTAAGAGGGAGGCCGATTAGTAGAGAGTTACAATAGTCCAGACGGGAATGAATAAGAGAAACAGTAAGAGTTTTTGCAGAGTCGAAAGTAAGAAAAGGGCGAATTCTAGAAATGTTTTTGAGATGCAGATAAGAAGAGCGAGCCAGTGATCGGATGTGGGGGGTGAATGAAAGCTCAGAATCAAGGATGACCCCAAGGCAGCGGGCATGTTGCTTTGGAGTAATGGTGGAACCGCACACGGAGATGGCAATGTCAGGCAAAAGTAGGTTAGTAGAGGGAGAGAACACGAGGAGTTCAGTTTTTGACAGGTTCAGTTTCAGATAGAGGGAGGACATGATGTTAGAGACAGCGGTAAGACAATCACTGGTGTTTTCTAGGAAGGTCGGAGTGAAAGCAGGAGAAGAGGTGTATAATTGGGTGTCATCAGCATAGAGATGGTACTGGAACCCAAATCTACTGATTGTTTGTCCAATAGGGGCAGTATACAAAGAGAAGAGGAGGGGGCCTAGGACTGATCCTTGAGGAACCCCAACAGTAAGGGGAAGGTGAGAGGAGGAGGAACCAGCAAAACATACAGTGAAGGATCGGTCAGAGAGATAGGAGGAGAACCAAGAGAGAACGGTGTCCTTGATGCCAATGGAGCGGAGCATAGTGAGGAGGAGCTGATGATCCACAGTGTCGAATGCTGCGGAAAGATCCAAGAGAATTAGCATGGAGTAGTGACCATTAGATTTAGCTGTTAGTAGGTCATTAGAGACTTTAGTGAGGGCAGTTTCAGTAGAGTGTAAAGAGCGGAAGCCAGATTGAAGAGGGTCGAGAAGAGAGTTATCTGAGAGATAGCGGGTAAGACGGGAGTGGACCAGGCGTTCCAGGAGTTTAGAGATGAAGGGAAGATTAGACACAGGTCTATAATTAGCGGCACAGTTTTGGTCGAGGGAGGGTTTTTTAAGTAATGGATGTATGATGGCATGCTTAAATTTGGAGGGAAAAATACCGGAAGTGAGGGAAAGGTTGAATATTTTTATGTGAGAGGTGACAGCCGGGGAAAGGGACTGGAGGAGATGTGACGGAATGGGGTCACTGGTGCAAGTGGTCGGGCGAGAAGATGCAAGGAGCCTGCTTACTTCTTCTTCAGTAACTGGTTCAAAGTCAGAGAGTGAACTAGATGCAGTGGGGGAGGGAGGACAGTGCCTGGTATGAAGAGATTGGGAGATGATTTCCTGTCGAATGTGCTCAATTTTTTCTTTGAAGTAATTGGCCAGATACATAAGTGATCTAGGACCCCCAGCACTAGAAGATGGGGCAGTTACATAATGTATTTGCTGCAGAGATCAAACAGAAAATTAACAGTGGAAATATACACAGACATTGTGCAGATATTGCTGCGTTTACTACTACCGCCATGGATTTTCTCAGATATAGATGAGATGTCATAAAATCCCCTCCTGTACACTGGTGCTATAACACATTGGACTAGTGGTTAATAAACAACAGGGAACATTTATCATTGAGTTTGAACCAAAACGTGGGTGCCAAACCCTGCTATATCATTAAGACGGGTACTACCTAATGTTATGTCCTGATATTAGTGTATTTTACCGCACAATTGGTGGTCTTGTATTTATTTCTATGTAGCTACATAGTGGGCCCCAAGAATGATTTTCTCTGGTGGGCCCAAGGTGCTCCACTCCGATGCTGTTTGGGTTTGTGTTGCAGCCAATGGCATAGGGAATATTTCCCAGGTAGATGGAAGAATGGATTCAAAGAAATTTCAACAAATATTTTGATGCCGCTGGCTCCTGCCTCCTGGAACCTGCTCCTCCGCTGCTTCTGCTCCCTCACCCAGCATTCACAGCCTCAGCAGGTGCATCTAGACTATAAGATACCCCTCCCCATTTTCCTCCAATATTTTGGAGGAAAATAGTGTGTCTTATATTCCGAAAAATACAATATATTTTTTTTGTTACTATTTTGTAACGGCATCTGGCCCAGGAAATCCTTTTGGGCCTAGTAGCAATTTCTGCTACTCAGCAGAGTATCCCACCCATGAAACAAGCTACACCGCCTTCTTTCTTTCTCAATCTAACCCCTCGGCTCTGGGGTGTCCACTCTCCCTCCAGCTCTCCCCTTCTCACAGGTGGACTACCGCGTGTTTTCACACTGTGGCGAATCTTTTGGGCCCAGGCATAAGAAGTCGTCGAGGTAATAGATAATATGTGACGCCTTACAAACGTCCATGACGACACATTCGAGGAAGCAACTAAACGCCTCAAATAGCAGGATATGGAGCACCCCATGGGCAAACAGCGATCTATGTAGTATGCTCCTTCACAGAAGCAGCCCAATGGGAGGACACTATTCGGAGGCACAGGTAGTAACCGGAACTCCCCCTCAATATCTTTTTTGGCCATTAGGGTGCCCCTTACCATCTTCTTGACCCGCCTGATTGCCTCGTCAAAGGAGGTACAGTACATAGTACTGTACTTGGTTCCGCATCGATGTTGTCGTTTACTGACCTGCCCCTTGGATATGACAAATGGTGGATTAGTCTGAATGTATTGGGTTCATTTTTTGGCACAACTCCCAACGGGGGTACCACTACGTCTTCTAAGGAAAGTGTTCTGAATGGATCCGCCGCCATCTCCCTGTTCGACGAACCGAACCCTAACACTAGGGAGGTGGCTCATCTCTACTAGCTACACTTTTATTTGGATTGTAACAGTGTGTATTGCTCTTTGTTTTTTTCTGTAGGTAAATATCCAGTCCACTGAGTGGCATCGATCCATCCTGCTTCCACAATCTTGGCTCGGCTTTATGACAAGGACCTACCATGCTGTACTACAGGTAGGTTGAAAAACACAGCATCCGGGTAGATGCACCCTCATTAATGAGGTTGTCTCACCATGCCATCAACTTCACATGTGACAAATTAAGGACAGAGGAGTACTTACATCAAAAAGAGAACCGGTGTGCAATGCATTCTTTTAAATGGCTGTGTAATGTCACAATTCTTTAACAGCCGACTATTTACATATCGTAGTCGTTCTCTTTTGTTGTTAAAATTACACTGTTTCAGATTTCAGTTTCCAGTCAGTCCTCTTCCTCTCTGCAGAGGCAATTTGCATATTCAATTTTCAGTCCTTCATTTATTTCTAGACCCCCTGATATGTAATTTGCAGCCTGATCCAAGTATCAGGTTTTTCTCGTGGGAAGGTCTCTCCCAGTAATATAGGTTGGATGTGAGGTTTATGTACAGTGACGTGCAAAAGTATTCACCCACTTGGCTTTATTACCTATTTTGTTACATTAAAGCCTGTGTTTAAATATGTTTGTAATCTGATTTGTGTGTGATGCATCAGCACTAAATAGTCCAAGTTGGTGATGTGAGAAAAGTATAGGCATACTCGTAAATTACATTTATGGGATCAAATTACAAAAAATTGGCATTTGCATATATATTCACCTTTTTTTTTTTTGTTTTGAAGCCCCTAAAAATTTCTTGTGCAAGTAATTACCTTCATAAGTCAGATGTTTAGTGAAAGGAAGTCCACCTGTGTGCAATCTAAGTGTCACATGGTCTGTCAGTATATACACACCTTTTCTGAAATGCCACAGGGGCTGAAATACCATTAAGGGAGAGGTGCCACTACCGAAACAACACCATGAAGACCAAGGAGATCTCTAAACAAGCCACGGACAAAGTTGTTGAGAAGTCTAAGTAAGGGTTGGGATATAAAAGGAAAAAAAAAATATCCCAATCTCTGATGATCCCCCAGCGCACCATCAAATCCATATTATCAAGTGGAAAGAACATGGTACCACAACAAGCCTGACAAGAGAGGGCCGCGCTCCAAAACTCTTAAGCCCGGGAAGGCGGGTATTAATCAGAGAGGGAGCTGCAGAGTTCCCAATCAGAGACTGGAGTATCTGTCCATAGGACCACAATAAGCCGTACACTCCGTAGAGATGGCCTTAATGGAATAGTGAGCAGCAAAAAAAGCCTTTACATGCACACACTCGTCTCTTCAGAGAGTAAGAGGACTAGACCTCTAGTGCCACCTATTGGAAATAGCAATCGTAAAAGTCAATGTTGACCCTTTAACGAGCCTTGTCACAAGACATGGGATAAAAGCCAAACCAGAATCTCAATTTGTAGACACTGTTTCGAGGTACTTCCTTTCGTCAGTGAAAAGTGTGAGATCTGGTTTTGCTGTGTGAGAGGCGTCTGACCATGATCCAAGTAGATCCAAGATCTCTCCTTGCGGAGAGTGACATGTTAAGTATGCTGAGATGAGGAGACTTAAAGCTGCAGATCTCACACTTTGCACTTATGAGGGGCAGTACCCTGAAACACAGTGTCTTCAAATTGAGATTCTGGTTTGGCTTTTATCAAAGTCATGTGACAAGGCTCGGTAAAGGGTTGACATTGACTTTTAGGATTGCTACTTCCAATAGGTGGCACTAGAGTTCTAGTTCTCTTCCTCTCTGAAGAGACTATTTGCCTATTTCTGTTATGATCCCAGTGGCTGAGGATCACAGGAAATGCTAGCTAAGTTACTAAACATAGAACAAGCTCTAGGGAGGTGGTAACTGGACTGACCGCAATCCTGATCCTATCCAAACACACTAAAGGTAGCCGGTGAACGTGCCTAAAATCCTGGACGTCTCGACGCAGCCTGAGAAACTGACTACCCCTAAAGAGAAAGCAAGACCTCACTTGCCTCAAGAGAAATAACCCCAAAGAAATAGGAAGCCCCCAACAAATAATAACGGTGAGGTAAGGAGAAAAGACACACGTAGGAATGAAAACAGATTCAGCAAATGAGGCCCGCTAATACTAGATAGCAGAAGACAGATAGAGAACTGTGCGGTCAGTAGAAAACCCTACCAAAATATCCACGCTGAGAATTCAAGGACCCCCACACCAACTAACGGTGTGGGGGGAGAAACTCAGCCCCCTAGAGCTACCAGCAAGCAGGGAAATCACATATTAGCAAGCTGGACAAGAAACATATAGAACACTGATGATCAAAAAATGAACAAAACGGAAACTTAGCTTCTCTTGAAGAAACTGGTAGCAAGGTAGTCAGAAGGCATCAGAATAGCACTGTATACATTGACAGCAGGCATAGACTGAGAGTCCAAGTGAGCTTAAATAGAAAACCAGCCCACAGACAACGAGACAGCTGATGCCAGTCACAAACCTGCAGAAAGACAGCACTCACACAGTACCACTTGTGACCACAAGAGGGAGCCCAGAAATAGAGTTCACAACAGTACCCCCCCCTTGAGGAGGGGTCACCGAACCCTCATCAAGACCCCCAGGGCGATCAGGATGAGCCGCATGGAAGGCACGAACCAAATCGGCCGCATGAACATCAGAGGCGACAACCCAGGAATTATCCTCCTGACCATAGCCCTTCCACTTAACTAAATACTGAAGCCTCCGAGAATCCAAGATCTTCTCCACCACGTACTCCAATTCGCCCTCAACCAGCACCGGAGCAGGAGGCTCAACAGAAGGAACCACAGGCACCACATACCTCCGCAACAAAGATCTATGGAACACATTATGAATGGCAAACGATGCTGGGAGGTCCAAAAGAAAAGACACCGGGTTAAGGATTTCCAAAATCTTATAAGGACCGATGAAGCGAGGCTTGAATTTAGGAGAGGAAACCTTCATAGGAACATACCGAGAAGACAGCCATACCAAATCCCCAACACGAAGTCGGGGACCAACACCGCGACGGCGGTTGGCAAAGCGCTGAGCCTTCTCCTGTGACAACTTCAAATTGTCCACCACATGGTTCCAAATCTGCTGCAACCTATCCACCACAAAATCCACCCCCGGACAGTCAGAAGGCTCAACCTGACCCGAGGAAAAACGAGGATGAAAACCAGAATTGCAGAAAAAAGGCGAAACCAAAGTAGCAGAACTAGCCCGATTATTAAGGGCAAACTCGGCCAATGGCAAAAAAGTCACCCAATCATCCTGATCAGCAGAAACAAAACATCTTAAATAAGTTTCCAACATCTGATTAGTTCGCTCGGTTTGGCCTTTCGTCTGAGGATGGAAGGCCGACGAAAAAGACAAATCAATGCCCATCTTAGCACAAAAAATCTGCCAAAATCTGGACACAAACTGGGATCCTCTGTCAGACACAATATTTTCAGGGATGCCGTGCAAGCGAACCACATTCTTAAAAAATAAAGGAACCAAATCGGAGGAGGAAGGCAACTTAGGCAAGGGCACCAAATGGACCATTTTGGAAAAACGATCACACACCACCCAGATGACAGACATTCTCTGAGATACTGGAAGATCTGAAATAAAATCCATGGAAACGTGCGTCCAAGGCCTCTTCGGGACAGGCAAAGGCAAAAGCAAACCGCTGGCACGAGAACAGCAAGGCTTAGCCCGAGCACAAATCCCACAGGACTGCACAAAGGAACGCACATCCCGCGACAAGGAAGGCCACCAGAAGGACCTAGCCACCAAATCTCTGGTACCAAAAATCCCAGGATGACCTGCCAACACCGAAGAATAAACCTCGGAAATAACTCTGCTGGTCCATCTATCTGGGACAAACAGTCTCTCTGGTGGGCAACAGTCAGGTCTATCAGCCTGAAATTTCTGCAGCACTCGTCGCAAATCTGGGTAAATGGCAGACAAAATCACTCCCTCTTTGAGGATACCAGCCGGCTCTGAAACTCCCGGAGAGTCAGGCACAAAACTCCTAGAAAGGGCATCAGCCTTCACGTTCTTCGAACCAGGCAGGTACGAGACCACGAAATCGAAACGGGAGAAAAACAACGACCAACGAGCCTGTCTAGGATTCAGGCGCTTGGCAGACTCGAGATAAATCAGATTTTTGTGATCAGTCAAGACCACCACACGATGCCTAGCTCCCTCGAGCCAATGTCGCCACTCCTCAAATGCCCACTTCATAGCCAACAATTCCCGATTACCAACATCATAATTCCGCTCGGCAGGCGAAAACTTTCTTGAAAAGAAGGCACAAGGCTTCATCACAGAGCCATCAGAGCTTCTCTGCGACAAAACAGCCCCTGCTCCAATCTCAGAAGCATCCACCTCGACCTGGAAAGGAAGAGAGATATCAGGCTGACATAATACTGGAGCTGAAGAAAACCGGCGCTTCAGCTCCCGAAAGGCTTCCACTGCCGCAGGAGACCAATTAGTCACATCAGAACCTTTCTTGGTCAAATCCGTCAAGAGCTTAACCACGCCAGAAAAATTAGTGATGAAGCGACGGTAAAAATTAGCAAAACCCAAGAACTTCTGAAGACTCTTAACAGATGTAGGCTGAGTCCAGTCATGAATAGCCTGGACCTTGACTGGGTCCATCTCAATAGTAGAAGGAGAAAAAATAAAACCCAAAAAGGAAACCTTCTGTACTCCGAAGAGACATTTTGAGCCCTTCACAAATAAAGCATTAGCACGCAGGACCTGAAACACCATCCTGACCTGCTTCACATGGGACTCCCAATCATTAGAAAAGACCAAAATGTCATCCAGATACACAATCATAAATTTATCCAGATATTCTCGGAAAATGTCATGCATAAAGGACTGAAACACAGAAAGAGCATTAGAGAGTCCAAAAGGCATCACCAAGTACTCAAAATGGCCTTCGGGCATATTAAATGCCGTTTTCCATTCGTCCCCCTGCTTGATACGCACAAGGTTATACGCACCACGAAGATCTATCTTGGTGAACCAACTGGATCCCTTAATCCAAGCAAACAGATCAGACAATAATGGCAAAGGATACTGAAATTTGACCGTGATTTTATTTAGAAGACGATAATCTATACAAGATCTCAGAGAACCATCCTTCTTGGCCACAAAAAAAAATCCTGCACCAAGAGGGGAGGAGGATGGGCGAATATGCCCCTTCTCCAAAGACTCCTTTATATAACTCCGCATAGCGGCATGTTCTGGTACAGACAAATTAAAAAGTCGTCCCTTAGGGAACTTACTGCCAGGAATCAAATTTATAGCACAATCACAATCCCTATGAGGAGGCAGGGCACCGGATCTGGGCTCATCAAATACATCCTGGTACTCCGACAAAACCTCAGGGACCTCAGAAGGAGTGGAAGAAGCAATTGACACCAAAGGGACATCGCCATGAATCCCCTGACAACCCCAACTTGACACAGACATAGCTTTCCAATACAAAACTGGATTATGGGCCTGCAGCCATGGCAGACCCAAAACCACAACATCATGCAAATTATGCAGCACAAGAAAGTGAATCACCTCCTGATGTACAGGAGTTATGCACATGGTCACTTGAGTCCAATACTGAGGCTTATTCTCAGCCAATGGCGTAGCATCTATTCCCCTCAGTGGAATAGGAAATTCCAAAGGCTCCAGAACAAAACCACAGCGCTTGGCAAACGACAAATCCATAAGATTCAGGGCAGCACCTGAATCCACAAAAGCCATAACCGAGTAGGATGACCAAGAACAGATTAAAGTAACAGACAAAATGAACTTAGGCTGTATAGTACCAATGGTGACAGGTTTAGCGATTTTTTTTAAGCGCTTAGAGCATGGTGAGATAACATGAGTAGAATCACCACAGTAAAAGCACAACCCATTTTGACGTCTATGACTTTGTCGCTCAATTCTAGTCAGAATTCTGTCACATTGCATTGACTCAGGTCTCTGTTCAGAGAACACCGCCAGAGGATGCGCAGATTTGCGCTCCCGCAAACGCCGATCAATCTGAATGGCCAAAGCCATTGAATCACTCAGACTTGCAGGCGTGGGGAACCCCACCATAACTTTCTTAATGGCTTCAGAAAGACCCTCTCTGAAATTTGCAGCCAGGGCACACTCATTCCATTGAGTAAGCACTGACCATTTCTGAAATTTTTGACAGTACACCTCAGCTTCATCCTGACCTTGAGAGATAGCCAGCAAAGCCTTTTCTGCCTGGTTCTCAAGATTAGGTTCCTCATAAAGCAGTCCAAGCACCAGAAAAAACGCATCCACATTCAGCAATGCAGGATCTCCTGGCGCCAGAGAGAAAGCCCAATCTTGAGGGTCGCCGCGTAACAAGGAGATAACAATTTTAACTTGCTGAGCGGAATCACCAGAGGAACGAGGTCTCAAAGATAGAAACAATTTACAATTATTCCTAAAATTCAGAAACCTAGATCTATCTCCAGAAAACAACTCAGGAATAGGTATCTTTGGCTCAGACATAGGGCCATGAACAACAAAATCCTGAATATTTTGCACCCTTGCAGCCAGATGATCCACACTAGAAGTCAGACTCTGAATATCCATGTCTGCAGCTGAGCTCAAAACCACCCAGAGATTAAGGGGATGAGAGAAGCTGGACAGACTGCAGCAAAGGAGGAAAAAAAAAAAAAAAAATTGTACTCAGGACTTCTTTTATCCCATTTCATGCGATGCATTAAACACTTTTTTGGCCTGCTGTACTGTTATGATCCCAGTGGCTGAGGATCACAGGAAATACTAGCTAAGTTACTAAACATAGAACAAGCTCTAGGGAGGTGGTAACTGGACTGACTGCAATCCTGATCCTATCCAAACACACTAAAGGTAGCCGGTGAACGTGCCTAAAATCCTGGACGTCTCGACGCAGCCTGAGAAACTGACTACCCCTAAAGAGAAAGCAAGACCTCACTTGCCTCAAGAGAAATAACCCCAAAGAAATAGGAAGCCCCCAACAAATAATAACGGTGAGGTAAAGAGAAAAGACACACGTAGGAATGAAAACAGATTCAGCAAATGAGGCCCGCTAATACTAGATAGCAGAAGACAGATAGAGAACTGTGCGGTCAGTAGAAAACCCTACCAAAATATCCACGCTGAGAATTCAAGGACCCCCACACCAACTAACGGTGTGGGGGGAGAAACTCAGCCCCCTAGAGCTACCAGCAAGCAGGGAAATCACATATTAGCAAGCTGGACAAGAAACATATAGAACACTGATGATCAAAAAATGAACAAAACGGAAACTTAGCTTCTCTTGAAGAGACTGGTAGCAAGGTAGTCAGAAGGCATCAGAATAGCACTGAATACATTGACAGCAGGCATAGACTGAGAGTCCAAGTGAGCTTAAATAGAAAACCAGCCCACAGATAACGAGACAGCTGATGCCAGTCACAAACCTGCAGAAAGACAGCACTCACACAGTACCACTTGTGACCACAAGAGGGAGCCCAGAAATAGAGTTCACAACATATTTCCCAGAGGAGCATTGTGGCTCTAAGTCTCCTCATTTCGACATGCTTAACATGTCACTCCGCAAGGAGAAACATTACTACTTAGATCACTTACACATACTTGTAAGACCTGTTTTGAATTTGCCAAAAGACATGGGAGACTTTCCAAATGTATGGAGGGAGGTGCTGTGGCCATAAGGGACCAAAATTTTACTTTTTGGTTACCTAGATAAACTCTGGCTCCAAACCAACACAGCACATCACCCCAATAACACCATCCTCACAGTGAATGTCACGACACAGCTGTCCGGGGACCAGGGGCTCCTTCCCTGTCTCTATCTCTAGGGGGCACCCTAACTTGCCCTGCTCCCTGGGATACTTCTGAAGGTAAAGATGACAGGGCCTCCACCCTTGCCTTATCTCCTGAGTTAGCCCTCCTTCTGTGCTCTTCCCCCACCCAGGGAAGAAGGGTGCTACTGTGCACCGTAGTACACCAACCTTACAAACAAAGCAACACAAGCAAGGGTTAACTGAAAACTCCAGGCGTACAAAATATTCACTCACATATAACAGAGGAATTCACTGGGGCATGGAGGTAGGGGAATAAACTAAGATAGAGAAGGATAGGTAATTACCACACATACAAACGAAGCAACAGTCACTGATAGCTCCTCCAACTCTACTTCTCATATGAACTCCTCTCCCTCTGTTAGCTATGCAGCAAATGCTAGCTTTGACAAGGATTTGTAACAGAGCCCAGATTATAAAGGGAAAAGGAGTGCCTAACTGAGCTCAGCTGTGAGCACAGGGATTTCCAACATGGCCGATTAACCACTGTTCTGTTAGAAGGAATAAACACATTTAAAATGAAGGAGAAGTGCTTCTTCTTAGCTCCGGAGTAGGAGCAATCAGACACTGGTCTTTTGAATATTTTTCGGCAGCAGGGACAGGGAAAATGGTCTGAGTTAAGGGGAACATGGAAGGTGCAAAATGCAGGTATATTCTTGAGCAAACCCTTTTTCAGTCTGTCAGTGATTTGAGACTGGGACAGAGGTTTACCTTTTGGCTATGTACCCACGTTGCTTTTTTTAATCGTTTTTGCTCAATTTTCCACTGCGGAAACGCTTACAAACAGCATCCCATTAATTTCTAATGCATTCCGCAATTGATGTGCCCATGTTGCGTTTTTTCTGCGGCGGAAACACATCGCGGTAAAAAACGCAGCATGTTCATTATTTTTGCGGAATCGCTGCAATTCTGCACCCATAGCCATGCATTAGAAAAACGCTTGAAAAACGCATGCAAAACACATCAATTAGGCTTCAAAAACGTGTATAAAACGCGTCTAAGTCCGCATGCGTTTTTCCTGCCAAGGGTGTGCAGATTTGAAGCAGAAACTTCTGCTTCAATTCTGCAACAAGGGCACATAGCCTTTAACAACACAATGACCCAAAGCATACTGCTACAGAAACAGTTGAGTGGTTTAAGGGGAAACCTGTAAATGTTTTGGCGTGGCCTAGTCAAAGCCCAGACCTGAATCCAATTGAGAATCTGTGGTCAGACTTGAAGATTGCTGTTCACCAGAGGAAACCATCTAACTTGGAGGTGCTGGAGCAGTTTTGCCTAAAGGAATGGGCAAAAATCCCAGTGGCAAGATGTGGAAAGCTCAAGGAATTTGCCATACCAACTGCTTGCAGCTGTAAATGTCACAAAAGGAGGCTCTATAAAGTACTAACTTTTAGGAGGGTGAATAGTTTTGCACGCTGAAGTTTTTAGTTATTTTGCCTTATTTGTTGTTCACAATAAAAAGAAAACCAAATGTTCACAGTTGTTGGCATGTTGTTTACATGAACATCTGATGCAAAACCTAAATAAACACAGCAAAACATGAAAAATGCCAAGGGGGAGAGAGAGAATACTTTTGCAAGCCACTGTATATTCAGAGTGCAGCTTTCTTGAATCCGCCTGTTGTAGCTGCCTTCCTGAGATACTCACTGCCTCCTCTGTCCATTGCTGATCTGTGTAAGACACCCTTCCCTTGCCTCCTATGTCTAAGGTCAGCTTCACAAATCCGCAGTTAAAGGTCCGTGTCTGGACTGACATTCAGTCTCCTGAGCCAGCTTTATCTAGTCTGAAGCAGTCAACTTCTTGTCAGGAGACCTGTGATTGGTCCTGATGGCCACGAATTGCAGTTTTGTGAAACTGGAGACACATAAAGGAGGGAGGAGCTGACAGCCATCAGGAGCGCCTCTGACAGATGTGTAACATTTTTGCAGAGTAAAGGGCTTACAGAAACACTGCAGCAGCAAAATGGTAGAACATTTGTTATGCAAACTATTTAGAAAGAATCTTCCTTTTGTGTTTGTGAAATAAATCATAAAAAGTTCTGTGTGAAAGTATGCATAGCTTTCAAGCTTCCGTTCATCCAGTTGGACAATTCTATACACTGTATAGCAAACCAAAAGTCTTGTAAGTAATGAGAACACCCAAAATTCTAAGGCTATGTGCACACGTAGGAAATGTGGTGCAGAATTTTCTGCACTAAATCTGCATCTGCAGATTTGATGCAGTTTCTGTGCAGTTTCTATGCAGTTTCTGCGCAGATTCTATGCAGTTTCTGTGCAGTTTCTATGCAGATTCTATGCAGATTCTATGCAGTTTCTGTGCAGTTTCTATGCAGTTTCTATGCAGTTTCTATGCAGTTTCTGTGCAGTACAATGTAAATCAATGTGAAAAAAAAAAAGCTGTGCACATGGTGCAGAAAAATCTGCAGCAGAAACGCTGCAGAACTGCACAAAAGAAGCGACGTGCACTTCTTTGAAATCTGCAGCGTTTCTGCGCAGATTTTTCTGCACCATGTGCACAGCTTTTTTTTTTTCCCATTGATTTACATTGTACTGTAAATCACAGTGCAGTTCTGCAGCGTTTCTGCAGCAGAAAAATCTGCTGCAGTTCTGCACCAATTCTGCACTAAATCTGCATCGTGTGCACATACCCTTAAGGTAAAGCCACAAACAAGGTACAACTAAAGCCACATAAGAGCTGTAGAATTTGATGGCGCTATATTAGCAAGCATAATAAATAAAGTGAGTCAGAAAGGAAGGCTGATAGCCTACCTGAAAAGTTTACTAAATCTACATGTCTGTATCATTTTTATTTAAGGAGGCACTCCCATGAAATTTTTTATCTTGTCTATATATTGCTGTCATCATATTATATAGCGCCGCGTACTTACAATTGCTCATTTTGCCTTCCTACCCAGTAAATTCTTCTCTTTTCCATCCATTAGGTCTATAACATCTTGTGATTAAAAACTGACTAGCTGAATCCTTCTAAGTAGGGTTGAGCGACTTTTGCTTTTTTAGGATCGAGTCGGGGGGCCGACCGAAACACGAAACCCAATGCAAGTCAATGGGGATTGATTTTTTTTTTTTTTCGCTCTCTCTCTCTCTCTCTCTCTCTCTCTCTCTCCGTCCCTGCAAAATTTGTGTTTCACTGTGGGAATCGCTATATCCCAAACGGTAAGATGGCGGTTTTACCCCTTGTGACGCCGCACAAAGCAAGCCGGAACCCATGTCATCATGCTGCACACACTCCTTCATTGGCTGAAAAAAATGGCGGGGAAAGCGTCATACGAAACGCGACTTTGGCGCGAAAATCGCCGACCGTGTGGCCGATCCCACGCTGGGGTCGGGTCGGGTTTCACGAAACCCGACTTTGCCAAAAGTCGGCGACTTTTGAAAATGACCGATCCGTTTCGCTCAACCCTACTTCTAAGTTCTATGTAGAAAAGGGAAGTCTCTTTTCCCTGCAAAAGTCCCTGGCAGGGGAAGGAGCTGAGCAGCTGAGTCAGGAGTTGAACAAGGGGATGACTCATGCAGGGAAAAGAAACTTTTTGTTTCTACATAGAGCGTTAAAGGATTCAGGTAGTCTGTTTTTAATCATGTGATGTTATAAACCTAATAAATATGAGAATAATTAACTGGGTAGACAGGCAAAATGAGCAATTGTAGGTACACATTGCTATACACCTTTTTTCAAATTATTGTGCAAATGATATTTTTCTTGGATTTTCCTAAATGGTCGGTGCAAATGATAGTCAGTCTAATAACAAGTCATCACCCGTTAGAGTATACATCAAATTTTATTGAAGAAACCTCCCAATGATAACAGAATAATCTCCAAAACCTCAAAATGCCCTGTTCAAAATTATTAGGCACAGTAGAATTTCTAAACATTTGATATGTTTTAAAGAACTGAAAATGCTCATTTGTGGAATTTGCAGCATTAGGAGGTCACATTTACTGAACAAAAAAGCTATTTAACTCCAAAACATCCTAACAGGCCAAGTTACATGTTAACATAGGAAGCCTTCTTTGATATCACCTGCACAATTCTTGCATCCATTGAACTTGTGAGTTTTGGAGAGTTTCTGCTTGTATTTCTTTGCATGAAGTCAGAATAGCCTCCCAGAGCTGCTGTTTTGATGTGAACTGCCTCCCACCCTCATAGATCTTTTGCTTGATGATACTCCAAAGGTTCTCTATAGGGTTGAGGTCAGGGAAAATGGTGGCCACACCATGAGTTTATTTCCTTTTATGCCCATAGCAGCCAATGACTCAGAGGTATTCTTTGCAGCATGAGATGGTGCATTGTCATGCATGAAGATGATTTTGCTCCTGAAGGCATGTTTCTGGTTTTTATACCATGGAAGAAAGTTGTCAGTCAGAAACTCTATATACTGTGCAGAGGTCATTTTCACACCTTCAGGAACCTTAAAGGGCCCTAACAGCTGTTTCCCCATGATTCCGGCCCAAAACATGATTCCTCCACCTTCTTGCTGACGTCGCAGCCTTGTTGGGACATGATGGGCATCCACCAACCATCCACTACTCCATCCATCTTGACCATCCAGGGTTGCTCGACACTCATCAGTAAACAAGACTGTTTGAAAATTAGTCTTCATGTATGTTTGGGCCCACTGCAACCGTTTCTGCTTGTGAACACGGTTTAGGGGTGGCCGAAAAGTAGGTTTATGAACCACAGCAAGCCTTTGAAGGATCCTACACCTTGAGGTCCGAGGGACTCCAGAGGCACCAGCATCTTCAAATATCTGTTTGCTGGTTTATAATGGCTTTTTAGCAGCTGCTCTCTTAGTCCGATGAACTTGCCTGGCAGAAACCTTCCTCATTATGTCTTTATCAGCACGAACATGTCTACTCAGATTCAGCCACAAATCTCTAAACAGTACGATGATCATACTTAAGTTTTCGGGAAATATCTAATGTTTTCATCCCTTGTCCAAAGCATTGCACTATTTGATGCTTTTCGTCAGCAGAGAGCTCCTTTTTCTTTCCCATGTTACTTAAAAACTGTGGCCTGCTTAATAATGTGGAACATCATTTTTAAGTAGTTTTCCTTTAATTAGAATCACCTGGAAAACTAATTATCACATGTGTTTAAGATTGATTTCAGTGAACTATTGAGCCCTGAGACACAATACCATCCATGAGTTTATTTGAAAAGCAAAACAAATAAATCTTTATGACACTTAAATCCAATTTGCATAATAATTTGGAACACGGTGTATAATATGATGATTGCAATATAAGAGGATATAAATTTTGATTGAAATGCTTCTTTTAGTATCAGCTTATTAATCTTTTGGGATCTAACGTTTCCTTTGATATTTGTAGGGCAGGCAAGCTGAGCTGGAGATGCAACTGAAGCATGGAAAAGATGACCCTCAAGAACTTCAGTATAAGACATTTACAGCTTGGCTATGGTAAAAAAGGAATTAACAGTCCTAAAAGTGTATTGTTTAGGCTCTGTTTACACCTTGTGTGCACTGTACATTTTTATTTAGCATTTCCATTTTTTACTCTACTCAGCAGTGTAAAAAAAGTTAGCTTTTACCACCCAAAAATATGACATAATGATTCATTGTATATGACAGATGAACGTAGTCTTCAAGTGACCCTTCACCTTGGGACTGAAAAGTGACTGTAGATTTTACATGTTTGATTACTCTACCTTGTGCCCTCATTTTACCTCCGTTTGCCCGTGTGCTTCAGTCAGCATTCCATTCCTCCTGCTTCAAAGATGGCTGTCTCAGTGGCAATGAGAGTGAAGTGTTAAACCTAACTCACGCCTTCCCCGTACTGCAGGATCAGAAAGACAGGAAAGGAAAGGTTTAGACCTATCACTGCACACCTGTGCCACTGTGGCAGCCGGATTAGATGCAAAAGGAAAGGAGTAGCAATCTGAATAGAGATGGCGGGAGGCAAACAGCAGGCACCAGGTAGAGTGATTAAGCATAAGAAATGTATAGTCACTTTTTAGTCCCAAAGGGGACGGTCGCTTTAACTCTTCTGAATATGTAAGTCCTACAATTACATGGCCAGAGGCCCAGATAATCAGTCACTTAGGGAGTCCATCGATAGCCTTATAGCTGTACAGTTGTGAATACTAAAGTCAGATGACAGCAAGTGGCCAAATTGGACAAAGCTTTGTCAATGGCTTAAAATACACAATAGGGTTGAAAAGATAGATTTATCTTCAATAAATTAACAGTAATATGAAAGCAGCAGCAAGTATGTCATCGCATTTTTCGCATTTGGTGAGAATATCACTTATTTAACACTCAAGCTGCACTGTGATGGATTTTCTGCACTTGACATTTGTTGGCTTCATTACTGTGTGATTAAAACTTCAATTGAGTAGAATCTGTTTAACTCCATCTTGACCGCCTGTTTTATGAGCTTTTTCAAGCCTATTAGTTCTCTTGACATGTTTATTTTAGTAATTTCTTCGATTGTATTGTAATAGCATTTCTGGAGCATCTTTTCCCCCCAAAAATAATATATTGTACTGTTCCTCTGTTAGGAATCCTGAATACTTTTAAATCAATTAACAGTTGGGTGTTGTCATTGCTCTTGTGAAAAAGTGTGTTTCTACATAATCTAAAGGCCTCCATACACATTAGGCGAACGTCAGTCCAACCCGCCGCTATCAGCGGAATTGGCTGATAGCTTAATGTGTACGGGGCCTCTGATTTAGGCTTTCCTGTCCTTTTATTTTCCAGTAGATTAGCTGTTACCAGAGTCTGGCTTTGGCTCTCACATATACAACACGGGAGCACTTAGCCAAGTGTGTGGGAGTCAAGAGAGATGGATTGTTCAGCCAACAGCTTTCTATTCTGTATGGGGGACGCAAAGCAATTTCAGAGCTGCAGTGGTGCTTCTAATGTAATACATGTACATTACATGTAATGTAATGTCCCTGCTTCAACTCTGATTCTTTTAAATCATAATGACAACCTAAAACATCCAAATGACCCTGATCAAAAGTTCACATACCCTGATGATTTTGGCCTGATAACATGCACAGTAGTTGACACAAATGGGTTTGAATGGCTACTAAAGGTAACATCCTCACCTGTGACCTGTTTCCTTGTAATCAGTGTGTGTTCATAAAGGCTGAGTGAGTTTCTAGGATCCAGACAGACTCTTGCATCTTTCATCCAGCCACTTACGTTTCTGGATTGTGAGACATGGGGAAAACAAAAGAATTGTCAACGGATCTACGTGAAAAGTGAACTGAATAAAACAGGAAAGGGATACAAAAAGAAATCCAAGGAATTGATAATGCGAGTCAGCAGCATTAAAATTGTGATTAACAAATGGGAAATCAGGGGCTCTGTAAAAACAAAATCACGGTCAGGTAGACCAACAAAAATGTCGTCCACAACTGCCAGTAAAATTGTTTGGGATGCAAAGAAAAATCCACAAATAACACCAGCTGAAATACAGGACTCTCTGAAAACTAGCAGTGTGGCTGTTTCAAGATGCACAATAAGGAGGCACTTGAAGAAAAATGGGCTGCATGGTATAGTCACTAGAAAAAGCCATTACGGCGCAAATGCTACAAAATATCTTGCCTACAATATGCAAAACAGCACAGAGACAAGCCTCAAAACTTCTGGAACAAGGTAATTTGGAGTGATGAGACCAAAATGTAACTTTTTGGCCACATCCATAAACATTACATTTGGAGAGAGGTCAACAAGGCCTATGATGAAAGGAACACCATTGCTACTGTAAAGCACGGAGGTGGAGCGCTGATGTTTTGGGGATGTGTGAGCTACAGTACATAGGCACAGGAAACTTGGTCAAACTTGAAGGAAAGATGACTGCAGCACGTTATCAGCAAATACTGGAGGCAAATTTGCACTCATCAGCCTGGAAGCTGTGCATGGGATGTACTTGGATGTTCCAACATGACAACAATCCATAACACAAGGCCAAGTCGACCGGTCATTGGCTACAGCAGAATAAAGTGAAGGTTCTGGAGTGGTCATCTCCGTCTCCTGACCTCAATATCATTGAACCACTTTGGGGAGATCTCAAACGTGCAGTTCATGCTAGAAAGCCCAGGAATTTACAGGAACTGGAGGCTTTTTGCCAAGAAGAGTGGGCAGCTTTACCATCGGAAAAAAAAGAACCTCATCCACAACTACCACAAAAGACTTCAAGCTGTCATTGATGTTAGAGGGGGCAATAGATGGTATTACGAAATGGGGTATGTGAACTTTTAATTGGGGTCATTTCGATGTTTTGGGTTGTCATTATGATTTAAAAAGAGAAAACAGTACTCTGCCAATAAATAGCTTCACCCAACCACTAACCATGCGTGGAAAAAAAGTTTTGGTGTTATCATTCATATTTTCTGAAAAAAGGCCAAGAAAGCAAAAATTCTGCCAGGGTATGTAAACTTTTGAGCACAGCTGTAGACTTGTATTTAGTTTTAACCTCCGGTTCACTCTAGCAAACACTGGAGCGATTCAGCAGATCATAATCTGCTGGAGACCTGTGGCAAGGGTGATAGATGGTGAAGACGGCAGCAGGTAAGTATGAGAGTAGGGTCAGGGACCTTAAATTAGAAGCACCACTCCTGCGTTAAAATAAAAACAAAAGCCTAGAGTTTTGCTTTAACAGTCAGCTCTGATTGGATAGTAAGAGGATGGACATATCCCCAGGTAGCAACACCCAGATTTCAATTTATTGATTAATTTCCAGGACGAATAACAAAGGAATGTCTGAACACAAAGTTCTAAGAAAGGAAGGAGGAAGAAATAGAGTCAGGAGATCATAAGATTACAGCTGATTCTTTCTTTGAGGTAAAGCATTGTTTAAAATCAGACAATGAAATGGTTTACCTCATAGAAAGAACCATCTGTGATCCCATGCTGTCCTCTCTTTTGCTTTCTACCCTGCCGAGGAACTATGGTATGATCAGACCATGTTCCTGCATGGTCAGACACAACCATTACACAGTACACTGCAGGGGCACATTTACAAGATTATCTCGGCACAGGAAAACATTTTTTTTTTCAATATATCCATTTGTGAAACTTATCTTTATTCCAAGATCTAATAATTAAAATGTACTTTGTTATTCAGAAAACCTCTTTTTTCATCCCCCAAGCCTGTTTTCACCTTCATAACCAGGCCAAATTTTACAATTCTGACCGGTGTCACTTTATGTGGTAATAACTCTGGAACGCTTCAACGGATCCCACTGGTTTTGACATTCTTTTTTGTGATATATTGTACTTTATGATAGCGTTAATGTATTCAATATGACCTGCATTTATTTGTGAAAAAATCAAATATTTGGCAAATATTTTGACAATTTTGCAGTTTTCAAACTTTTACTTTTTATGCTTTAAAACCAGAGACTTATGTCACACAAATTAATAAATACATTTTTTCACATGTCTACTTTACATCAGCGCAATTTTTGAAACTTAATTTTTTTTCTTTTGAGGTTAGAAGGGTTAAAAATTGACCAGTGATTTCTTATTTTTACAACAAAATCAATTTTTTAGGCATCACATCACATTTGAAGTGACTTTGAGGGGCCGATATGACAGAAAATAACCAAAATTGACACCGTTCTAAAGATTGCAAGCCTCAAGGTGCTCAAAACCACATTCAAGAAGCTTATTAACTCTTTAGGTGCTTCACAGGAACTGAAGCAATGTGGGAGGTAAAAATGAACATTTACATTTTTTTTCAGAAAAAGTTTACTTTTGACTCAATTGTTTTTATTTTTACAATGGGTAACAGGAGAAAATGGATCCCAAAATTTATTGTGCAATTTTGCACAAGTGCGAATTTGTGCAAGTACATTGATATCCCTTATGTGGGAGAAAACTACTGTTTGGGCGCATGGCAGGGCTCTGAAGGGAAGAACCACAATTTGACTTTTTGAACACAAAATTGGCTGGAATCTTTAGTAAACATCATGTCCGATTTGGAGAGCCCCTGATGTGCCTTAACAGTGGAAAAACCCCCACAAGTGACAATATTTTGGAAACTAGACTTTTTATGGAATGTATCTAGATGCGTTGAGAGCACTTTAAACCCCTGGGTGCTTCACAGAAGTTTATAACGTTGAGCTGTGAAAATAAACACTTTTTTCCCACAAAAATGTTATTAGCCCTAATTTCTTGATTTTCACAGGCATAACAGATGCAATTGCATCATACAATTTGTTGTGCAATTTTTCCTGAGCACACCATTATCCAAGAAGTATCGTTTCTCCTTGCGGAGATCGATATGCTAAGCATGCCGAGATGAGGAGACTTAAAGCCGCAATGCTCCTCTGGGTAATGTGCTAATTATGCAAATTGTCTCTTCAGAGAGGAAGAGAGCTAGAACTCTAGTGCCACCTATTGGAAGGTAGCAATCCTACACCGATACCTATATGGGGTCGAAAACTACTTTTGAGGCACAGTGCAGATCTCAGAAGGGAAGAAGCGCAATATTGGAGTTCAGATTTTCTTGGACTGGTTTGACAGTGCCATATCACATTGCCAGAGCTCCTGAGTTGCCAGAACAGTAGAAACCCCCAATAAGTGACGTCATTTTACAAACTATACCTCTCAATGAATTCATCTAGGGGTGTAGGGAGCATGTTGACACCATTTGTGCCTCACATGAATTTATACCATTGGGCGTTTAAAAAAGAATAATTACATTTTTACCTCATAAATTTTGTTTTAGCCCCAAATTTGTAATTTTTAGAAGAGCTACTAGGAAAAAATGGAACTCTTAGTTTGTTTTGCGATTTATCCTGAGTACACTAATACCCTACATGTAGTCAAGAACTACTTTTGAGGCAAAGTGCGAAATTCAGAAGGGAAGGAGCTCCATAATTTAGTGCAGAATATATATTTATGGTTTGCGGGTGCAATGACCCAATGGGAGAACCCCTGACAGGGGCGGACATACCGCATGTGCAGCCGGTGCGGCTGCACAGGGGCCCGGAGGTGGAGGGGGGCCCCGGCAGGATGGCTAATAATGATGGCAATCTGGCCAGTTTATCTGGCTCCGAGGCTCCGGAGGGCCCCTGGCCAGATTGCCCTCATGTGCTGCGGGCAGGGAGCCATCCATTCCTGCGCGTCCTGTCTCTCACACTGCAGCGTGTCCAGGCGCTGCTGGGCCAGAGAGGAAGCTGCCGGTGACTGTGATCCAAGGAGAGATAGGCGTGTGTGTGTCATTGTATCCGCGGAGTGCAGGGGGGCTTGACTTCATGATTCTGCAGACTTCTTCCTGTACAACTTCACTTCAACTCAGACAATACTCCTGCTCTGCATGTGCTGAAGCCAATCAAAGGACGGTGAAGTCCCATTAAGGCCCCGTCTCACATAGCGAGATCGCTAGCGAGATCGCTGCTGAGTCACTAGTTTTGTGACGCAACAGCGACCTCCATAGCGATCTCGCTATGTGTGACACGTACCAGCGATCAGGCCCCTGCTGCGAGATCGCTGGTCGTGTCGGAATGGCCTGGACCTTTTTTTGGTCGTTGAGGCCCCGCTGACATCGCTGAATCGGTGTGTGTGACACCGATCCAGCGATGTCTTCACTGGTAACCAGGGTAAACATCGGGTTACTAAGCGCAGGGCCGCGCTTAGTAACCCGATGTTTACCCTGGTTACCAGCGTAAATGTAAAAAAAAAACAAACAGTACATACTCGCCTTCTGATGTCCGTCAGGTCCCTTGCCGTCTGCTTCCTGCTCTCACTGAGATCCGGCCGTACAGTGAGAAGTGAGAGCACAGCAGTGACGTCACCGCTGCGCTCTGCTCTCAGTGTGCGGCGGCACTCAGTCAGAGCAGGAAGCAGACGGCAAGGGACCTGGACACCGAAAGGCGAGTATGTACTGTTTGTTTTTTTTGGTAACCAGGGTAAACATCGGGTTACTAAGCGCGGCCCTGCGCTTAGTAACCCGATGTTTACCCTGGTTACCCGGGTGCTGCAGGGGGACTTCGGCATCGTTGAAGACAGTTTCAACGATGCCGAAGTCGTTCCCCTGATCGTTGGTCGCTGGAGAGAGCTGTCTGTGTGACAGCTCCCCAGCGACCACACAGCGACTTACCAACGATCACGGCCAGGTCGTATCGCTGGTCGTGATCGTTGGTAAATCGCTTAGTGAGACGGGGCCTTTAGTCCCAGGAGAATGTGCTGGGGGAGGTCAGGAGAAAAGGGGGCTCCTCCCTCTGCATTCACTTACTGAGCGTGCCATAAAAAAGAACGGCAAAATTGCTGCCATAGAAAAACTTTACATCCAAAGCTTTGTAGCAGTCATAGCCAGCACGGCCAGGCTTTTTTTAGGAGGCGCAGCAGCTGTGGAGGAGGCTGGCAGCAGGTCCTCAAGGAGAGCTGTGTGCAGGGTCTCCAGTGCTATAGGTGCAGGAGGTCGTCCACTGTAGAGCGTCCCCCTCTGCGACCTGCTGCACTCATATGGCAGCAAAGGACCCAGAGAATAAGATGCAAAATAAATGGGATTTTACTATCTGTTCATATATCTGTCTGTCTATATATAATCTATATATTATCTATTATATATCATCTATCTATCATCTGTTATCTACTTATTATCTGTCTATATATTATCTACTTATTATTTATCTATTATCTATATATTTATCTATTATCTATCTACTAGCTATTATCTATCATCTATCTATTATCTATCTAAATATTATCTATCTATCCATCTATCTACCCCCAACAATGACAGCTCCTGGTGTATTTGGGATTTTGGACAATGGAGACTCACTGGACCAGCTATGAGACTCACACTAAGGCCGGGGTCACACATGCGAGAAACACGTCCGTGTCTCGCATGTGAAACCCAAGCTCTGGCGCCGGCACTTGGGAGCGCAGCGTGCAGATCCATGTGTTCCTATGCGGCCGCACGCTCCGCTCCACAGTGCCGGCGCCACAGCTTGGGTTTCACATGCGAGACACGGACGAGTTTCTCGCATGTGTGACCCCGGCCTTAGGGCTCATTTCCACATGCGAGTCACACGTCCGTATCCCGCATGTGGAAACCAAGCTCTGGCGCCGGCACTTGGGAGCTGAGCTGTGCAGCTCCATGTGTTCCTATGCGGCCGCACGCTCCGCTCTGGAGTGCCGGCGCCACAGCTTGGTTTCCACATGCGAGATACACGGACGTGTGACTCGCATGTGGAAATGAGCCCTAAAGGCCTCTGTGCACATTAGAGAGAAGTCAACACAATTTGATCATTTTTGCAGGTCTAAGAGAGCAATAAATGTATAACCGGACCTCCCGAATCTCCCCAGAGGTGGAGAAAAGGATCAGGCTCTTTGAACGTCAACTACTGATCCTCTTTCTCTCCTGTGAGATAATCCACTATCAGTGTTGGTAATGACTAAAGGTACCTTCACACTAAACAACTTGACAACGATATCGCTAGCGATCCGTGACGTTGCAGCGTCCTGGATAGCGATATCGTTGTGTTTGACACGCAGCAGCGATCAGGATCCTGCTGTGATATCGCTGGTCGGAGCTAGAAGGCCAGCACCTTATTTCGTCGCTGGATCTCCCGCAGACATCGCTGAGTCGGCGTGTGTGACACCGATCCAGCGATGTGTTCACTTGTAACCAGGGTAAACATCAGCAACAAAAAGTGGGTGAGCGGGCACCGTCCATTTGAAATTAATTAAAGGGGATCACCATATGCATACTCTGAACAGTGTACCACATAAGTAAATGTGTATGCACAAACTTGGGATCACCACACAGTAATTAGAAAAAATATACACAATCTTTATTTAGAAACAGTCCACAAAAAACAATTTAAAAACATTTAAAAACCCACACCATCGTAGTGGGGTACTGAGTCCATAACAATAATTGACAAATGTCACAAAATAATTGTAAAACACACCACAGCCTAATATTTGATATAATATCAGTGCACATAAACAGATCACATATATCGACCCATATACAAGGTTGCATTGACAATCACACTGTGTACCAGTGTGATTGGCTGATATAAAAGAGCCTGCCAAAAAAACCTAATTTCCTAGCTATAAACCCTCATAGGGAAATAGAGGGGAAGAAAGGAGGGCAATGGAACAAAAGTCCCAAATACTAGAGATATATGAAAATACCAAAAATGCCCTATACCTACTTCAACCCTTCAATAAAGGCTCTTACCCAGCTTTCCGGGGTGAAATGCCCTGCAACCCTGTGCTGTGCAGTTTATCCGATCAGAGGGGCTGTGTGGATACAAAGACCCACGCGTATCGACGCTGCCTGCGTCTTCCTCAAGGTCAGTATGCTCCCAAGTGGTATGTTTCTGGGTTTAAATAAAAAGAATAAGCAGTATAACTCCTACCAGGTGTGCAGAGCGATGGTGGTGTGAGTTCCTCCTCTCGGCGTCTCCCAGATCACACTGCGCAGGTGCTAGGAAATTCCCTCAGCTCCTGACACAGACCTAGTGCGCATGTGTGGGTTGCCATTATGATAGTTCCCATGGAGCTGGTAAGTTTCACTTTTGCCCTCAGGTACGGTGTCCTGTTTAGTTCAATCTGGGCTGTCGTGCTGAGCAGCAGTGAATGATTCACACCACACAGAAAAGTATACCAACTTCACAAACAGGCGCTCCTCACACTCACCCTGGCCAGGGTACACACCAACCACAAAGATCCTCACACTCAGGTAATCATTCATGTTGGGGGCACATCCTGTCGGACTATCCAAGGGATTTAGTCAATGGCCCATAAACTATATTTGATAGGTAAGAAGTCTGCACACGTGGCACAGTAATTATTATGCCTAACCAAAACTGACAGACAGCCTGTTGCTAGTGGGATGCTATGCACCTATACACATGGCTATGTTATAGAAGTACCTTCACAATTAAATATATGTTATTATAAGTATCATGAGTGGAATCATCATAAGAACAAAGATAATAAACATATCCACACATCATTAAAGAACACCTTGTCCAAATGATATGGTCCATGTGTCCTTATTGGTGCTTAGAAAGAAGAAGTCATTTTCAGGGCACATACTGGGAAAGAATATCCGCACGGAAATTTGACTATATAAATGAATTTTTGCTGTCCAGGAGATGAAGCCCCTGCGGTTTCCGACCATTCCATTAGAAGCTAGAGTCCTTATTTTTTGGGGGGGGGATCCAGTCTTTCCTATATAACGGTAGAGCTACATCATATGAGTAGCAACCCAAGTTCTTCGGGCTACCTAAAATAGAAAAGGCATGCTCAAATGGGGTGACAAAAATCATAAACAGCCCGGAGGCAATGCGAGCTAAGCCAGCGTCCTGTAGGTGATGCTATACACAGTTGTATTCCTGGCAAACCCAAAAAGAACTATGTTCTTTTTGGGTTTGCCAGGAATACAACTGTGTATAGCATCACCTACAGGACGCTGGCTTAGCTCGCATTGCCTCCGGGCTGTTTATGATTTTTGTCACCCCATTTGAGCATGCCTTTTCTATTTTAGGTAGCCCGAAGAACTTGGGTTGCTACTCATATGATGTAGCTCTACCGTTATATAGGAAAGACTGGATCCCCCCCCCAAAAAATAAGGACTCTAGCTTCTAATGGAATGGTCGGAAACCGCAGGGGCTTCATCTCCTGGACAGCAAAAATTCATTTATATAGTCAAATTTCCGTGCGGATATTCTTTCCCAGTATGTGCCCTGAAAATGACTTCTTCTTTCTAAGCACCAATAAGGACACATGGACCATATCATTTGGACAAGGTGTTCTTTAATGATGTGTGGATATGTTTATTATCTTTGTTCTTATGATGATTCCACTCATGATACTTATAATAACATATATTTAATTGTGAAGGTACTTCTATAACATAGCCATGTGTATAGGTGCATAGCATCCCACTAGCAACAGGCTGTCTGTCAGTTTTGGTTAGGCATAATAATTACTGTGCCACGTGTGCAGACTTCTTACCTATCAAATATAGTTTATGGGCCATTGACTAAATCCCTTGGATAGTCCGACAGGATGTGCCCCCAACATGAATGATTACCTGAGTGTGAGGATCTTTGTGGTTGGTGTGTACCCTGGCCAGGGTGAGTGTGAGGAGCGCCTGTTTGTGAAGTTGGTATACTTTTCTGTGTGGTGTGAATCATTCACTGCTGCTCAGCACGACAGCCCAGATTGAACTAAACAGGACACCGTACCTGAGGGCAAAAGTGAAACTTACCAGCTCCATGGGAACTATCATAATGGCAACCCACACATGCGCACTAGGTCTGTGTCAGGAGCTGAGGGAATTTCCTAGCACCTGCGCAGTGTGATCTGGGAGACGCCGAGAGGAGGAACTCACACCACCATCGCTCTGCACACCTGGTAGGAGTTATACTGCTTATTCTTTTTATTTAAACCCAGAAACATACCACTTGGGAGCATACTGACCTTGAGGAAGACGCAGGCAGCGTCGATACGCGTGGGTCTTTGTATCCACACAGCCCCTCTGATCGGATAAACTGCACAGCACAGGGTTGCAGGGCATTTCACCCCGGAAAGCTGGGTAAGAGCCTTTATTGAAGGGTTGAAGTAGGTATAGGGCATTTTTGGTATTTTCATATATCTCTAGTATTTGGGACTTTTGTTCCATTGCCCTCCTTTCTTCCCCTCTATTTCCCTATGAGGGTTTATAGCTAGGAAATTAGGTTTTTTTGGCAGGCTCTTTTATATCAGCCAATCACACTGGTACACAGTGTGATTGTCAATGCAACCTTGTATATGGGTCGATATATGTGATCTGTTTATGTGCACTGATATTATATCAAATATTAGGCTGTGGTGTGTTTTACAATTATTTTGTGACATTTGTCAATTATTGTTATGGACTCAGTACCCCACTACGATGGTGTGGGTTTTTAAATGTTTTTAAATTGTTTTTTGTGGACTGTTTCTAAATAAAGATTGTGTATATTTTTTCTAATTACTGTGTGGTGATCCCAAGTTTGTGCATACACATTTACTTATGTGGTACAGGGTAAACATCAGGTTACTAAGCGCAGGGCCGCGCTTAGTAACCCGATGTTTACCCTGGTTACCATTGTAAATGTAAAAAAAACAAACAGTACATACTTACATTCCGGTGTCTGTCCCCTCGCTGTCAGCTTCCCGCACTGACTGTGAGCGCCGGCCGGCCGTAAAGCACAGCAGTGACGTCACCGCTCTGCTTTACGGCCGGCCGGCGCTGAGACAGTGCAGGGAAGCTGAGGCCGGGGGACAGACACCGGAATGTAAGTATGTACTGGTTTACATTTACAATGGTAACCAGGGTAAACATCGGGTTACTAAGCGCGGCCCTGCCGATGTTTACCCTGGTTACCCGGGGACCTCGGCATCGTTGGTCGCTGGAGAGCCGTTCGTGTGACAGCTCTCCAGCGACCACACAGCGACGAAACAGCGACGCTGCAGCGATCGGCATCGTTGTCTATATCGCTGCAGCGTTGCTTAATGTGACGGTACCTTAACTCCCCACTCCTATTGGAAGCCCGTACGTTCCTAGGCCAGCTGAGTGTTCGTATATATTAGAGAAACAAATGTTTGACTGATGGTAACTTAAAGGGGTATTCCAATCTCCAACATCCTATCCTAATATGTATTCCGTATAATATCAGTAGAATATAATATATTTTTTCTGATTCTCTATGTAGCTTACCCCATGTGCAGGGCATTGCAGTAGATTAGGTATCCATGGTTATGCCCACTAAACACTAACTAACTGGTATTATATGAGTAATTGTAACCATAGATATCTAAGCTACTGCAATGCCCTGCACATGGGGTAAACAACGTAGCAAAACAGAAGAACTATATTTCTAATTGGAGGTATTTGCTAATATTATTATATTACACCTACTTCTTATTGGGATAGAATCTTGGAGATTTATTCACATTTTATTAGATATAACCTGACACCTCACTTTATTTAAAAACTGAAATGAAGTCGATGCATCATCTTATCCCATGTACTAGTGGACATACCTATATCATTAATAAAACATATGATAAAGAAATCTTGTCGTCAGATTCATCCTGTACAAACCATGAACGGCAGGAATCAAACACTGGCTGAGCGATTGCAGCCAAGTATTTATTACTCTGGAATGCTGCAGCTTTTATGAGCAAACATAGTCCAAAAAGCCAGCTGGGAACTATGCGAATAGTCCGAGGAAGTCACTGGCCGGCCTCTCTGCTAGCCCCCCTCCCGTGCCAGTTAAAAGCCAAATCTCTACCTATGGAGAAATCATAGCGAAAGAACTGTCAGTTAAAGTGATCAGCGCTGGGAATAGCCGGCAAGGGAGCACATCAGACCAATCAGCCAAGAAAGTAGTTTCTGGCTGGCTTTTTAAAGCAGTTTTACTCTCAAATATCGCAGCATTTCAAGGTATAGCTTCCAGGTTGCAATCATACAGTGTCTGACTCATGCTGCCCCTGGGCCGCATGCATTTAACATCTGGATCCCTTTAACAGAATGTCCTTTCTGCATATACAGTATTTCACAGATGGTGGGGAAAAGGCAATGATAGTGGTGGTGGAAAGGACAATGATGGTCGTGGTGGAAAGGGCAATAATGGGGGTGGTGGAGGAGGAAATGATGGACGTGGTGGAAAGAGCAATGATGAGGGTGGTAGTGGAAAGGACAATCATGGTGGAAAGAGCAATAATGGGGGTGGTGGGGAGGAGGAAATGGTTGAGGTGGTAGAATGGGCAATGATTGGGGTGGTGGAATGGGCAATGATGGGGTGGTGGGGGAGAAAGCAATGATGGGGGTGGTGGGGAAGAGGACAATAATGGGATGTGGGGGGAGCAGGACAATGAGGGGTGACTGGGATTGAGATGGGAGGAAAGGGGATTTATAATGAATTTAGGAACAGGGGGAAGTGGAGGAAGATGTTATTATCGCTTATTATGTACCCAGCCCATTAGTATATAGTGTACTCACTTATATATAGCACAGTCCCTTAGTATAGTGTACTTGCTTATTATGTATAGTGCCATCCCCCAGTATATAGTGTAGTCACTTTTTATGATGCTGTCCCTGATTATATAGCTTTTTCTGCTGTTATGTACAGTGCTGTCTCTTACATAGTGTATTCTTGTTATTCACAGCTCCCTCTTTTATTACATAGTCCCCTCTCTTTTTGGATATAAAATGACTGCTGATGGAGGAGCCGGTGACCAGACGATCACTCCATCAGCTCCTCCATTAGAAAGGTAGCTTTCCCATGCTCTATCAGCCATCATTGCATTATAGAGCTAGCAAGACAGGACGGTATGTAATAAAAAACAGGGCTCTATATAATCCTATATGTAAGGGACGGTGCTGTACATAACAAGAGAGGGCACTGTATAATAAGGGACGGCAATAAACAATCAAGAAGACTGTAATATATGTTTGCGTGTGGCTATCTATATATATATATATATATATATATATATATATATATATATATATATATATATATATATATATATATATATATATATACTGTGTATATGTATATATATATATATATACACTCACTGGCCACTTTATTAGGTACACCTGTCCAACTTCTTGTTAACACTTAATTTCTAATCAGCCAATCACATGGCGGCAACTCAGTGCATTTAGGCATGTAGACATGGTCAAGACAATCTCCTGCAGTTCAAACCGAGCATCAGTATGGGGAAGAAAGGTGATTTGAGTGCCTTTGAACGTGGCATGGTTGCTGGTGCCAGAAGGGCTGGTCTGAGTATTTCAGAAACTGCTGATCTACTGGGATTTTCACGCACAACCATCTCTAGGGTTTACAGAGAATGGTCCGAAAAAGAAAAAAAATCCAGTGAGCGGCAGTTCTGTGGGCGGAAATGCCTTGTTGATGCCAGAGGTCAGAGGAGAATGGGCAGACTGGTTCGAGCTGATAGAAAGGCAACAGTGACTCAAATCGCCACCCGTTACAACCAAGGTAGGCCTAAGAGCATCTCTGAACGCACAGTGCGTCGAACTTTCAGGCAGATGGGCTACAGCAGCAGAAGACCACACCAGGTACCACTCCTTTCAGCTAAGAACAGGAAACTGAGGCTACAATTTGTACAAGCTCATCAAAATTGGACAGTAGAAGATTGGAAAAACGTTGCTTGGTCTGATGAGTCTCGATTTCTGCTGCGACATTCGGATGGTAGGGTCAGAATTTGGCGTAAACAACATGAAAGCATGGATCCATCCTGCCTTGTATCAACGGTTCAGGCTGGTGGTGGTGGTGTCATGGTGTGGGGAATATTTTCTTGGCACTCTTTGGGCCCCTTGGTACCAATTGAGCATCGTTGCAACGCCACAGCCTACCTGAGTATTGTTGCTGACCATGTCCATCCCTTTATGACCACAATGTACCCAACATCTGATGGCTACTTTCAGCAGGATAATGCGCCATGTCATAAAGCTAAAATCATCTCAGATTGGTTTCTTGAACATGACAATGAGTTCACTGTACTCAAATGGCCTCCTCAGTCACCAGATCTCAATCCAGTGGAGCATCTTTGGGATGTGGTGGAACGGGAGATTCGCATCAGGGATGTGCAGCCGACAAATCTGCGGCAACTGTGTGATGCCATCATGTCAATATGGACCAAAATCTCTGAGGAATGCTTCCAGCACCTTGTTGAATCTATGCCACGAAGAATTGAGGCAGTTCTGAAGGCAAAAGGGGGTCCAACCCGTTACTAGCATGGTGTACCTAATAAAGTGGCCAGTGAGTGTATATATATATATATATATATACGATGTAGCTTTGTCGCCATAGAAGTTGAGGGGCCCAGACACATTTCTTGCACAGGGGCCCCAAGCTGTCCGTGTCCGCCCCTGACCCCTGAAGTGCCAAAAGAGCTGAAGTCCTGCAGAAGTGACAGCATTTTAGAAACTACAACTCTCATTGAATTCATCTAGGGGTGCAGTGATCAGGTTGACACCACGGGTGTGTCACAGAATTTTATACCAATGGGCAGTGAAGAAAAAATAATCACATTTGTACCACAAAAATGTTGTTTTAGTCCTGATTTTACATTTTCACAAGGGGAAATGGGCAAAAATGTCACCAAAATTTGTTACGCAATTTCTGCTGAACATGGAAATGCCCCATATGTGTCTGTACAGTACTGCTTAGCCATACGGAGAGAATCTGGAGGGACGGAGTGCTGTTTGCCTCCTGGAGCACAGATTTTTCTACAATAGTTTTCACATTCCATATACAGAGCCCCTAAGGTCAAGAAGAGCAGAATCCCTCCTCAAGTGACCCCATTTTGGAAATGATACTCCTTTGTGAATCTATCCAAAACTGTAGTAATGATTTTGACTCCATGGGTGTTTTCCAGAAACAAGCAGCAGTGGATGTTGCTGAGTGAAAATTGCAACTCTGCTATTCTAGTGCCTGTACATTTAAACAAGAAATCATGAAGCGCAAATCTAGTATGTGGCCCCTTTTGAAAAAGCTTGGCGGCGAAACGCGCGTCAGGGGGCTCCTGGTGACGAGTGGGAGAACTATCCGGTCACATTATGGGTAAGCATGCATAGGCTTTTACTTGTTCAGATAGGTTCCGTATGGGGTACGGTCTTTTGGCACCTGTATATTGGCTGGGAACCATCCTGTCCTCTATAGGTTGTATTGGCAATAGCCTAATTGCTAGCAGCATGCCTGCCTCCGGATTTACTTAGTATCTCCCATTCACATCCGTCTACCTACAGTTTCTTTCTGTTTCTACTTCCTGTATGGGTGCACAATTTTAATATTTATCTTTTTTTTTTTGTTTTTGGTGTATCATTCATTCTTTGAACTGAAATATCCTGCATGTCTATTGCTCCATTCCCTGACAGCAAGCAAGCTTGAATGGTAACATATCATTCATTCTTTGAACTGAAATATCCTGCATGTCTATTGCTCCATTCCCTGACAGCAAGCAAGCTTGAATGGTAACATATCATTCATTCTTTGAACTGAAATATCCTGCATGTCTATTGCTCCATTCCCTGACAGCAAGCAAGCTTGAATGGTAACATATCATTCATTCTTTGAACTGAAATATCCTGCATGTCTATTGCTCCATTCCCTGACAGCAAGCAAGCTTGAATGGTAACATATCATTCATTCTTTGAACTGAAATATCCTGCATGTCTATTGCTCCATTCCCTGACAGCAAGCAAGCTTGAATGGTATCAGAGTCCTTCTACCTTCGGCATTGATTCCTGCTTATATCTATATTTGTTAGCCAGCTTGTTATGCAATTGTTTTTGTTTCTAGATATTTAATTCTCTTCTGCTTGTCCTTATGCCAAGAGTTCGCATAACTGTTTTTCAAAGGGGTTTATGATCCATGTAGACCTGGACATTTGTTTATCTGATCACTACATTTATTGTGCCCTGCTGTCTCAATTGAGTTAGATTGATTGGTAACGAGAGGGGGGAAGACCAAAAAAAAAAAAAAAAAGTGAGATCTAAGAGCTGGCCACCTATAAATGTAGATATAGCTTGGGGAAGCATTCATGCAGGGGGCATTCGTGCACTATTATTCGTGTACATTTTTTTTTTTTCAAAGTACTTTTTTTTCTAAGTATTCAGCAGTTATAACATGGCAGATAGACAGGGCAGGAGACAGGTAAGACAATCAAAATCTATTCCCTATTCAGTTGGCACACAGCAAATACTCACCATATGTATTTGTATAATCTATATCATGGCTGCTGCTTTCACACACAATCACCGCCCTTGCATCAACTCTTTACACTCCATCCATATTGGCCCCTCTGTCCTGGCCTCTCCTATGTATAGCACTCATGCTCTGTTCACATTGCTCAACAGTACAGATCCATTCAGTCCCACCATCCAACACAAGAGACGCTCTCACAAATCACTTAACCATCTGCTCACTCTTTCTATCCTCCTTCTCCTAGTTGCTGGAGACATCTCTCCGAACCCCGGCCCCCCATGTTATAGCCAGTCAAACCTCCCAACTGCTACACCCAGAAACCCCTCTAACCTTATTAATATTCCATGCATGCCTTCTGTCTCTTTCAATTGTGCTCTTTGGAATTCTCGCTCTGTGTGTAATAAACTCTCCTTCATTCATGACTTCTTCCTTTCTAACTCTCTTAATCTCCTGGCTCTTACTGAAACCTGGATCCAGCAGTCAGACACCACCGCTGCTGCTGCTCTCTCATTTGGTGGACTACACTTTTCTCATACCCCAAGATCAGACAACAGAGCAGGTGGAGGCGTTGGTCTGCTCCTTTCACCCAAATGTACCTTCCAAGTTATCCCCCAAGTACCCTCACTTGTATTCCCTTCCTTTGAGGTCCATGCTGTCAGATTCTACGTCCCCTTCTCCATGCGAGTGGCGGTGGTGTATCGTCCTCCCGGCCCCTCTCACCAGTTCCTGGATCATTTTGCCACCTGGCTTCCACACTTTCTCTCTTATGACACCCCCACCCTCATCATGGGTGATTTCAATATCCCAATTGCTTCTCCCCTCTCCCCATCTGCTTCTCACCTTTTATCTCTAACCTCCTCTTTCGGCCTCTCGCAGCATACTAACTCTCCAACACATGATGATGGAAACTCCCTTGATTTGGTCTTCTCCCGGCTTTGCTCACTGGATGATTTCACAAACTCCCCTCTCCCGCTCTCTGACCACAACCTTCTTTCATTCTCTATCAAGAACTGCCATCCCGCTCAGGTCATCCCCACTTTCCACACTTATAGAAACATACAGGCCATTAACACCCAGAAACTTATGAAGAACTTGCAGTCTTCATTGGCCCCAATCTCCTCCATCTCTTGTCCTGATTCTGCTCTGAAGCATTACAATGAAACCCTGCAAAGTGCCCTGGAAGAAGCTGCACCTCCTATACATAGAACAACTCGGCACAGACGGCGACAACCGTGGCACACGCTGCAAACACGTTTCCTGCAGCGGTGCTCCAGGTGCGCCGAACGTCTGTGGAGAAAATCTAATCTGCCCGAAGATTTCATCCATTATAAGTTCATGTTAAAAACATACAACTCTGCCCTTCACCTCTCCAAACAAACCTATTTCAACACCCTCATCACCTCGCTGTCCAATAACCCTAAACGTCTCTTTGACACTTTCCGGTCCCTACTCAACCCAAGAGAGCAGGCCCCAACCACAGATCTCCACGCTGACGATCTGGCCAATTACTTCAAAGAAAAAATTGACCACATTCGACAGGAAATCATTTCCCAATCTCTTCATACCAAGCACTGTCCTCCCTCCCCCACTGCATCTAGTTCACTCTCTGACTTTGAACCAGTTACAGAAGAAGAAGTAAGCAGGCTCCTTGCATCTTCTCGCCCGACCACTTGCACCAGCGACCCCATTCCGTCGCATCTCCTCCAGTCCCTTTCCCCGGCTGTCACCTCTCACCTAACAAAAATATTCAACCTTTCCCTCACTTCCGGTATTTTTCCCTCCTCATTTAAGCATGCCATCATACATCCACTACTTAAAAAGCCCTCCCTCGATCAAAATTGTGCCGCTAATTATAGACCTGTCTCTAATCTTCCCTTCATCTCTAAACTCCTGGAACGCCTGGTCCACTCCCGTCTTACCCGCTATCTCTCAGATAATTCTCTTCTCGACCCTCTTCAATCTGGTTTCCGCTCTTTACACTCTACTGAAACTGCCCTCACTAAAGTCTCTAATGACCTACTAACAGCTAAATCTAATGGTCACTATTCCATGCTAATTCTCTTGGATCTCTCCGCAGCATTCGACACTGTGGATCATCAGCTCCTCCTCACTATGCTCCGCTCCATCGGCCTCAAGGACACCGTTCTCTCTTGGTTCTCCTCCTATCTCTCTGGCCGATCCTTCACTGTTTGTTTTGCTGGTTCCTCCTCCTCTCACCTTCCCCTTACTGTTGGGGTTCCTCAAGGATCAGTCCTAGGCCCCCTCCTCTTCTCTTTGTATACTGCCCCTATTGGACAAACAATCAGTAGATTTGGTTTCCAGTACCATCTCTATGCTGACGACACCCAATTATATACCTCTTCTCCTGTTATCACGCCGACCTTTTTAGAAAACACCAGTGATTGTCTTACCGCTGTCTCTAACATCATGTCCTCCCTCTATCTGAAACTGAACCTGTCAAAAACTGAACTCCTCGTGTTCTCTCCCTCTACAAACCTACCTTTGCCCGACATTGCCATCTCTGTGTGCGGTTCCACCATTACTCCAAAGCAACATGCCCGCTGCCTTGGAGTCATCCTTGATTCCGAGCTTTCATTCACCCCCCACATCCGATCACTGGCTCGCTCTTCTTATCTGCATCTCAAAAACATTTCCAGAATTCGCCCTTTTCTTACTTTCGACTCTGCAAAAACTCTTACTGTCTCACTTATTCATTCTCGTCTGGACTATTGTAACTCTCTACTAATTGGCCTACCTTTTACCAGACTCTCCCCGCTCCAATCTGTCCTGAATGCTGCTGCCAGGATCATATTCCTCGCCAACCGTTACACCGATGCCTCTACCTTGTGCCAGTCATTACACTGGCTACCCATCCAATCCAGAATCCAGTACAAAACTACTACCCTCATCCACAAAGCACTCCATGGCTCAGCACCACCCTACATCTCCTCTCTGGTCTCAGTCTACCAACCTACCCGTGCCCTCCGCTCTGCTAATGACCTCAGGTTAGCATCCTCAATAATCAGAACCTCCCACTCCCGTCTCCAAGACTTTACACGTGCGGCGCCGATTCTTTGGAATGCACTACCTAGGTTAATACGATTAATCCCCAATCCCCACAGTTTTAAGCGTGCACTAAAAACTCATTTGTTCAGATTGGCCTACCGCCTCAACGCATTAACCTAATTATCCCTGTGTGGCCTATTAATAAAAAACAACAACATAATCACGTTCCTCCATCATGTTCTCATACACTTTATGCAGTTAATAGCCTCTGTGTCTGTACTGTTACATACTTAGGCAGTTAACTGGTTCATGCAGCTTTACATGAACACCCGAGCCTTACACTATGGCTGGTCCAAATAACTAAAGCAATTGTTACCATCCACCTCTTGTGTCTCCCCTTTTCCTCATAGATTGTAAGCTTGCGAGCAGCAGGGCCCTCATTCCTCCTGGTATCTGTTTTGAACTGTGATTTCTGTTATGCTGTAATGTCTGTTGTCTGTATAAGTCCCCTCTATAAGTTGTAAAGCGCTGCGGAATATGTTGGCGCTATATAAATAAAATTATTATTATTATTATTATTTTTGTTATGTATTTTTGTAATAAAGTTGTCATTTTTACTATGATTTTTTGGACTTATTTACTCCTTTTTCTTGTTGTGTTTCGTTTAGTGCCTGTACATTGTAGTGCCAAGTACGTTTTGCCAGGCTCGTGCTTCTGGAGACATGCATCCGTAAATTAGGCGGGCTCTCATCGCTACAGAAATGTCAAACGTGTACACTACAGGTGGTTTAGGTGCACTGTGAGGCTCAGAAGGGAGGAGGCATTTGGTTTGGGAGTGCAAAATTAGTGTTTTTTTTTTGGGGGGGGGGCGAGGAATCATAGTACTTTTGATAGCCTTTGTACTGTTGTGAATTAGACTTTTTGGCTCCCTCTTGTGGTTACTAGTGATATGACTCTGGGATTGTCTTTCCTCAGTTTGGCACCCACCTGGGTCGTTAGTCCAGGGGAGTTGCTATATAAGCTTCCTGGATCCTTAGTCCAGTGCCTGGCATCGTTGTAATCAGATCCTTTCTGTTTGCTCCTGTCTGCTGGTCCGGGTTCGTGCAAAATTAAGCTAAGTCCTGCTTCTTTGTTTTTTGGTTATTTGCTTGCTCTCATTTTTGTCCAGCTTGTACTAAATGTGATTCCTGACCTTGCTGGAAGCTCTAGGGGGCTGGTGTTCTCCCCCCGGGCCGTTAGACGGTTCGGGGGTTCTTGAATATCCAGCGTGGATATTTTGATAGGGTTTTTGCTGACCATATAAGTCATCTTACTATATTCTGCTATTAGCTAGTGGGCCTCTCTTTGCTAAATACCTAGCTCATTCTTACGTTTGTCTTTTCCTCTTACCTCACCGTTATTATTTGTTGGGGGCTTGTATCCAACTTTTGGGGTCTTTTCTCTGGAGGCAAGAAAGGTCTTTCTTTTCCCTTCTAGGGTTAGTTAGTTCTCCGGCTGGCGCGAGACGTCTAGAACCAACGTAGGCACGTTCCCCGGCTGCTGCTATTTGTGGTGCTAGGATTAGATATATGGTCAGCTCAGTTACCACTGCCCTATGAGCTGGTTTTTTGTGTTTGCAGACTTAGGAATTATTTCTGAGACCCTCTGCCATTGGGGTCATAACAGTATGCCAGGCCAACATTGAATGTTTAATGCATTGCTGAAGTGGGATTATAAGAAAGGAAATTCTGAGTTTTTTTTTTTTTTTTTTTCCTCTCTTCCTCCCCTTTACCTCTGAGTGGCTTGTGCTTGCTGCAGACATGAATGTCCAGACCTTGATTACAAGTGTAGACCAGCTTGCTGCTCGTGTGCAGGGCATACAAGATTTTGTTACCAGTAGTCCAATGTCTGAACCTAAAATACCTATTCCTGAACTGTTTTCTGGAGACCGATTTAAGTTTAGGAATTTCAGGAATAATTGTAAATTGTTTCTATCTCTGAGACCACGTTCATCTGGAGATTCAGCTCAGCAAGTTAAAATTGTTATCTCTTTTTTACGGGGCGACCCTCAGGATTGGGCTTTCTCGCTAGCGCCAGGAGATCCGGCATTGGCAAATATTGATGCGTTTTTTCTGGCGCTCGGATTGCTTTACGAGGAACCCAATCTTGAAGTTCAGGCAGAAAAAGCCTTGCTGGCTATTTCTCAGGGCCAGGATGAAGCTGAAGTGTATTGCCAAAAATTTCGGAAATGGTCCGTGCTTACTCAGTGGAATGAGTGTGCTCTGGCCGCAAATTTCAGAAATGGCCTTTCTGAAGCCATTAAGAATGTGATGGTGGGTTTCCCCATTCCTACAAGTCTGAATGATTCCATGGCGCTGGCTATTCAAATTGACCGGCGTTTGCGGGAGCGCAAAACCGCTAATCCTCTGGTGGTGTTGTCTGAACAAACACCTGATTTAATGCAATGTGATAGAATTCAGACTAGAAATGAGCGGAAAAATCATAGACGTCAGAATGGGTTGTGTTTTTACTGTGGTGATTCTACACATGTTATATCAGCATGCTCTAAACGCCTTACAAGGGTTGTTAGTCCTGTCGCCATTGGTAATTTGCAACCTAAATTTATTTTGTCTGTGACTTTAATTTGCTCATTGTCTTCTTACCCTGTTATGGCGTTTGTGGATTCAGGTGCTGCCCTGAGTCTTATGGATCTGTCATTTGCCAAGCGCTGTGGTTTTGTTCTTGAACCGTTGGTAAATCCTATTCCTCTTAGAGGTATTGATGCTACGCCATTGGCGGAAAATAAACCGCAGTTTTGGACGCAGGTAACCATGTGCATGACTCCTGAACATCGGGAGGTGATTCGTTTTCTTGTTCTGCATAAAATGCATGATTTGGTCGTTTTGGGTCTGCCATGGTTACAGACCCACAATCCAGTCTTGGATTGGAAGGCAATGTCTGTGTCAAGTTGGGGCTGTCAGGGAATTCATGCTGATTCCCCGCCGGTGTCTATTGCTTCCTCTACTCCTTCGGAAGTTCCTGAGTATTTGTCTGATTATCAGGATGTATTCAGCGAGTCCAGGTCCAGTGCTCTGCCTCCTCATAGGGACTGTGACTGCGCCATAAATTTGATTCCAGGTAGTAAATTTCCTAAGGGAAGACTATTTAATCTGTCTGTACCTGAGCATGCCGCAATGCGTTCGTATATCAAGGCGTCTCTGGAGAAGGGGCATATCCGTCCATCCTCTTCCCCTCTTGGTGCGGGATTCTTTTTTGTGGCCAAGAAGTATGGATCTTTGAGACCTTGCATTGACTATCGGCTTCTGAATAAAATCACTGTTAAATTTCAGTATCCTTTGCCTCTGTTGTCGGACTTGTTTGCCCGGATTAAAGGTGCCAAGTGGTTCACCAAGATAGATCTTCGTGGTGCGTACAACCTTGTGCGCATTAAGCAAGGAGATGAATGGAAGACAGCATTTAATACGCCCGAAGGTCATTTTGAGTACTTGGTGATGCCTTTTGGGCTCTCTAATGCTCCCTCAGTGTTTCAGTCCTTTATGCATGATATTTTCCGGAAGTATCTGGATAAATTTATGATTGTTTATCTGGATGATATTCTGGTTTTCTCTGAAGATTGGGACTCACATGTGGAGCAGGTCAGGATGGTGTTTCAGGTTTTGCGTGAGAATGCTTTGTTTGTTAAGGGCTCAAAGTGTCTCTTTGGAGTACAGAAGGTTCCCTTTTTGGGGTTTATTTTTTCCCCTTCTGCTGTGGAGATGGACCCAGTCAAGGTCCGAGCTATTCATGATTGGACTCAACCCACGTCAGTTAAGAGTCTTCAGAAGTTCTTGGCTTTTGCTAACTTCTACCGTCGTTTTATCGCTAATTTTTCTAGCGTTGTTAAACCTTTGACGAATATGACCAAGAAAGGTTCTGATGTTGCTAACTGGGCTCCTGCAGCCGTGGAGGCGTTCCAAGAGTTGAAGCGCCGGTTTACTTCGGCGCCTGTTTTGTGCCAGCCTGATGTCTCACTTCCCTTTCAGGTCGAAGTGGATGCTTCTGAGATTGGGGCAGGGGCCGTTTTGTCGCAGAGAGGCCCTGGTTGCTCGGTAATGAGACCATGTGCTTTCTTCTCTAGGAAGTTTTCGCCTGCTGAGCGGAATTATGATGTTGGCAATCGGGAGTTGCTGGCCATGAAGTGGGCATTTGAGGAGTGGCGTCATTGGCTCGAGGGTGCTAAGCATCGTGTGGTGGTCTTGACTGATCACAAAAATTTGATGTATCTCGAGTCTGCTAAACGCCTGAATCCTAGACAGGCCCGCTGGTCATTGTTTTTCTCCCGTTTTGACTTTGTGGTCTCGTATTTACCAGGTTCAAAGAATGTGAAGGCTGATGCTCTTTCAAGGAGCTTTGTGCCTGACTCTCCTGGAGTCGCAGAACCAGTTGGTATTCTTAAAGAGGGAGTTATCTTGTCGGCCATTTCTCCCGATTTGCGACGTGTGTTGCAGAGATTTCAGGCTGGTAGACCTGACTCTTGTCCACCTGACAGACTGTTTGTTCCTGATAAGTGGACCAGCAGAGTCATTTCCGAGGTTCATTCCTCGGTGTTGGCAGGGCATCCGGGAATTTTTGGCACCAGAGATCTGGTGGCTAGGTCCTTTTGGTGGCCTTCCTTGTCACGGGATGTGCGGTCATTTGTGCAGTCCTGTGGGACTTGTGCTCGAGCTAAGCCTTGCTGTTCTCGTGCCAGCGGGTTGCTCTTGCCCTTGCCTGTCCCGAAGAGGCCTTGGACACACATTTCCATGGATTTCATTTCAGATCTCCCGGTGTCTCAGGGCATGTCTGTCATCTGGGTGGTGTGTGATCGCTTTTCTAAAATGGTCCATTTGGTGCCTTTGCCTAAGCTGCCTTCCTCTTCCGATCTGGTTCCTGTGTTCTTTCAGAATGTGGTTCGTTTACATGGCATTCCTGAGAATATTGTGTCTGACAGAGGATCCCAGTTTGTTTCCAGGTTCTGGCGATCCTTTTGTGCTAGGATGGGCATTGATTTGTCGTTTTCGTCTGCCTTTCATCCTCAGACTAATGGACAAACGGAGCGAACTAATCAGACTCTGGAGGCTTATTTGAGGTGTTTTGTTTCGGCAGATCAGGATGATTGGGTGACCTTCTTGCCGTTGGCTGAGTTTGCCCTTAATAATCGGGCTAGTTCCGCTACTTTGGTTTTACCATTTTTCTGCAACTCTGGTTTCCACCCTCGTTTTTCCTCGGGACATGTGGAGCCTTCTGACTGTCCTGGGGTAGATTCTGTGGTGGATAGGTTGCAGCAGATCTGGAATCATGTGGTGGACAACTTAAAGTTGTCACAGGAGAAGGCTCAGCGTTTTGCCAACCGCCGCCGCGGTGTGGGTCCCCGACTTCGTGTTGGGGATTTGGTATGGCTGTCTTCTCGATTTGTTCCGATGAAGGTCTCCTCTCCTAAATTTAAGCCTCGCTTCATCGGTCCTTACAAGATATTGGAAATCCTTAATCCTGTGTCCTTTCGCTTGGATCTTCCGGTGTCGTTTGCCATTCACAACGTGTTCCATAGGTCTTTGTTGCGGCGGTACGTTGTACCTGTGGTTCCTTCTGTTGAGCCTCCTGCTCCGGTGTTGGTTGAGGGCGAGTTGGAGTACGTGGTGGAGAAGATCTTGGATTCTCGTCTCTCCAGACGGAGGCTTCAGTATCTGGTCAAGTGGAAGGGCTATGGTCAGGAGGATAATTCCTGGGTGGTTGCCTCTGATGTGCATGCGGCCGATTTAGTTCGTGCCTTTCACGCTGCTCATCCTGATCGCCCTGGTGGTCTTGGTGAGGGTTCGGTGACCCCTCCTTAAGGGGGGGGGTACTGTTGTGAATTAGACTTTTTGGCTCCCTCTTGTGGTTACTAGTGATATGACTCTGGGATTGTCTTTCCTCAGTTTGGCACCCACCTGGGTCGTTAGTCCAGGGGAGTTGCTATATAAGCTTCCTGGATCCTTAGTCCAGTGCCTGGCATCGTTGTAATCAGATCCTTTCTGTTTGCTCCTGTCTGCTGGTCCGGGTTCGTGCAAAATTAAGCTAAGTCCTGCTTCTTTGTTTTTTGGTTATTTGCTTGCTCTCATTTTTGTCCAGCTTGTACTAAATGTGATTCCTGACCTTGCTGGAAGCTCTAGGGGGCTGGTGTTCTCCCCCCGGGCCGTTAGACAGTTCGGGGGTTCTTGAATATCCAGCGTGGATATTTTGATAGGGTTTTTGCTGACCATATAAGTCATCTTACTATATTCTGCTATTAGCTAGTGGGCCTCTCTTTGCTAAATACCTAGATCATTCTTACGTTTGTCTTTTCCTCTTACCTCACCGTTATTATTTGTTGGGGGCTTGTATCCAACTTTTGGGGTCTTTTCTCTGGAGGCAAGAAAGGTCTTTCTTTTCCCTTCTAGGGTTAGTTAGTTCTCCGGCTGGCGCGAGACGTCTAGAACCAACATAGGCACGTTCCCCGGCTGCTGCTATTTGTGGTGCTAGGATTAGATATATGGTCAGCTCAGTTACCACTGCCCTATGAGCTGGTTTTTTGTGTTTGCAGACTTAGTAATTATTTCTGAGACCCTCTGCCATTGGGGTCATAACATTGTACTACCAGCAACATGGAAGCCCCTATATTTCTGTTAACAGATGACAGATCTGAGTGTGGATTTGCTTTATTTTGTGTATTCAGTTAAACCTTTTATTGGGAACATTTTACATAATGTTTGAAATCACAGTTGTCTGGTGCTCTACATGGACCACTTACTTTGGGGTTTTCATCTAAATCTCCAAGTGACGTGATTCAGATGAAACCCCCGAGGGATCCATTCACTATAATAAATCAGTTACTCTGGACTGCGTTTGGCCTCTGTTCAGTGGTGTCCATCTTTTCATAAGTGCACAAAACTGTGGCCAACCACACTTTTATGCTTGCCGAAAAAGACAAACCACCAGATCACAGGCCAGATGGCATCCATGTGTCTCTGTCTACCTCATTATGGGGAATGTTTTGCCAGGGGTTCCACCTGAATCACTTATTTCAGAGATTTACACAGAAACCTCATGAGGTCCTATTTAATTACAGTATATTGGGGACAACTTTGGGGTAATTTTTTAATTTTACTTGAATGTATGTATTTTTGGCTGAAAGGCATGTTTGCAATAGGGTTTTATTGAAAAGGTTGCTTTATTTTATGTTATGCAGCTTTTGTTTATCACAGTACATTGCCAGTGTCAGAAGGAATTATGGTAACTTTGAATTTGTTAGTTAGCTCCTCCTCTGTCACTCCATTTCTCTCTCACCACTCCTTTTCCCTATCTCTCTATACTTCCCTCTGCTTTTCTCTATCTTTCTCCCCCTTTCTTTATCTAAATAGCAGAATATAAGTGCATAATTAGCAAGGCAAAAAATTATCAACTGGTGCAAATCCTACCAGGCAAAACTAAACCTCGTTACATCCTAAAAAAAAGATGAATGCAGTGCTCCAAAAGTCCAAAGCATAGTGGTTTACCGATCCATCATGTCAGGGTGACATTTTGTTCCAAGTGTGGAAAGTTCATATTTTTGGGGGGGTTATCTACACTACTGTGGAAAATTTTAGGGTCACTTAGAAATGTCCTTATTTTTTAAAGAAAAGCACAGTTTTTTCCAATGAAGCTTACATTAAATGAATCAGAAATACTCTATACATTGTTAGTGTGGAAAATGACTATTCTAGCTGCAAAGCTCTGGTTTGTAATGCAATATGTTCATAGGTGTATAGAGGCCCATTTCCAACAACCATCACTTCAGTGTTCTTATGGTACTTTGTGTTTGCTAACTGTGTAAGGCGGCTAATGGATAGTTAGAATACCCTTGAAAACCCTTGTGCAAATATATTAGCACAGCTGAAATAGTTTAGCTAGTTTGGCTGTTTAGAGAAGCTATAAACCTGACCATCCTTTGAGCTAGTTGAGAATCTGGAGCATTACTTTTGGTGGTTCCATTAAACTCTCAAAATGGCCAGAAAAAAATAACTCGACAGTCTATTCTTGTTCTTAGAAATGGAAGGCTATTCCATGCGAGAAATTGCCTAGAAACTGAAGATTTCCTACAATGGTGTGTATTACTCCCTTCAGAGGAGAGCACAAACAGGCTCTAACCAGAGTAGAAAGAGAAGTGGGAGGCCCCACTGCACAACTGAGCAACAAGACAAGTACATTAGAGTTCGTAGTTTGAGAAATCGACGCCTCACAGGTCCTCAACTGGCAGTTTCATTAAATAGTACATGCAAAGCGCCAGTGTCAACATCTACAGTGAAGAGGTGACTCCAGGATGCTGGCCTTCAGGGCAGAGTGGCAAAGAAAAATCCATGCCTGAGACTGGCTAATAAAAGGAAAAGATTAATATGGGCAAAAGAACACAGACATTGGACAGAGGAAGATTGGAAAAAAGTGTTATGGACAGACGAATCCAAGTTTGAGGTGTTTGGATCACACAGAAGAACATTTGTGAGCTGCAGAACAACTGAAAAGATGCTGTAGGAGTGTCTGTCGCCATCTGTCAAGCATGGTGGAGGTAATGTGATGGTCTGGGGTTGCTTTGGTGCTGGTAAAGTGGGAGATTTGTACAAGGTAAAAGGGATTTTGAATAAGGAAGGCTATCACTCCATTTTGCAATGCCATGCCATACCCTATGGACAGCGCTTGATTGGAGCCAATTTCATCCTACAACAGGACAATGACCCAAAGCACACCTCCAAATTATGCAAGAACTATTTAGGGAAGAAGCAGGCAGCTGGTTTTCTATCTGTAATGGAGTGGCCAGCGCAGTCACCAGATCTCAACCCCATTGAGCTGTTGTGGGAGCAGCTTGACCGTATGGTACGCAAAAAATGCCCATCAAGCCAAACCAACTTGTGGGAGGGGCTTCTGGAAGCATGGGTGAAATTTCTCCAGACTGCAAATTAACTGCTAGAATGCCAAAGGTCTGCAATGCTGTAATTTCTGCAAAGGGAGCATTCTTTGAGGACAGCAAAGTTTGAAGGAGAAAATTATTATTTCAAATAAAAATCTTTTTTTGAACCTTGTCAATGTCTGGACTAGATATTAAATTCATTTGTCAACTCATTTGATTAATAAAAGTATGAGTTTTCATGGAAAACACAAAATTGTCTGGTGACCCCAAAATTTGGAACGGTAGTGTATCTTTAGCTACTCCCCACCACCACTTTTAGTATGTCTCTTACCCCTTTTTCTCTTACTATCGCTTATCCCTCCCCTTCCTTTCTCTCCACCCACATCTCTATCATCTCCCCTCTCTCTGTAGATCTATCTAAATCTTTCTCTCTGTTGGTTTCGCTCTTCTCTCTCTTCTGTTTCAATCACTTACCTCCCCTTTCCCGATCGCTATCCCTCTTTCCCTTTCTTCCTTAAATCCCTCTTTTCTCTGTTTCTATCTATCTCTCTCCCAACCCTTTTCTTTCTCTTGCCCCCTTCTCTCTATTTCTATTTGCCCTTTTTCCTATAATCCCCCCATCCTGACCTTCTCAATATAAATCACTCTCACTTTTTTTTTTTTTTTTTTTACTGTGAACAGTATTCTGCATCGGGTTTATGACAAAAACAAATTCCCTGAAAATTATCCAAATAATTTAAAAACATTGAATATAACATGAATCGTACAGGTTTTAGCAAGGAACTGGTAATGTAAGGGGCCCCATACACATTAGATGACTGTCAGAACTGATCGTTCATCCAACTGTTATGTCGCCCGACTCTCCCATACCCAGGACTACGCTCTATGCTGAGTGCTCCTGTATTCTTTATGAGAAAGCCGCTGCCAGACCTTGCTGGCAGCTTATCTCCTGGAGATTAAAAGGATCTGTAAATGTAATCAGATATGCTGGCTCCATATCTCCCCTGATATTATCTGCTGGTGGAGAATTGTTCTACACCTTAGACTGTGGTTTGGGCCTGCCGATATCGATGGGTTCATCCGACATTAGTTTAACCCCTTCCCGACCTTTGACGCCACGTAGGCGTCATGAAAGTCGGTGCCAATCCGACCCATTACGCCTATGTGGCGTCATGGAATGATCGCGTCCCTGCAGATCGGGTGAAAGGGTTAATTGCAATTTCACCCGATCTGCAGGGACAGGGGGAGTGGTACTTCAGCCCAGGGGGGGTGGCTTCACCCCCCATGGCTACGATCGCTCTGATTGGCTGTTGAAAGTGAAATTGCCAATCAGAGCGATTTGTAATATTTCACCTAAAAAACTGGTGAAATATTACAATCCAGTCATGGCCGATGCTGCAATATCATCGGCCATGGCTGGAAACACTTATGTACCCCCCCCCCACCACCACCGATCTCCCCGGTCCTCCGTCCGGTGCTCCGCTCCACTCCGTCGTCCTGTCTGCTCCCCCGTCCTCCTGCCCGCTCCCCCCGTGCTCCGATGCCACCCCCCTGTCCTCTGATCCACCCCCCATGCTCAGATCCCCCCCCTCATACTTACCGGGCCTCCCGGTGTCCGTCCGTCTTCTCCATGGGCGCCGCCATCTTCCAAAATGGCGGGCGCATGCGCAGTGCGCCCGCCACTAGGGTTAGGGTTAGAACTAGGGTTAGGTGTAGGGTTAGGGCATGTGCACACAGTGCGGATTTGGCTGCGGATCCGCAGCGGATTGGCCGCGGATCCGCAGCGGATTGGCCGCTGCGAATTCGTAGCAGTTTTGCATCAGGTTTACAGTACCATGTACACCTATGGAAAACCAAATCCGCTGTGCCCATGGTGCGGAAAATACCGTGTGGAAACGCTGCGTTGTATTTTCCGCAGCATGTCAATTTTGTGCGGAATCCGCAGCGTTTTACACCTGTTCCTCAATAGGAATCCGCAGGTGAAATCCGCACAAAAAAACACTGGAAATCCGCTGTAAATCCGCAGGTAAAACGCAGTGCCTTTTACCTGCGGATTTTTCAAAAATTGTGCGGAAAAATCTCACACGAATCCGCAACGTGGGCACATAGCCTTAGGGTTAGGGTTGGAATTAGAGTTAGGGTTGGAATTAGGGCTAGGGTTGGAAATAGGGTTAAGATTAGGCTTGTGGTTAGGGTTACGGATAGGGTTAGGGGTGTGTTGGGGTTACAGTTGTGGTTAGGGTTGGGATTAGGGTTAGTGTTGGGATTAGGATTAGGGTTAGGATTAGGGTTAGGGTTGGGATTAGGGTTACGGGTGTGTTGGGGTTAGGGTTGGGGTTAGGGTTGTGATTAGGGTTATGGCTACAGTTGGGATTAGGGTTAGGGGTGTGTTGGGGTTAGTGTTGAAGTTAGAATTGAGGGGTTTCCACTGTTTAGGCACATCATGGGTCTCCAAACGCAACATGGCGCCACCATTGATTCCAGCCAATCTTGCGTTCAAAAAGTCAAATGGTGCTCCCTCCCTTCCAAGCCCCGACGTGCGCACAGTGGTTTACCCCCACATATGGGGTACCAGCGTACTCAGGACAAACTGGGCAACAACTATTGGAGTCCAATTTCTCCTGTTACCCTTGCGAAAATAAAAAATTACTTGCTAAAACATAATTTTTGAGGAAAGAACAATTATTTTTTATTTTCACGGCTCTGCGTTATAAACTTCTGTGAAGCACTTGGGGGTTGAAAGTGCTCACCACACATCTAGATAAGTTCCCTGGGGGGTCTAGTTTCCAAAATGGGGTCACTTGTGGGGTGTTTCTACTGTTAAGGCACATCAGGGGCTCTGCAAATGCAACGTGACGCCCGCAGACCATTCCATCAAAGTCTGCATTTCAAATGTCACTACTTCCCTTCCGAGCCCTAACGTGTGCCCAAACAGTGGTTTACCCCCACATATGGGGTATCAGCGTACTCACAACAAACTGGGCAACAAATATTGGGGTCCAATTTCTCCTGTTACCCTTGTGAAAATAAAAAATTGCTTGCTAAAACATCTTTTTTGAGGAAAAAAAAATGATTTTTTATTTTCACGGCTCTGCGTTGTAAACTGCTGTGAAGCACTTGGGGGTTGAACGTGCTCACCACACATCTAGATAAGTTCCTTGGGGGGTCTAGTTTCCAAAATGGGGTCACTTGTGGGGTGTTTCTACTGTTTAGGCACATCAGGGGCTCTGCAAACGTAACATGATGCCCGCAGACCATTCCATCAAAGTCTGCATTTCAAAACGTCACTACTTCCCTTCCGAACCCCGACGTGTGCCAAAACAGTGGTTTACCCCCACGTATGGGGTATCATCGTACTCAGGACAAACTGGACAACAACATTTGGGGTCCAATTTCTCCTATTACCCTTGGGAAAATAAAAAATTCCAGGCTAAAAATCATTTTTGAGGAAAGAAAAATTATTTTTTATTTTCACGGCTCTGCGTTATAAACTTCTGTGAAGCACCTGGGGGTTTTAAGTGCTCACTATGCATCTAGATAAGTTCCTTGGGGGGTCTAGTTTCCAAAATGGGGTCACTTGTAGGGGAGCTCCAATGTTTAGGCACACAGGGGCTCTCCAAACGCGACATGGTGTCCGCTAACGATTGGAGCTAATTTTCCATTCAAAAAGTCAAATGGCGCGCCTTCCCTTCCGAGCCTTGCCGTGCACCCAAACAGTGGTTTACCCCCACATATGAGGTATCGGCGTACTCAGGAGAAATTGCCCAACAAATTTTAGGATCCATTTTATCCTGTTGCCCATGTGAAAATGAAAAAATTGAGGCTAAAAGAAATTTTGTGTGAAAAAAAGTACTTTTTCATTTTTACGGATCAATTTGTGAAGCGCCTGAGGGTTTAAAGTGCTCACTATGCTTCTAGATAAGTTCCTTGGGGGGTCTAGTTTCCAAAATGGGGTCACTTGTGGGGGAGCTCCAATGTTTAGGCACACAGGGGCTCTCCAAACGCGACATGGGGTCCGCTAAAGATTGGAGTCAATTTTTCATTCAAAAAGTCAAATGGCGCTCCTTCCCTTCCGAGCCCTGCCGTGCGCCCAAACAGTGGTTTACCCCCACATATGAGGTATCAGCGTACTCAGGACAAATTGGACAACAACGTTCGTGGTCCAGTTTCTCCTTTTACCCTTGGGAAAATAAAAAAATTGTTGCTAAAATATCATTTTTGTGACTAAAAAGTTAAATGTTCATTTTTTACTTCCATGTTGCTTTTGCTGCTGTGAAACACCTGAAGGGTTAATAAACTTCTTGAATGTGGTTTTGAGCACCTTGAGGGGTGCAGTTTTTAGAAGGGTGTCACTTTGGGGTATTTTCAGCCATATAGAACCCTCAAACTGACTTCAAATGTGAGGTGGTCCCTAAAAAAAAATGGTTTTGTAAATTTTGTTGTAAAAATGAGAAATCACTGGTCAAATTTTAACCCTTATAACTTCCTAGCAAAAAAAAAAATTGTTTCCAAAATTGTGCTGATGTAAAGTAGACATGTGGGAAATGTTATTTATTAACTATTTTGTGTCACATAACTCTCTGGTTTAACAGAATAAAAATTCTAAATGTGAAAATTGCAAAATTTTCAAAATTTTCGCCAAATTTTCGTTTTTTTTCACAAATAAACACAGAAATTATCGACCTAAATTTACCACTAACATGAAGCCCAATATGTCACGAAAAAACAGTCTCAGAATCGCTAGGATCCGTTGAAGCGTTCCTGAGTTATTACCTCATAAAGGGACACTGGTCAGAATTGCAAAAAACGGCCAGGTCATTAAGGCCAAAATAGGCTGGGTCATGAAGGGGTTAATGTATATAGGCACCTTATGTTATGTACTGTATATAGTGAATGACCAAGCCTTCAATATTTTAATAGATATTTCTAAAGCTAAGTCTAATAAAACTGTCATGTTCTGGATTTTTTTCTGTTGTTGTACCCCAGGAGTAAGCAGTCTGTCTGTCTTTTGCATATTACAGGGTGAGAGATGCTCTTACTGAAGTCATCCGATCTGCAGTCAAGTAAGCTACAAGACATTATTTCATACTTTTTTTTTTTTTTTTTTAATGAAACCATACCACACCACATAGATCTACGACCTTCTACCACATATGTCCCACATGTTTTTTTGCCTATATATCTTTTACTTTCTGAGATATCCAACTGAAGGAGGCACTATTACAGGTAGTCCAATGTTGTCTGTAAGGTTATCGGTTTCAACTGGCTTGTTAAGAAAGTTATGGATCGCTCTGAATTGTTGAATGGGGAAGACCATTCTAACCTAACTCTTGACTATTTGTGTGCAGTCTCTTTCCCCAGACATGGATGCTTATCACCAATAAATTTGTATTCCTCGGTCACAGAGTCCCTCCGAGTCCTCTTTATCACAGACAAACAGATAAGGCAGCACAATGCGGCGCTAAGACTTGCAAGCATGAAACATGAAAATTGAACTGCATTACTGCACTAGAAATATGAAAAATGAGAGCTTTTAGTGCACAAATTGGCCAATTCATGTGTACCTGGTAGCCACTTTACGGCATCTCTCGTATACCAGGTCCTACACTTGCCTTTCCTCACTGAGAATAAACGTCTTCATCTGAATGGGATCCTACTGTGAATCCTCTTCTTAGACTAAATTTCTCTTTCTCTATGGAGGGGTAACGGACCTGCTGCGATTAAAACACCTGCAGCTAAGAGGCGGAGTGCTCAGTCAGAAGGATAATGGATACAAATCTAAAAAACTGACCGTCACATCCAAACATGAACCAAGTGTGAACAGGTGCTGAACCTAGAGTCACCAACTCGTAAACTGTCAAACAGATAAGGATGTGACGGTCAGTATTTTAGATTTGACTGTTTACGAGTTAGTGACTCTAGGTTCAGCACCTGTTCACACTTGGTTCATGTTTGGATGTGAAGGTCAGTCCCTCCGAGTCCTCTTTATCACAGAGTCCCTCCGAGTCCTCTTTATCACAGAGTCCCTCCGAGTCCTCTTTATCACAGAGTCCCTCCGAGTCCTCTTTATCACAGAGTCCCTCCGAGTCCTCTTTATCACAGAGTCCCTCCGAGTCCTCTTTATCACAGAGTCCCTCCGAGTCCTCTTTATCACAGAGTCCCTCCGAGTCCTCTTTATCACAGAGTCCCTCCGAGTCCTCTTTATCACAGAGTCCCTCCGAGTCCTCTTTATCACAGAGTCCCTCCGAGTCCTCTTTATCACAGAGTCCCTCCGAGTCCTCTTTATCACAGAGTCCCTCCGAGTCCTCTTTATCACAGAGTCCCTCCGAGTCCTCTTTATCACAGAGTCCCTCCGAGTCCTCTTTATCACAGAGTCCCTCCGAGTCCTCTTTATCACAGAGTCCCTCCGAGTCCTCTTTATCACAGAGTCCCTCCGAGTCCTCTTTATCACAGAGTCCCTCCGAGTCCTCTTTATCACAGAGTCCCTCCGAGTCCTCTTTATCACAGAGTCCCTCCGAGTCCTCTTTATCACAGAGTCCCTCCGAGTCCTCTTTATCACAGAGTCCCTCCGAGTCCTCTTTATCACAGAGTCCCTCCGAGTCCTCTTTATCACAGAGTCCCTCCGAGTCCTCTTTATCACAGAGTCCCTCCGAGTCCTCTTTATCACAGAGTCCCTCCGAGTCCTCTTTATCACAGAGTCCCTCCGAGTCCTCTTTATCACAGAGTCCCTCCGAGTCCTCTTTATCACAGAGTCCCTCCGAGTCCTCTTTATCACAGAGTCCCTCCGAGTCCTCTTTATCACAGAGTCCCTCCGAGTCCTCTTTATTCCCATTCCCAGCTCTTCCTGACATTAGTTTAAATCTGTGAACCCTCTAATCCCTCTCTCTTTGCAGAGACATGCCTGACTCAATCTGGTTGTTAAACATTATCGTTCATCACTAACCAAATGTTTATCATCTCATTTGCTAAGATGTGCTCTGTACATTACTGGTGAAGTTGCTATGGAGGAAGTCACTGTAAAAGTTGGAAGCTAGAATATAGCTGCATGAAAGTAAAAAAGGGTAATTCTAGTTCCAGCAAGTGAATATTATTCTTTACGTAATATAAAGTTCAACAGGTTTCCAATATACGCCTTTAAGGGTATGTGCACACGTCCGGATTTCTTGCAGAAATTTCCTGAAGAAAACCGGAAATTTTCTGCAAGAAATCCGCAATTTTTTTTTCCGTTTTTTTTTTTTGTTTTTTTCGCGGTTTTTTTAGCATTCTGCAAGCGTAATTAGCTTGCAGAATACTAAAGTTTTCCAAGCGATCTGTAGCATCGCTTGGAAAACTGACTGACAAGTTGGTCACACTTGTCAAACATACTGTTTGACAAGTGTGACCAACTTTTTACTATAGATGCTGCTTATGCAGCATCTATAGTAAAAGATAGAATGTTTAAAAATAATTTAAAAAATGGTTATACTCACCCTCTGCAGACAGCAAATCTCCTCAGCGGCGTCCGTTCCTATAGATGCCGGTGTGGTTCAGGACCTTCGATGACGTCGCGGCTTGTGATTGGTCGCGTGAGTCACATGAGCGGTCACGCGACCAATCACAAGACAGCGACGTCATCACAGGTCCTGAACCACACCATCTATAGGAACGGAAGAGAGAGCATGCACCGGAGAGGCGGGAACACTTCGGGGGCCATCAGAGGGTGAGTATATCAGTATTTTTTATTTTAATGCTCTTTTTTTTACCAATTATATGGTGCCCAGTCCGTGGAGGAGAGTCTCCTCTCCTCCACCCTGGGTACCAACCGCACATAATCTGCTTACTTCCCGCATGGTGGGCATAGCCCCGTGCGGGAAGTAAGCAGATCAATGCACTCCTAGGTGTGCGGAATCCCCGCAATTCCGCATTTTTAGGCCATGTGCACACGTTCAGGATTTTTCGCGGTTTTTTTTCGCGTTTTTTCGCTATAAAAACGTGATAAAAACGCAAAAAAAAACGCTTACATATGCCTCCTATTATTTACAGGGTATTCCGCATTTTTTGTGCAAATGTTGCATTTTTTTCTGCGAAAAAATCGCATCGCGGAAAAAAAAGCAACAAGTTCATTAAAAATGCGGAATTGCGGGGATTCCGCACACCTAGGAGTGCATTGATCTGCTTACTTCCCGCACGGGGCTGTGCCCACCATGCGGGAAGTAAGCAGATCATGTGCAGTTGGTACCCAGGGTGGAGGAGAGGAGACTCTCCTCCACGGACTGGGCACTGTATAATTGGTAAAAAAAAAAGAATCAAAATAAAAAATAGTGATATACTCACCCTCTGATGGCCCCCGAAGTGTTCCCGCCTCTCCGGTGCATGCTTTCTCTTCCGTTCCTATAGATGGTGTGGTTCAGGACCTGTGATGACGTCGCTGTCTTGTGATTGGTCGCGTGACCGCTCATGTGACTCACGCGACCAATCACAAGCCGCGACGTCATCGAAGGTCCTGAACCACACCGGCATCTATAGGAACGGACGCCGCTGAGGAGATTGGCTGTCTGCAGAGGGTGAGTATAACCATTTTTTAAATTTTTTTAATTATTTTTAAACATTCTATCTTTTACTATAGATGCTGCATAAGCAGCATCTATAGTATAAAAAGTTGGTCACAGTGTGACCAACTTGTCAGTCAGTTTTCCAAGCGATGCTACAGATCGCTTGGAAAACGTTAGCATTCTGCAAGCTAATTACGCTTGCAGAATGCTAAAAAAAACCGCGAAAAAAACGCAAAAAAAACGCAAAAAAAAAAAATGCGGATTTCTTGCAGAAAATTTCCGGTTTTCTTCAGGAAATTTCTGCAAGAAATCCGGACGTGTGCACATACCCTTAATGAACATGTTGCTTTTTTTTCCGCGATGCAATTTTTTCGCAGAAAAAAATGCAACATTTGCACAAAAAATGCGGAATACCCTGTATATAATAGGAGGCATATGTAAGCTTTTTTTTCGCGTTTTTATCACGTTTTTATAGCGAAAAAACGCGAAAAATCCTTAACGTGTGCAAAGAGCTTAAATGTTACCATTTCCCTTATTTATAGGGCTTTGCCCTTAAGCAGTTTACATCAGTAGTCAGCACTATTTGGACAGCCCTAATCCTCTACTTGATAACTCAGTTGTTAATTTTGGCATACATTTTTAGGAGGAATAGCCAAGGAATGTTACAAAACAAAGTCCTAAGAAAAAAAAAATCATTTTCAAAGGTTCCTTTTATCTTTTCTACTTCTTTATACATCCTCACAAATGATTGACATATCTACTCCTCCCTCTCATTCACTAAAAGCTTGGATTCAGTTTATCTTACTAGCACAGGCATCAGATTTTCAGCAGATCTCCACAAATTTAGCTAGGTCTGCCAATATTTTGAAGATGAATATCTTATATCTATGACAAGCATAAGGTGGCCATACACCTGTTGTCCAGTTGTTCTGGTTGAAACCCCTCTTTCTAGGCTCCTCTGAGCAAGCATGTGTTCTCAGTATGGTGAGGGAAGTAAGACCACTTCTAAGACACCTCTGGTGGTGGATTTTCTTCCTCAAGAACAAAAGGATTGGTCATATTAAAATCCCAAATTCTCCTATCAGGGGTTCATTAGATAGTCGATCTGTTCTGCTGAAAGTAACAGGATCAGCCATCATTCATCTTTCAGAAAATCTCACTCCCCTGATGCAGTTTGTTATAAAAAAACAAACAAATCGGCTTTACTCACTGTACCTGGGTCCTGCGCTAAGTCTCCGCCGCTAATCCCGGTGTCTTGTATTTGGCTACATTTCTGATCTCATGTCGATAGTGCAGTAGCCAGTGCAGATAGCATGCAGAGCTGTTGAGCTTGGCGTCTGCACTGTCAAAGTGACATCAGCACTGTGGTCAATACCAGACACCAGGAGCAGTGGAGATTCAGTCCTGGAACCAGGGAAAGTGAAAAAGAAACTGCACCCAGGGTTCATGATTTTCTGAAAGGGGTCAACCCCTGTAACTCATTATTTTGATATATGTACTGATACAATGTTATTTGAAAGACCTGCTATATAAGTATATCTATTTAAGGTTTGCAACATGACCAGAGATATATGCAAGCTAGAAACTTCTCTACAGACTACCTGGTTCGGGGTATTCTGTAGCGCAGTCTGGCTGGCTGAGTGCGATGCCCTTGGGATGATATGCCAAGGTAAGGAGACTTATAGGCCATGCATGCTTCTCTAGGAAATTAAATATGCATTGCCTCTTCAGAGCTATAGAGGACTTGAACTCTAGTGCCACCTATTGGAAGTAGCAATCCTACAAGTCAATGTTGACCCTTTAAAGAGCCTTGCCACATGACTTAGGATGAAAGCCAAACCAGAATCTCAATTTGCATACACCAGTTTCGGAGTATTTCCCCCCTTTGTCCAAAGCATGGTACCTGATTCCAATAGGTGGCACTAGAGTTCAAGTCCTTTTCCTCTCTGAAGTGGCAATTTGCCCTTGAGCTAACGTGGGGGAAGTATTGGTCACTGATGACTGGCTATGTATAGATGAGTTTCTGGTTTGGTATTCCCCCTTGGCTATATAGGAAGGCTTGCTAAAGGCTTGTGCATTGATTTATACTGTAGCCACCTCTTCTACGTGATATTTGTGAAATACTTTCTTTTGATTTACTAGAGAGCGTATTTGCATACTTTTCTCCCATGGAGCATTGCCTGTAAGACTCCAGTCTCTTGAGAGTCCTTACTTCCCCCAGATGCTGATCACTGCGCAACAAATTTCAGGGACGTTATTGTCCCCTGAGAAAATGTTATTGTATCCTATAGATTTTGATATGCTGAACATGAATATGTGTTTCAAAAGTCTGTACCACGTAAGGTTTTTAACCGGAGCTTTGACCAGAGCTTTTTTAAATTTTTCGCTCCCCTTCTTCCCAAATCCGTAACTTTTTTATTTTTCCGTCAATATGGCCATGGGAGGGCTTGTTTTTTGCAGGACGAGTTGTACTTTTGAATTACACCATTGGTTTTACCATGTCGTGTACTCGAAAATGGGAAATTAATTCCAAGTGCGATGAAATGGCAAAAAAAGTGTAATCCCACACTTGTTTTTTGTTTGGCTTTTTTGCTAGGTTCACTAAATGCTAAAACTGACCTGCCATTGTGATTCTCCAGGTCATAATGTTGCGCAGTGTTTCCAGACCGGCATCCGGAAGTACATTTAAATGCCCACTGTCAGAGTTATAATGTTTCGTATCATTTCTCAAAAACCTTACGTGATAGGAAAAATCTGAAGTCATTTCTGAAATCAGCATGAAAAAATCTATCAGGAACACGCAAAATTGTCCGAGGGACAAAACCTTTGTAACACAGTGTAATGTTGATGTGAATAAACTTGATACTTTGACGTCCAGTGCTATTAGATTTAGTTTTCTCACTTATTTTTTCTTGGTATACAGATTTGCATTAGTATCTGTAAGATTAGAGTCTATAATTAAGTTCTGTGTGACTAGGAAGACAGAAGTCTACTAAAACGTATACCAATCATATATCCTAATTTTGCGTCTTGTCTCTTTGCAGAGATAGCCCTGTGGTGAAGGGGAATGCTCTCTTGGCACTTACTGGATTAGCAGTTGCTGTATCTAAATATGAAAGCAGCCTTCCTTCAGAAACTGAGGCTGCCCCCGAGGTGTGTGTCTTTTTGTGTAATTATATGTGTAGTTAAATTTTTTAAACTCCTTAAAAGGATTCTGTGAGCAGCTTTTTGTTATTTAATCTGAGAGCAGCTTAATGTAGGAGCAGGGAGCCTGATTCCAGGGATATGTCCCTTGCTCAGTTGCTTGCTGTAGTTTGAATACAATCAGTGTTTTATCAGCAGGAGATTATGCCTGCCAGACAAGATATTGCTTGCAGGCCAGTCAAACAAAGCTGTATAACCCCATCCGCATTACTTGCTGACAATTCACAGCAGGAAGCTGCCAATCAGTGGTGTGGCCGGGGTTATATCCAGCTCAGCATTCTGACCATTGCTACATGTACAACATGGAAAAGAGGGATTGTATCAATCAAAACTACTCCAAGCAGTCCAGTAAGTGATACTTCGCTGGAATCAGGGTCTCTGCCTCTACAAAATACCACTCTAAGCTTACATAGCAAAAGCCTGCTGACAGATTCCCTTTAAGGGTTTATTCAGACATCAGTAATGTTTCTCGTATGCAAAACACTATACAAGTCTCTTCAGTGTTTTTGGTCAGCATCTCTGTTTTTACCGTCAAAGTTTGGTCAGTGTTCCTTTGTTTTTTCTCAGATGAAGAAACAAAGATTGAGGTTTCTCAAGCTTCTACTATCAGAAAATCTGTGAAAAACAGACCACACATGGATGAGATCTGAGTGTGGTCTGATTTTCTAATTGGATCCATAGACTTGCAGTTGAGGGTTTGACCTCCTTGTTTTTGTGTGGACCACTTAGTCCGAGGAAAAAATCGGAAATGTGAATTACCCCAAACCCTAACCTTGAGACTTGTTAGGCTGGGAGCTATTTTTATGGGATGATTTTGTTAGCAGAGGGCAACCTGAAGATGAAATGTATTCCTTAGTATGAGTTGCCAGCATGTGGTATAATAAAATTACACTTTTCGTTGTATAGTTTGTGACAGGGACACTGGCAGGGTATGTGAGGGGAGATATGTGTCACGGCAATTGCTTTCCTCCGTGATCTAGAAACCCATAAGTTTCTTTTCAGCGTGATATGTGCTGAAAGAGTTAAGCGTCCATGTTATGGGCGGGTTTTTAGGCGAGTAGGTGAGAGATGGGCGGGACGCCTACTCACCATATCGCCACCTCAAGAGTGTGGCTGAGGAAATAAATGTCCAGCCAGTTTTTTTTTCTATTGTCTGTATTGTGTAGAGGCAAGGAAACCTCTAGGCTGATGTTCCTGTGAGAGCTGCCATATATGTTGGCCCAGAAGTGCTGGGCAGGACTGTTTATGAATTATTTCCTTTTGAGTCAGACAGGCTGTTTTTCTGTTACCATTTTGGGTTTATCATACAATAAACCACCCAGAGACTTTAACCCCACGTATGCCTGTGCCTACCTCGAGGAGCAGCTAAATGAGCCAACCTTCCACAGGTGATGTTTCGGATCCAGGCAAACGTTCCTGGAACACGTGTAACAGCGGAGGACAAATCGTATGTCTTGAGTTAATGCAGCTATGGAGATGGAACAGCACTCGGACAAAATGGACGAGCTACTCAGGCACCTGATCCTGAGTCAGCAGCAACAGCAACAGGTACAGCAAGAGACTAATAAACCCCTACTGCAACAGCTGCAACAACAGCAAAGGCAGATGGAACTACTGATGGGGGAGATCCGAAGCAAAGAAACCGCCCCTCCTCTACATCAAGGTGATTACTCCCCGCTCACAAATGTTTGACTCGTTGCGTTTGGTCCAGAAATAGTTGTAGCCGGAGTCCTCCACTCCAGCCCAGATGGTCGAGTGGGTTGTCATGGACAGATTTATTCACATTCTCCCCGGGCTGATGCAGACTTCGGTTGCCCAAGGAGACCCCCGGAATGCGGATGACCTAGTGGGCCTCGTAGAAAGGTACCAGGTGGTCGAGATGTCCCTGAAAAAGCCAAGGGATGGTACATCTCTATACTGGGAAACCCAGCGGGAGCCCGAGACCCAAAAGAGGAGTAACAGAACCAACACTGGGGGGAGTCCGAGGTCCCAAGCCATTGAGGGGCTACCAAAGGCTGCTGGTAAAGACCTGATCTGATAGTGGTGTCACGGTCCTGGACACATAGCGGCCTGTTTTCCTATGTCTTCCGCACAGATGGATTGTAACCTAGGCAGGCGCTGCTCGTATTATGCCTACCCTGCCTGCAGTGTGGACTATCAGCCCGGAGAGGGGCTACAGTCCTGCCGCATGACCATTAAAGGAGTACTGGTATCCGGACTCTTAGATTCCGGAAGTTTGGTGACCTTGATAAGGGGGCACGCTTCCCTACCAGTTGATCCCTGAGCGTACGCTGTATCCACGAGCATGCCAAAGACTACCTGGTTGCCAGAGTTTTGATTAAAACGAGACGTTGTATGGAGTTCCATGAGGTCAGGGTATTCTGGATAGGATATTCAAGATGCCGACAATTCTGCGCTCCTCCAAAATCAGACAAGGGAATCACAGAGTTCAGAAGAGTTGCATACTTTTTCAGGGCTATAAAACTACATGTTTCTTGGACGTCCTGTCCACTTCCTCAGGTACATAGCCAATCTTGAATATCCTATCCAGAATTTCTTGAAGATCCTTCACGGGTCCGGTGCCATCTGCAGCCCTCGTATCATACTTACTATATGTGTTGTGCATACTCGTGTAAAGGTGAGAATACAACGTGTAAAGGTGAGAATTTTACCTTACAGTAAACACATTATTTTGGTAACTGTTTAATTGCGCCCCTCTCTTTACTGTTTCTAATGAGGTCAGGGTAGTCCGATGCTTACTACACCCCGTGATAATCAGGCGGGACTTCAGCCTGTTCTGGGACTTGTGGGGAAATGCAGGGTTGCTCAGTGGCTCAGGCAGGAGCCAGCGCCACTCTGAAGAATTCTTGTCAGAGGTGGAGGAGTTCCCCTTGTGTGTCCTAGCTGGTGATGAGGACAAAACTGTGACCAGTGAGTTCAAGGTTCTGGAGCTTTGAGTTTCTGGGGAAAATTTTGGAACTGCTCAAATGCGGGATCTTACCCTAAAAGGGGCCTTTGAAAATGTGTCTGTGATTGAAGGGGTTGCTCAAAAGCCGGGGGCTGACACCAGGTAACCACACTTCGCAGTCAATAGCGAATTGCTGCATAGAGTGACTACACTGATGGGAGGTGAAATAGTGGAGCAACTGTTGGTTCCAGGGCCATACCTGCGGAGGGTTCTAGACATGGCCCATTCACATGTTTTGGGGGGACATCTGGGGATGTTATCGGGAGGTCCTGAATTATTGTAGGTCCTGCCCCACCTGCCAGATAACCGCTCCTTCTGCGCACTTCTGAAGTCCTCAAATCCCGTTACCGATAATAGAGATCCCTTTTGAGCGAATTGCCATGGACCTAGTAGGTCCGTTAGTTAAGTCTGCACGAGATCACCAATATATCTTATTGGTCATGGACTATGTGACCTGGTACCCTGAAGCAGTACCCCTAAGGAACACTTCAGCTAAGAGTATCGCCCAGGAACTTGTCCATATTTTTGCTTGGACGGGCCTGCCGAAGGAGATTGACAGACCAGGGAACCCCCCTTCATGAGCAAGGTTATGAAAGAACTCTGTAGGGTCTTTCAGATTGCCCAGCTGCGAACCTCAGTGTACCATCCACAGACCGATGGCCTAGTAGAGCGCTTCAATAAAACCCTGAAAGCCATGCTCAAAAAGGTCATTGAGAAGGACGGTCAAGACAGGTCCTTACTGGCTTCTCGCTGTTTGAGCTCCTGTATGGACGTCATCCGTGAAGGCTCCTGGACATCGCCAAGGAAACATGGTAAGCTGATGTCACGCCACACCAGAGCATCATAGAGCATACTGCAGGAGAGAATGGCGAAAGTGATGCCTATTGTGAAGGAGTATCTTCTCCAGGCACAGGCAAGGGTGTATAACTGATCAGCGAGGCGGAGTCTGTTCCAGCTCGGGGACCGTGTGCTAGTTCTTATCCCCACAGTGGAGAGCCAGTTCCTAGCCAAATGGCAAGTCCCATACGAGGTGGTGGAAAACCTGGGCAAAGTTACTTACAAGGTACACCAGCCGGGGTGAAGTAAGCCGCACCAGGTCTATCATGTGAACTTGCTAAAACCCTGGTGAGACCGAGAATCGCTGGACACCCCTTGAATTCGAGCCAGTCCCAAAGTCACCGTGGACAATGTCACCATTGCAGAGACTCTGATGCCAGCCCAGAGGCAACAGTGTCGGGAGCTGTTGCAGCGGAACCGGGACCTATTCGTAGAGATGCCGGGGCATACGCAGGTGATCGAGCATGACATGTTGACAGAACCGCACGTAAGGTTGAGCCTCAATCCCTATAGAATTCTGGAAGCACGGAGAGAGGTGATATCCAATGAGATGAAGAGGATGCTAGACCTCGGGGTCATAGAGGAGTCGAAAAGTGGATGGTCGAGTCCCATCGTCCTCGTACCGAAGCCTGATGGTGAGTGACGGTTCTGCAAGAAGAATACCGCAAGCTGAATGAAGTCTCCAGTTTTGATGCTTACCCGATGTCTCGTGTAGACGAACTTGTTGAGAGACTTGGACCTGCAAGGTATATTACAACCCTAGATCTGGTGCGAAGGGCTATTGGCAGATCCCCATGTCCCAGAGTGATAAGGAGAAGACAGCCTTCTCAACGCCTGACGGGTGTTTCCAGGATGCCCTTCGGTCTGCAGGGGGCCCATGCCACCTTTCAGAGGGTGGTGGATCGGATCCTGGCTCCGCATAAGAAGTATGCCGCAGCGTACCTCAATGACATAGTGGTCTTTAGCCCTGATTGGTCTAGTCATCTGCCAAAGGTATAGGCAGTTTTGTATGCCTTTAGAAATGCTGGGTTCACGATAAATCTGAAGTAAGGAAGGGAAGGGAAGGAAGAGGCCAAGTACCTAGGCTATGTCGTTGGAAGGAGCATAATTAAGCCACAAATCAACAAGATCGAGGCGATTCAAGAATGGCCGCAACCGCTTTCCAAGAAGCAAGTGAGGGCGTTTCTTGGAATTGTGGGGTACTATCGGCAATTCATTCCAGATTTTGCTATGATCGCCACAACATTGACAGATCTTCTTGAAGGCCCCAAATTGACGATAGTTAAATGGTCTGATGACACAGGATTGGTGTTCCAGGAACTGACGAGAACTCTGTGTAAACATGTGGTTCTGGTAGCACCAGACTTTAACAAAACAAAAAGTTTGTGGTCCAGATAGATGTGTCAGAAGTTGGCTTGGGAGCCGTGCTGTCTCAAGTAATAAATGAAGAACATCTCATCCTGTATTTGAGCCGGAAGTGCTCCTCATGCGAGAAGAGCTACGCCATCGTTGAGAAGGAGTGTCTAGCCATAAAATGGGCCATGAATACATTGAGGTATTATCTACTTGGCCGGAGGTTCAAACTTGTGTCCGAGCATGTCCCTCTGATATGGTTAAGGGAGAAAAAGGGCGAGAACGCCCGGGTAACTAGGTGGTTTTTAGGCCTCCAGGATTTCAAGTTCCATGTAGAACACAGGCACGTGAATGCAGATTCTCCCGAATTCCTTGTTTCGTGTCTGAAGGTGCCAAATCCCTGGGGTTTGGGCAGAGGGGGGGAATATGTGACAGGATCACTGGCACGGTATGTGAGGGTAGATATGTGTCACGGAGATTGCTTTCCTCCGTGATCTAGAATCCCATAAGTTTATTTTCAGCATGATATAACTGAAGGAGTTAAGCGGCCATTAGTGATGAGCGAATATACTCGTTACTCGAGATTTCCCGAGTACGCTCGGGTGTCCTCCGAGTATTTGTAAGTACTCGGAGATTTAGTTTTTCTCACCTCAGCTGAATGATTTACATCTGTTAGCCAGCTTGATTACATGTGGGGATTCCCTAGCAACCAGGCAACCCTCACATGTACTTATGCTGGCTAACAGATATAAGCCATTCAGCTGCGGCGATGAAAACTAAATCTCCGAGCACTAAAAAATACTCGTCGGACACCCGAGCGTGCTCAGGAAATCTTAAGTAACGAGTATATTCGCTCATCACTGGCGGCCATGTTATGGGCAGGTTTTTAGGGGAGTAGGTAAGAAATGGCCTACTCACCATATCTCCACCTCAAGGGGGAAATAAAAGTTCAGCTACTTTTTCTTTTTTCTGTTTTGTGTTGTGTAGACGCAAGGAAGCCTCTAGGCTGACACTCCTGTGAGAGCTGCCATATACATTGGCCAAGAAGTGCTGGGTAGGACTGTTTATGAACTTTTTATTTCCTCTTGAGCCAGACAGGCTGTTTTTCTGTTACCATTTTGGGTTTATGATACAATACACACCCAGCGACTTTAACCCCACGTGTGCCTGTGTCTACCTCGAGGAGCAGCTAAGTGAGCCGACCTTCCACAAGTTGTAATTTATTTTTTTTCATAACATACTTTACTGTTCTGCAATGAAAGTTATTACATGCTGCAGCTGATTAACCCCTTAACGACCGCCGATACGCCTTTTAACGGTGGCAGTTAAGGGTACTTAAACCACAGCGCCGTTAACTCCTCTGTGACCTTAGACGTACTATCCCATCGAGGGGACCTGGGCCTATCTGACCCTCGACGGGATAGTACGTCATAGCCGATCGGCCGCGCTCACGGGGGGAGCGCGGCCGATCGCGGCCGGGTGTCAGCTGCATATCGCAGCTGACATCCGGCACTATGTGCCAGGAGCGGTCACGGACCGGATCAAACATGATCGCGGTGTACCGGCGGTATAGGGAAGCATCGCGCAGGGAGGGGGCTCCCTGCGGGCTTCCCTGAGACCCCCGGAGCAACGCGATGTGATCGCGTTGCTCCGAGGGTCTCCTACCTCCCTCCTCGCCGCAGGTCCCGGATCCAAGATGGCCGCGGCATCCGGGTCCTGCAGGGAGGGAGGTGGCTTACCGAGTGTCTGCTCAGAGCAGACACTTGGTAAGCCTGCAGCCCTGCACAGCAGATCGTCGATCTGACAGAGTGCTGTGCACACTGTCAGATCAATGATCTGTAATGTCCCCCCCTGGGACAAAGTAAAAAAGAAAAAAAAAATTTCCCCACATGTGTGTAAAAAAAAAATAAAAAAAATATCCTAAATAAAGAAAAAAAATATATATATTATTCCCATAAATACATTTCTTTAGCTAAATAAAATAAAAAAAACAATAAAAGTACACATATTTAGTATCGCCGCGTCCGTAACGACCCAACCTATAAAACTGCCCCACTAGCTAACCCCTTCAGTAAACACCGTAAGAAAAAAAAAAAAAGAGGCAAAAAACGCTTTATTATCATACCGCCGAACAAAAAGTGGAATAACACGCGATCAAAAAGACTGATATAAATAACCATGGTACCGCTGAAAACGTCATCTTGTCCCGCAAAAAACGAGCCGCCACACAGCATCATCAGCAAAAAAATAAAAAAGTTATAGTCCTGAGAATAAAGCGATACCAAAATAATTATTTTTTCTATAAAATAGTTTTTATCGTATAAAAGCGCCAAAACATAAAAAAGAGATATAAATGAGATCGCTGTAATCGTACTGACCCGATGAATAAAACTGCTTTATCAATTTTACCAAACGCGGAACGGTATAAACGCCTCCCCCAAAAGAAATTAATGAATAGCTGGTTTTTGATCACTCTGCCTCACAAAAATCGGAATAAAAAGCGACCAAATAATGTCATGTGTCCGAAAATGTTACCAATAAAAGCGTCAACTCGTCCCGCAAAAAACAAGATCTCACATGACTCTGTGGACTCAAAAATGGAAAAATTACAGCTCTCAAAATGTGGTAACGCAAAAAATATTTTTTGCAATGAAAAGCGTCTTTCAGTGTGTGACGGCTGCCAATCATAAAAACCCGCTAAAAAACCCGCTATAAAAGTAAATCAAACCCCCCTTCATCACCCCCTTAGTTAGGGAAAAATAAAAAAATTAAAAAATGTATTTATTTCCATTTTCCCATTAGGGTTAGAGCTAGAGTTAGGACTAGAGTTAGGGCTACGGTTAGGGTTAGGGCAAGGGTTAGGGTTAGGGCTAGGGTTGGGGTTAGGGCTAGGGTTGGGGCTAGGGTTAGGGCTAGGGTTAGGGCTAGGGTTAGGGCTAGTGTTACGGCTAGTGTTAGGGCTAGTGATAGGGCTAGGGTTATTGCTAGGGTTAGGGCTAGGGTTGGGGCTAGGGTTGGGGCTAGGGTTGGGGCTAGGGTTAGGGCTAGTGTTACGGCTAGTGTTAGGGCTAGTGATAGGGCTAGGGTTATTGCTAGGGTTAGGGCTAGGGTTATGGCTAGGGTTGGGGCTAGGGTTGTGGCTACAGTTAGGGTTGGGGCTAAAGATAGGGTTAGGGTTTGGATTACATTTACGGTTGGGAATAGGGTTGGGTGTGTCTGGGTTAGAGGAGTGGTTAGGGTTACTGTTGGGATTAGGGTAAGGGGTGTGTTTGGATTAGGGTTTCAGTTATAATTGGGGGGTTTCCACTGTTTAGGCACATCAGGGGCTCTCCAAACGGGACATGGCATCCGATCTGAATTCCAGCCAATTCTGCGTTGAAAAAGGAAAACAGTGCTGCTTCCCTTCAGAGCTCTCCCGTGTGCCCAAACAGGGGTTTACCCCAACATATGGGGTATCAGCGTACTCAGGACAAATTGGACATCATCTTTTGGGGTCCAATTTCTCCTGCTACCCTTGGGAAAATACAAAACTGGGGGCCAAAAAATAAGTTTTGTGGGAAAAAAAGGATTTTTTATTTTCACGGCTCTGCGTTGTAAACTGTAGTGAAACACTTGGGGGTTCAAAGTTCTCACAACACATCTAGATAAGTTCCATGGGGGGTCTAGTTTCCAATATGGGGTCACTTGTGGGGGGTTTGTACTTTTTGGGTACATCAGGGGCTCTGCAAATGCAACGTGACGCCTGCAGACCAATCCATTTAAGTCTGCATTCCAAATGGCGCTCCTTCCCTTCCGAGCTGTCATGCGCCCAAACAGTGGTTCCCCCCACATATGGGGTATCCGCGTACTCAGGACAAATTGGACAACAACTTTTGGGGTCCAATTTATCCTGATACCCTTGTGAAAATACAAAACTGGGGCTAAAATCATTTTTGTGAAAAAAAAAAAGGAATTTTTATTTTCACGGCTCTGCGTTATAAACTGTAGTGAAACACTTGGGGGTTCAAAGTTCTCACAACACATCTAGATAAGTTCCTTAGGGGGTCTACTTTCCAAAATGGTGTCACTTGTGGGGGTTTTTAATGTTTAGGCACATCAGGGGCTCTCCAAACGCAACATGGCATCCCATCTTAATTCCAGTCAATTTTGCATTGAAAAGTAAAATAGCGCTCCTTCCCTTCCGAGCTCTGCTATGCGCCCAAACAGTGCTTTACCCCCACATATGGGGTATCGTCGTACTCAGGACAAATTGCACAACAACTTTTGTGGTCTAATTTCTTCTCTTACCCTTGGGGAAATAAAAAAAGGGGGCGAAAAGATCATTTTTGTGAAAAAATATGATTTTGTATTTTTACGGCTCTGCATTATAAACTTCTGTGAAGCACTTGTTGGGTCAAAGTGCTCAACACACATCTAGATAAGTTCCTTAAGGGGTCTACTTTCCAAAATGGTGTCACTTGTGGGGGGTTTCAATGTTTAGGCACATCAGGGGCTCTCCAAACGCAACATGGCGTCCCATCTCAATTCCAGTCAATTTTGCATTGAAAAGTCAAATGGCGCTCCTTCCCTTCCGAGCTCTGCCCTGCGCCCAAACAATGGTTTACACCCACATATGGGGTATCAGCGTACTCAGGACAAATTGCACAACAATTTTTGAGGTCCAATTTCTTCTCTTACCCTTGGGAAAATAAAAAATTGGGGCGAAAAGATCATTTTTGTGAAAAAATATGATTTTTTATTTTTACGGCTCTGCATTATAAACTTCTGTGAAGCACTTGTTGGGTCAAAGTGCTCACCACACATCTAGATAGGTTCCTTAGGGGGTCTACTTTCCAAAATGGTGTCACTTGTGGAGGGTTTCAATGTTTAGGCACATCAGGGGCTCTCCAAATGCAACATGGCGTCCCATCTTAATTCCAGTCAATTTTGCATTGAAAAGTCAAATGGCGATCCTTCCCTTCCAAGCTCTGCCATGCGCCCAAACAATGGTTTACACCCACATATGGGGTATCAGCGTACTCAGGACAAATTGTACAACAAATTTTGGGGTCTATTTTCTCCTGTTACTCTTGGTAAAATAAAACAAATTGGAGCTGAAATAAATTTTGTGTGAAAAAAAGTTAAATGTTTATTTTTATTTAAACATTCCAAAAATTCCTGTGAAACACCTGAAGGGTTAATAAACTTCTTGAAAGTGGTTGTGAGTACCTTGAGGGGTGCAGTTTTTAGAATGGTGTCACACTTGGGTATTTTCTATCATTTAGACCCCTCAAAATGACTTCAAAAGAGATGTGGTCCCTAAAAAAAAAATGGTGTTGTAAAAATGAGAAATTGCTGGTCAACTTTTAACCCTTATAACTCCGTCACAAAAAAATATTTTGGTTCCAAAATTGTGCTGATGTAAAGTAGACATGTGGGAAATGTTACTTATTAAGTATTTTGCATGACATATGTCTGTGATTTAAGGGCATAAAAATTCAAAGTTGGAAAATTGCAAAATTTTCAAATTTTTCGCCAAATATTCGTTTTTTTTTTACAAATAAACGCAAGTTATATCAAAGAAATTTTACCACTATCATGAAGTACAATATGTCACGAGAAAACAATGTCAGAATCGCCAAGATCCATTGAAGCGTTCCAGAGTTATAACCTCATAAAGGGACAGTGGTCAGAATTGTAAAAATTGGCCCGGTCATTAACGTGCAAACCACCCTTGGGGGTGAAGGGGTTAATTAACGGCGCTGTGGAAAAAGTGAATAGCGCTCCCCAGAGTCGGATTTTCTCTGGGGTCTCGGTTGCCGGGGGTAGCCGAGACCCTAGAGAACATGATTCGGGGGGGGTTTTACCGACCCCCGGGTTGCGATCGCTGATAATTAACCGTTTACCGGCGGTCGCAAAAAAAAACCCGCGATTTCCCATTTAATTTCTCTGTCCTCCGATGTGATCGCACATCAGAGGACAGAGAAATGGAGTCCCCGATCGCCCCCTGATACTCACCCATCTCCCCCGGTGCTCCTCGTGGCTCCCGATGGGCGCCGCCATCTTGTTTCGGCCAAAAAATGGCGGGCGCATGCGCAGTGAAGATCTTTGGGGTCTCGGCTGCTGGGGGTAGCCGAGAACCCAAAGAACATGATCGGGGTCGGTTTTTACCGACCCCTGCTTTGCGATCGCCGGTAATTAACTGTTTACCGGCGGCCGCAAAAAAAAAAAAAGTGATGTCATTCTCTGTCCTCTGATATGATCGCACATCAGAGGACAGAGAAATAGGGGGATTCGGGGACCCTGTTATACTTATCGGTGTCCCTGGGTCCTCCTGCATCCCCTCCTGGCTGCCGGCTTCATCCGGTAAGAAAATGGTGGGCACATGCACAGTGCGCCTGCCATGATCTGCCGGCCGGCAGCTAGAAGAGTTAGGCCTAGGGTTAGGCTTAGGGCTAGGGTTAGGGCTAGGTTTAGGGTTGGGGCTAAAGTTAGGGTTAGAGTTGGGATTAGGGTTAGGGTTTGGATTAGGGTTGGTGTTAGGGTTAGGGTTGGCATTAGGGTTACGTTTGGGATTAGGGTTAGGTTTGGGATTAGGGCTAAGTTTAGGGTTTGGATTAGGGTTAGGGGTATATTGGGATTAGGGTTAGGTTTGAGGTTAGGGTTGAGATTAGGATTAGGGGTGTGTTGGGATTTTGATTAGGGTTATGGTTAGGGTTGGGATTAGGGTTGTTTTGGGGTTAGAGTTGTGATTATGGTTAGGGTTGTGATTAGGATTATGGATCGGGTTGGGATGTGTTGGAGTTAGAATTGGGGGGGTTTCCACTGTTTAGGTACATCAGGGGGTCGCCAAACGCGACAGCCAATCTTGCGCTCAAAAAGTCAAATGGTGCTCCCTCCATTCTGAGCTCTGCCGTGCGCCCAAACAGTGGTTTACCCCCACATATCGGGCATCAGCATACTCGGGACAAATTGGACAACGACTTTTGGGGTCCAATTCCTCCTGTTACCCTTGTGAAAATAAAAACTTGGGGGCTAAAAAATCTTTTTTGTGGAAAAAAATTTTATTTTTTATTTTCACAACTCTGCATTATAAACTTCTGTGAAGCACTTGAGCAATCAAAGTTCTCACCACACATCTAGATAAGTTCCTTGGGGGGTCTAATTTCTAAAATGGGGTCACTTGTTGGGGGTTTCTACTGTTTAGGTACATCAAGGGCTCTGCAAACGCAATATAACGCCCGCAGACCATTCTATCAAAGTCTGCATTCCAAAACGGCGCTCCTTCCCTTCCGAGCTCTGCCGTGCGCCCAAACAGTGGTCCCCCCACACATGGGGTATCACCATACTCAGGATAAATTGCACGATAAATTTTGGAGTCCAAAAAAGTGAAAGTAAAAATTTGGGGGTGAAAAGATCATTTTTGTGGAAAAATATGATTTTTTTTATTTTCATGGCTCTACATTATAAACTTCTGTGAAGCAGTTGGGGGTTCATAGTGCTCGCCACACATCTGGATAAGCTCTTGGGGGGGGTCTAGTTTCCAAAATTGGGTCACTTGTGGGGGGTTTCTACTGTTTAGGTACATCAGGAGCTCTGCAAATGCAACATGACGCTTGCAGACGATCCCATCAAAGTCTTCATTCCAAGCGGCGCTCCTTCCCTTCCGAGCCCCTATGTGTGCCAAACAGTGGTCCCCCCCACATATGGGGTATTAGCGTACTCAGGACAAACTGGTTAACATATTTTGGGGTCCAATGTCTCCTTTTACCCTTGAGAAAATAAAAAAATGCAGGCTAAAAAATCATTTTTGAGGAAAAAAGAAAGGATTTTTTATTTTCACGGCTCTACTTTATTAATTTCTGTGAAGCACTTGGGGGTTCAAAGTGCTCACCACACATCTAGATAAGTTCCTTAATGGTCTAGTTTCCAAAATGGTGTCACTTGTGGGGAGTTTCCACTGTTTAGGCACATCAGGGGCTCTCCAAACGCGACATGGCGTCCTATCTCAATTCCAGACAATTCTGCATTGAAAAAGTCAAACGGAACTCCTTCTCTTCCAAGCTCTGCCATACGCCCAAACTGTGGTTTACCCCACATATGGGGTATCAGCGTACTCAGGACAAATTTCACAACAACTTTCGTGGTTCATTTTCTCTTTTTACACTTGTGAAAATAAAAAAAATTGGTTCTGAAGTAAAATGTTTGCAAAAAAAAGTTAAATGTTCATTTTTTCTTTCCACATTGTTTCAGTTCCTGTGAAGCACGTAAAGGGTTAATAAACTTATTGAATGTGGTTTTGAGCACCTTGAGGGTGCAGTTTTTAGAATGGTGTCACACTTGGTTATTTTCTATCGTATAGACCCCTCAAAATGACTTCAAATGTGATGTGGTCCCTAAAAAAAAATGGTGTTGTAAAAATGAGAAATTTCTGGTCAACTTTTAACCCTTATAACTCCCTAACCCAAAAAAAATTTGTTTCCAAAATTGTGCTGATGTAAAGTAGACATGTGGGAAATGTTATTTATTAACTGTTTTTTGTGACATATCTCTCTGATTTAAGGGCAAAAAATACAAAGTTTGAAAATTGCAAAATTTTAAACATTTTCGCCATATTTCCATTTTTTTCATAAATAATCGCAAGTAATATTGAAGAAATGTTACCACTAACATGAAGTACAATATGTCACGAAAAAACAAACTTAGAATCAGCGGGATCTGTTAAAGCGTTCCAGCGTTATGTCACCTCATAAAGTGACAGTGGTCAGAATTGTAAAAATTGGCTCGGTCATTAAGTACCAAATTGGCTCTGTCACTAAGGGGTTAAAATAATAAATACAAAAAGTTACATTAAAACCAAGCACACTGTTGTTTTTCTTGTGAAATTCTCAATAAGTTTGATGTGTTACATGACCCTCATCCCATTGGAAAAAATAAAGTTGGATCCAAAGTGGCCGACTTCAAAATGGCCACCATGGTCACCACCCATCTTGAAAAGTTTTCCCCCTCCCATATACTAATGCGCCACAAACAGGAAGTTGATATCACCAACCATTCCCATTTTATTTAGGTGTATCCATATACATGGCCCACCCTGTATATCAGTCAGATAGTGTAACTAGCTACTGTCCAGTGTGGCTGTAAAATTTACCTTCCAGCACTTTTTTATTTTTTTTGAACATTACTGAGGTCCACAAAGAAAGCCAGCACTGCTTCTATCATGCTCCATGCACGAGTATAGCGTTCTAATTAATATTTTTTCACTAGCTAAATGTGAAAAAGCCTGCTGTATCCCACATTTTAGCTAGTTAGCTAGGTGGTTGTATATCGGTCAGATAGTGTAGCTAGCTAGTGTCCAGTGTGGCTGTTAAATTTACCTTCCAGCATACTTTTTGTTGTTGTCATTACTGAGGTCCACAGACAAAGCCAGCAGGGCACATGTCCTACACATGCACTGCTTCTGTTGTGCTCCATGCACGAGTATAGCATTCTAATTAATATTTTTTCACAAGCTAAATGTGAAACAGGCTGCTGTATCCCACCTTGTCATTTAGTGCTGTGGTGATATAAAACTGTCTGCATACCTAAGGCACATTAAAAAAGTTATAATTTTTTCTGTTGCTAAGTGTGAAATAGCCTGCTGTATCCCACCTTGTCATTAATGCTGTGGTGATAGAAACCTGTCTGCAGACCTAAGGCACATAAAAAAAATAGAATTTTTCAGTTGCAAAAAGTTAGATAACCCGCCCTATCACACTTTGCCTTTTGGTTGGGTTGAAATTAAGTGTGTTATAGAGGACTGATCCAAAGGCCACAAAAGTTCTTCTGTTATTAACGTCATACAATAAGGGACCTGACTTTAAAATAGTTTGTAGCATCTAGTGTGTTATAGAGGCCTGGTCCAGAGGCCACAAAATCTTTTTCTGTTATTAATGTCATACAATAGGGGACCTGACTTTCAAATTGTTTGTAGCATAACTTCTTTGTCATACAGGCCTCATCCACACTCAAACAATTCTTTTTTTCTGTGACTAACTCGATACAGCACGTTATATTTCAACTTGGAATTTACTGTCACTGAAATTCAGCTGTTTGCAGAGGTGGTGCAGAGTTTGAAATCTAATTTTTCGTTGCTAATACTGTGCTCTTACCACACTATCTGAGCAACATGACTGGGAAAAAGCGAGGCCGTGTTGGAAGGGGAGTTAGGCTTGGGGTTCAAGGTGTGGGGTAGGTGGTAATGTTTGTGAAAGCACTAGTGAAGCAACATCACATCCTATGCAAAGACAGCTGACAACTAATGTTACTGGACAGACGATACCACTACAATTCTTAGGCAGACGCAAAGCGTTACGCCTTGTTGATGATGCCCAGAAACCGCATGTTCTTGAGTGGATGGCAAGCACCACTTCAAGTGGCCTCTCCTCCTCTTCCTTCACCTCAACATCACACCCAGTACAGTCCATAGAGGTGGCACCCAAATTCTCTTTGCTCCCCCCGTGTCCCAACTATCCAACCATTCAACTGACTTAACAGAACCACAGATGGATGAGTCTGAAGAGTTGTTTACACATTCTATGCCATGTTCATTAGAAGTGTACTCAAAAGCCTTGCAACAGGAGGAAATCTGCACCGATGCCCAAATTTTTTTTTTAGCTTGGGTCCGAACAGCATCCTGACCCTCGTCAGCAGATGTTAACCCCTGGAAGGGGAGGTGATCCTGATGACACTCAGATATCTGAGGCTCATGCATACTGTACTGTGCTGTCAGGGCAAGAGGATGAGGAGGGTGACTCTAAGGGTAAGGAACGTGATAACACAGAGGATGATGATGAGGTGTTAGATCCCAGTTGGTGTGAACATAGAGGCACACAACTAAGTAGGTCATCAGCGTCTGTGGGACTGCAGCTCGCAGGGGTGGCAAGGGTTGCCTAGCCTGGGCCTATTTTGACACTGCAAAGGATGAGCCAACTCACGTAATCTGACAGCTTTGCAAAAAAAAAAAAAAACTGAGTCGAGGTGAAAAGTGCAATAATTTGACTACTACATGTATGAACCTTCACATGCGGAATTAACATGCTTTGCTGTGGGAATCCCACTGCGCAAAAATGCGGACCGCCAAACCTCAACAACCACCAGCCACCCCATCAATCACATCTGCTGCTTTTTCCTCCTCTGTTACCGTGCCAACTATTGAGACGCAGGTCTTCAAACGCAGAACATCAGGTTCTTTACCTGCTCCAGTCACACAGATTGAGAGCTCGCCTTCTGCTGTAACGGAAACAGACATGCCTGCTGTTTTTGACCGATCTCAGAGAACGAGCACACCACAACATCCACCATAACATCTCCGTCTGCACCTCTCACGGTCCATCAGTTTGCCCGGTTCACCGTCCTCCGCCCTCTCTCAGCACTGCAGCCAGCCCACGGTTCTGCAGTTGTGGTCACGTAAAAGATTGTTTCCTCCTATGCAGGACAAAGCTAAGAGGTTGAATTCCACTATCTCCAATCTGTTGGCCACGGAAATGCTGCCTTTCCGCCTGGTAGATACAGACGGTTTCCGAACGCTGATGGCTGTCACAGTCCCCCAGTACCAATTACCCAGTCGCCATTACTCTTCTAATAAAGCTGTGCCTCCGCTACACCAGCATGTCACAGAGAGCACCCATTCCTTGACATAATCTCTGTCTGCCAGGGTGCATTTCACCACAGACACTTGGATGAGTAAGCATGGCCAAAGGCATTATATCTCACTGACTGGGCACTGGGTGACTCTGGTGGCTGTGGGGGACAGGCGCTGCTCCACAATCTGGGAATCCCAAAGGCTTGCAGGACAAACCTCTACATTTAACACCTCCACTGCTTTTGCCTCCTCCATAGTTAGTGCTGACGATGCAGTCATCAGCATCACTATTCCGGTCATCTGTATGCTGGAGCAGACTTTGAATAGCCTGCGGGAGGAGATGGTGGTCCCAGAAGCAGAGGAGAATGCGAAAGGGATAACATTGTCTCTAAGTTCAAGATTGTCGTCACCCAGGCGGGTGCCAAAGGAGGGTGTACTATTGCGATCGAGGGGGGTGGTGATAGCAAACTGTTATCGAAGGTGCAAGATCTGAGGAACAAATGGAGGAGGAGGTGGTGATGGGAGAGCAACTGTCGGATGAAGATGATAATCCTCCCCTCTCTGTTGTTCATGCTGTTGTTCATGCTAGCTACCAACACAGCATGGTCTTGGACCTCATGGTAGAGCCCGACATATGAGTGCCTTCTTGCTGCACTATCTGCAACATGATCCCCGTTTAGTTATGATTAGGTATAATGCTGACAACTAGGTTGCCATTCTGTTAGATCCACATTATAAAGCAAAATTTTGCCAGATGATTCCCGCCCTAGAAAGGGACCCGCAAATGCTGGAGTATCGAAACACGCTTTTACACAACCTTAAGAGAGCTTCTCCCCAAGACAGCAGTGAAGCACACAGTTCGCATCGCAGCTCTACACTTACATCCTCCGGCACATCAATTCATCAACGCCAAAACATTAGCAGCAGCGATAGTGGAAGTAGAAGAAGCAAGTTCTGTGATTCCTTTGACAATTTTTTTTAGACCAACTTGTGCACCAGCACAGCAGAGTCCAAGTCTTACACGTGGTGAACGAATGGAAAGGATGGTGCAAGAGTGTCTAGAACTGAATATAAATACCATCAGGGAGGGTTTGGACCCTTTAACATTTTGGTCTTCCAAAATGGATGAGTGGCCTGAGTTCGCCTCACATGCCTTGGAGGTTTTATCTTTCTTGGCAGCCAGCGTTCTCTCAGAACATGTCTTCAGCGCTGCTGGTGGTGTCCCAACGGATAAGCACAGCTGGCTGTCCCCTGAAAGTGTAGACTGCCTAACTTTCATCAAAATGAACAAGTCATGGATCTCCAAGGACTTTTCCACCCCAATCGCAGACTGTACAGACTACGTATATTGCATTTTTTACTGTGATGCATTAATGTAATGTAACTGCACTCTGTGATATCTTTAGTGTGGCTTCTGTGCCTACTGTGGCTGCTGCTGCTGATAGCACAAATTTGTGGAAATGTGAACAGTCGTGGTTGATATACATCTGCTGGGTTAGCTGCAGTGGAAGAAGTCCCAATTATAATATTTCTATTCTCGTGACAGTTATTCCACTTCGGTGGTCTCAGACCCTCATTTTTGGAAATGTGAACACTCCTGGTTGGGTGTCCATCTGCTGTATTGGGTGTAGTGGAAGATCTGTCAGGCCCTATTATACTATTTCTTCTGTGGTGAAATTGATGCCACTTTGGTGGTGTCTGCCAATAATTTTTGGAAATGTGAACACTCCTGGTTGGGTCTCCTTAATGTGTGTTGCCTGTAGCAGTAGGCCTCCGACACCATCAGGCCTCCACTCCCTTGGACTAAACTACCCGTATTACTATCCTTAAATTTTTCTGACAATGGTAGTCTACAAAACTGATACTTGTGCCACCTGAGTGTGGCTCAGCATGAAAGCAGGTAAAGGTGTTGCATGTGGTATCAGGGCTCCCAGCAAAGGGGGCCTACACCGATCCCTCACCCACCTCGTCTTACTGTGACGTTTAATTGAAAGCTGTAAATGCTGTCCCTGACCCCGATACCTCATACCTGGCTGATTGCTGCAGTTTCATGCTAAAACTTGAACTGTGGGTGAATTGAGGCCACTTTCCTGATGTCTGTCCCTCATTTGAAGTGTTTTGTCAGCATTTGGGGCCATTATAAGGTGTTGTGCATGTTTTTTTTTGCCTGTCATTGAGCCGTATGGCGTTCGGTTATGTTCGGCGAATATTCGATGAATTTATCGGCGATTATTTGACGAATTAATCAGCGAATATTGCAAATTCGGAAATCATAATCTGAACCGAACATTGAAATATTCGCTCATCTCTACTCAGAAATGCCATCCTTTAACTAGTTTGAATTGTGCAATTGTCATCCACAGACCGTGTAATTTTGAATTATGTACTAAAATGGAAAATCTTCTATAGTGAAACCTAGCCACAGGCTGGGCTTCATCAGTGCAGTAGCATAGCAGTTACTCTTGGGTGCTGCCTGTATAACACAGCCGGCATCAATGCTATATTTAATGAGAACAGCTCCTAAGTGGTAAAATCCATTGTAAATATTTGGCAGATGTCACAAGGATAAATGAGAATATAAAAAGTCAACTGTCTTCAAAAACCAATTAGGCTTGATAGTTATTCTGCCACCGATGTACGTGAGTGAGATGATGTGTCTGAGGGATGTGAACACGGTTCTCTGTATAAGCAATAGCAGATAGCATTAACTCGCTAACTTGTGCTACAATTCCTGATGAGCAGAACGTGATTAGTCCGGGAGGATGATGCAATGATGAATTCAATAGATTTTATTCACAGTACCGAGATGAGGTGAGATATCAGGGAAGGTTAAGGGATGAAGTTGGGGTACAGAGTTAGTACTGCAAGTTAGAAGCACAAAGTTAGAAGTAACAAGAAAATCCTTTCTCCAGTCCTGAAGCATGTGCTGTCCAAGATGGCACTGACCAAGAAGAAGGAAGTGAGATAAGGATAGGAGGAGTTGCAGAAAGAAAGGTATTATGGGTAGAGCCCCCATTAATAATACATGAACAACATAATATAACAACGGCCAATAGATGGCAGCACAGTACAACAAATAATATAGATTAAATTAACCCATATACATTATGTAATGGCTGAAAGTCTTTGCAAAAGATCAGCTAACAGCACAATAGTGTTCTTCAAGCTTTTGAGACACAAAGTCTGTTAAAGTTTGGCAGAGAAATGAGTTGCTCATATTTTGCTGGTCAACTACATCTTCAGTAGTGAATAATCGAGAACGCAGTGTTTGCTCAAAATAGCTGCTGAGGGCTTCCATGCTCCCCAATGCCGACAGATCCTACCATTTCCTCTTCCAGCATTCCTGGTTACATTGAGGTTAACAGTAGTGCTGAAGGAAGGTATTAAAGAAAATGGGAAGTATGGCCTAGATACGTTGATTTTCACATGGAGAGTTTCATACTTCTTCATGCATCAGAAGTGTCTGACAAGTGGCGTCCACCTCCAACCCTGACTGGAGTAAGATTTCTGGTGTAGGGAACGCCACAACTCGTCATGGATTAGACAAGTTGTGGTGTCACACCCTCATCCCGCCCCAGTTTCATGCATTTCACTATCAAGAAAACCCCAAAAGTCACAAGTTTTTGGCGCAACTCCGGGTTGCGCCAAAATTTAGCAACTTTTGAAAGCAATTTTCTCCAGAATTCCTTCCATCCACAATTCAATGTGTACATACCCTAAAAGATTGTGTATAGTCACTATTTGATGAAATTACTATAAAATCACCATTTCGTGAAATGGCTAACATGTTTTGCACATGTATAGTGTTCTCTGAAAAGTTTGGGACATGTTTTCCTACGCAGGCCAAAGGTTTCGCTAAACATTGCCCCATATAATGTGTATGTACATTTGTTATATTCTGTGAATTTTTCTGATTCTCTACTGCAGATTGGACCTGACATTTTGCCGACCAACGCATGGCTGGTAATGGTGCTCGATACCTTGCTGAGTATTGTCAACAGTCAATACCATCCCAAGGGCAGAATCTTTCCTTGGTTCCAACATGTAAGTTTGATGTAAAAGTATGTATATTACATTTTACAATGTCTCTAAAATTACAGCGCAATCTTGGGGTTTGACCACTTATTGTCAGTAGCCAGTCCTAATATGTTTTTCCACTTATATTTTAAAGGATTATTCCTATCTTGTCCAAGCAGGTTATACCTTCATCTCGTGGCTGCTGTGTAAGGAAAGGTGGCCACTGTTTGTGATCCTTTCTATTATTTTCTATTGGAGTTCCAAAAACAGCTCAGCACTGTTTGATTGGCTGTTTTCATATGTCCCCATTGTGGTTAATAAAGAGGGCTGTGCTATAGAGGCATAAGATGGATAGGTGTGGAGTCACACATTTAGGGCATAAATGCCAGGAAACAGTCATTGTAATGCCCTGCAGCTCTCCTAATGGATACATAGCTTGTCTCCTTTCCTGATTAGATGCAATTTTGTTTTACTAGGCAATTCAAGCAAAAATATACAGGCAAGTAGATGTGTTCAGTCCTATTTTGGTTACTAATACTATGAAACAAGGACACGAGTTTGCCGATGGCTATTGCTTGTTTAGTAGGCCGAAAAGAACTCCTATTTATAATAGTGAAAGATGTAACACTAAAAAATAGGCTCACTCATGGCTGTTTAGTGCCTTGAACGAAGATCTATTCATGAACTAATATAGAATCAGATTTTTTTATTTTTGGGAATTGGCCTTGGTGCTTCTCTACATGAAGATATTATGCTGCTTTTGAGATTTAGATCAAATAAGTCAGACTGATCTTGTTGATCCTGTAAATCCTGCCTAGAAAAATCTCTATTAAAGGTGTTTTCACATTTAGGTTTGTATTCTCTGTTGGCCGGTGATGTGTTAAGGTAATAAGATCAGATAGCATTCACTTTCCCCAGGTGCAGCAGTTGTGACATCACGACTGCAGCGCACATTACCGCTAAAGCCAGTTACTGAGTTCCGCTTCTTGCGCTGTCAACTTTGGAACAGCCGCTGAGCTCAGCGTTTGGGTGCACTGTAGTCATGACATCACCATTTCAGCCTGTACACACAGATTAGAACAGAGTGCCGGCACTGGACCTGGGGAGGGTGAGTACCAACTGATGGTGCTCAGATGCTACAGAGGCAAAGCGTTGTCTAATAATGCACAGTATGTGAGGAGGCTGCTGGTCCACATTTGTTTGGGCTGCGGTGCTTAGGCCAACAGCTCCATTTTTCCAGTTGCCCGCCCTGTAATCCTTCCGTAGACTCCATGCAGCATTCACTACTGAACAATGCAGCACACACCCCACTGAATTGCTTTCATCAGGCTGTTCCTTGTGGGCTGGATTAGTTCCTCTCCTTTTTATGATGAATGCAGGAGTAGCAGTGTCTCCTGTGTGATGTATTCAGAGCGCTTGCCAGTAACCATGTCATAATTACCACCTAACATCACACGTCTCACCAAAGAGAAGCCGTTCCAGTCATCACATTATGGGTGAGTTATCCAAATATGGCGGGATAATAACTAAGGTGATCACTTTGTATGACCCGCAAATGATATTATAAATATCCAAGTGGCCCTTGTAGAATGAAAGTTCTCCACCACTGAGTTAGACTAAGTACATGGTCAAATAGGGCACTTAGCCCCTGTGAAAAGCCTACCATTGGTGTAATATACACTGCCCGTAATGTGCTTAGAAAGCAGTGTGTCCAATATGGAAGGAGGGTGCCCTCTTGGCATGGCCTAACATTCCTTTGGTTTAACGCACTTTTCTGCCCCTAATTTTCTATGCTTTGCCACCTCCGTGTAAGTTGATAGACAGCGCTCGCTTGGCACTGCATGTAAAGGAAGATCCGGCTTGTGAGCACACCGTTTTACTCCATGGGTGAGTATGGCCTTCTGTCCTCTACACTGCGGCTGCTTGCTACATTTGCATACGGGACAAATTTTTATGTGCATCAATGGCAACATTTATTTCACCAAAGGAATGATTATTATAGGGGATGAGTTCCTTATTTGACCATGTGAGTAATTTAAATAGTGTTTCTGGGGTGATGATATCCCTTTAAGGAGCACAATAGCTGTAGGATATCTGTTGTGCTGGATTATCACACAGTTATTGCAAAGTATATAATGTTTACTTGGAGGATTGTTCTACATCCCAAAAGTCTGCCCAAAAGGCTAATTTATAGCAAACATATAACCGTATATGCATAACGATTGGGAGGTGTGTATACTGACATGTCGGTCTTGTTTTTTTCTGCTTCTGAGTACATGTCTAGCATTACATATCAATAATCATACATATTTACTATATTTTCACTCGCAAAACGGCACAGAAGGCTTTTTTTCGCCTTCCAATTTGCTAGGCATCAATTATATTTTAAAAACTTACACTCTACCTTTGACGCCTTACTTGATGCCCTGCCAAGTCGTGAAGTTTGGTTTGTAGAAAATGAGCTGGCAGCTTTCCATTAGGCCCTGGTGGGAGAACGTAGGAGCAGATGGCTTGTTTCCTATAGGGGGTTAATTCATTTTAATGAACGATACCAAGACATAAATAACAAGAAAGACAGGTCCCAGGATACATTGCTTCAAATGCAGCAAAACACCGAGCACTGAGAGGGTTATATTCCATGCAGTCAGCATATTTAGTCCTATGTTACATTTACTTCCATTCAAGGCCTCAGTTGCTTTCAACATATTTCTTTGCAAAATAAAATAGGGGAGAAGCCAGCGCTGCTGATGGTCAGAACGCAATACATAAAGTGCACATGCACATACTGATTTCTAACTGTATTTCAAAATGAGACATTTGGCAAACAATTGATCAATTAATATGTGCATATGCACTTTATGTATTGCCTTCTGACCATAAGCAGCGCTGGCTTCTCCCCTTTTTTATATTTTTTTGCAGTTAATCTCTGTGAAGTAACTAAGGCCTTACATAAGATGTCATATGTAAGGATATGTGTGATATTTGTATGCACGGATATGTGCGATATCATATGTAAAGACTTGTCATCTTTATATGAAAGGATATGTGTGATAATTAAGTAAAATTATATGTGTGATATCATTTGTAAGGCTATGTGTGATATTGTATGTAAGAATATATGTGATATCATATGGTAAGGATATGTGTGATTTCATATGTAAGGCTGTGTGTGATACATGGTAAGGATAGGTGTGATATTGTATGTAAAGATGTGTGATATTGTATGTAAGGCTATGTGTGATATCATGTGTAAGGCTCTGTGATATCATATGTAAGGCTATGCGTGATTGCATATGTAAGGCTCTGTGTGATATATAGTATGTAAGGCTCTGTGATATCATGTATAAGGCTACTATGAGTGATATATGTAAGGCTGTGTGTGATATTGTATGTAAGGATATGTGTGATTATATGTAAGGCTATGTGTGATATCATATGTACGGTTCTGTGTGATATATTGTATGCAAGGCTATGTGTGATATCATATGTAAGGCTCTGTGTGATATCATATGTAAGGATCTGTGTGATATCATATGTAAGGCTCTGTGTGATATCATATGTAAGGATCTGTGTGATATCATATGTAAGGATCTGTGAGATATCATATGTAAGGATCTGTGTGATATCATATGTAAGGCTCTGTGTGATATACAGTATGTAAGGCTCTGTGTGATATCATATGTAAGGCTCTGTGTGATATCATATGTAAGGATCTGTGTGATATCATATGTAAGGCTCTGTGTGATATCATATGTAAGGATCTGTGTGATATCATATGTAAGGATCTGTGAGATATCATATGTAAGGATCTGTGTGATATCATATGTAAGGCTCTGTGTGATATACAGTATGTAAGGCTCTGTGTGATATCATATGTAAGGCTCTGTGTGACATCATATGTAAGGCTCTGTGTGATATCATATGTACGGCTCTGTGTGATATCATGTACGGCTCTGTGTGACATCATGTACGGCTCTGTGTGATATCATATGTAAGGCTCTGTGTGATATACAATATGTAAGGCTCTGTGTGATATCATATGTAAGGCTCTGTGTGATATAATATGTAAGGCTCTGTGTGATATCATATGTAAGGCTCTGTGTGATATACAATATGTAAGGCTCTGTGTGATATCATATGTAAGGCTCTGTGTGATATAATATGTAAGGCTCTGTGTGATATAATATGTAGGGCTCTGTGTGATATCATATGTACGGCTGTGTGTGATATCATATGTAAGGCTCTGTGTGACATCATGTACGGCTCTGTCTGATATCATATGTAAGGATCTGTGTGATATCATATGTACGGCTCTGTGTGATATACAGTATGTAAGGCTCTGTGTGATATCATATGTAAGGCTCTATGTGATATGATATGTAAGGCTATGTGTGATATCATATGTACGGCTCTGTGTGATATCATATGTAAGGCTCTGTGTGATACACAGCTCTGGCAAAAATTAAGAGACCACCACATCAAAACCCTGTCATGGCCAGCCCAATCTCCAGACCTGAACCCCATTGCAAACCTCTGGAATGTAATCAAGTGGATGATGGATAGTCACAAGCCATCAAACAAAGAAGAACTGCTTACATTTTTGTGCCAGAAGCAGTGTGAAAGACTGGTGGAGAGCATGCCAAGATGCATGAAAGCTGTGATTAAAAATCATGGTTGTTCCACAAAATATTGATTTCTGAACTCTTCCTGAATTAAAACATTAGTATTGTTGTTTCTTAATGATTATGAACTTGTTTTCTTTGCATTATTTGAGGTCTGAAAGCACTGTTTTTTTAAAATTTTGACCATTTTTCTTTGTCAGAAAAAAAATACAAAATTTATTGCTTGGAAATTCGTAGACATGTTGTCAGAAGTTTATAGAATTAAAGTACAGTTTACATTTTACTTAAAAATATACCTATAAAGAGAAAAATCAGACAAACTGAACATTTTGCAGTGGTCTCTTCATTTTTGCCAGAGCTGTATGTACGGCTCTGTGTGATATCATGTGTACGGCTTAGTGTGATATCATATGTAAGGCTCTGTGCGATATAATATGTAAGTCTCTGATATATGTAAGGCTCTGTGATATATGTAAGGCTATGTGTGATATCATATGTACGGCTCTGTGTGATATATGTACGGCTCTGTGTGATATCATATGTAAGGCTCTGAGTGATATCTTATGTAAGGCTCTGTGTGATATCATATGTAAGGCTCTCTGAAATTATATGTACGGCTCTGTGTGATATATGTAAGGCTCTGTGTGATATCATATGTAAGGCTCTGAGTGATATCTTATGTAAGGCTCTGTGTGATATCATATGTAAGGCTCTGTGTGCTGTCATATGTAAGGCTGTGTGTGATATCATATGTAAGGCTGTGTGATATCACATGTAAGGCTCTGCATTCATATGTAAGGCTCTGTGGGATATACAGTATGTAAGGCTATGTGTGATATCATATGTAAGGCTATGTGTGATCATATGTAAGGCTATGTGTGATATCATATGTACGACTCTGTGTGATATGTACGGCTCTGTGATATATGTAAGGCTCTGTGATATATGTAAGGCTATGTGTGATATCAAATGTATGGCTCTGTGTGATATCGTATGTACGGCTCTATGTGATATCGTATGTAAGACTGTGTGATATCATATGTATGGCACTATGTAATATCATATGTAAGGCTCTGTGTGATGTATGTATGGCTCTGTGTGATATATGTAAGGCTCTATGTGATATCATATGTAAGGCTTTGTGTGATATCATATGTAAGGCTCGATGTGATATCATGTAAGGCTCTGTGTGATATATGTAAGGCTCTGTGATATCATATGTACGGCTCTGTGTGATGTATGTAAGGCTCTGTGTGATATCATATGTATGGCTCTGTGTGATATCATATGTAAGGCTTTGTGTGATATCATATGTAAGGCTCGATGTGATATCATATGTAAGGCTTTGTGTGATATCATATGTAAGGCTCGATGTGATATCATGTAAGGCTCTGTGTGATATATGTAAGGCTCTGTGATATCATATGTACGGCTCTGTGTGATGTATGTAAGGCTCTATGTGATATCATATGTAAGGCTTTGTGTGATATCATATGTAAGGCTCGATGTGATATCATGTAAGGCTCTGTGATATAATATGTAAGGCTCTGTGATATATGTAAAGCTCTGTGATATATGTAAGGCTCTGTGATATAAGTAAGGCTCTGTGATATATGTAAGGCTCTGTGTGATATCAAATGTACGGCTCTGTGTGAAATATGTACGGCTCTGTGTGATATCTTATGAACGGCTCTGTGTGATATCGTATGTACGGCTCTGTGTGATATCGTATGTAAGACTCTGTGTAATATCATATGTAAGGCTCTCTGATATTATATGTACGGCTCTGTGTGATATATGTAAGGCTCTGTGTGATATCAAATGTACGGCTCTGTGTGAAATATGTACGGCTCTGTGTGATATCGTATGAACGGCTCTGTGTGATATCGTATGTACGGCTCTGTGTGATATCGTATGTAAGACTCTGTGTAATATCATATGTAAGGCTCTCTGATATTATATGTACGGCTCTGTGTGATATATGTAAGGTGCTGTGTGATATCATATGTAAGGCTCTGTGTGATATCATATGTAAGGCTCTGTGTGATATCATATGTAAGGCTCTGTGTGATATCATATGTAAGGCTCTGTGTGATATATGTAAGGCTCTGTGTGATATATGTAAGGCTCTGTGTGATATAAGTAAGGCTCTGTGATATATGTAAGGCTCTGTGTGATATCAAATGTACGGCTCTGTGTGAAATATGTACGGCTCTGTGTGATATCGTATGAACGGCTCTGTGTGATATCGTATGTAAGACTCTGTGTAATATCATATGTAAGGCTCTCTGATATTATATGTACGGCTCTGTGTGATATATGTAAGGCTCTGTGTGATATCAAATGTACGGCTCTGTGTGATATCATATGTAAGGCTCTGTGTGATATCATATGTAAGGCTCTGTGTGATATCATATGTAAGGCTCTGTGTGATATATGTAAGGCTCTGTGTGATATAAGTAAGGCTCTGTGATATATGTAAGGCTCTGTGTGATATCAAATGTACGGCTCTGTGTGAAATATGTACGGCTCTGTGTGATATCGTATGTACGGCTCTGTGTGATATCGTATGTAAGACTCTGTGTAATATCATATGTAAGGCTCTCTGATATTATATGTACGGCTCTGTGTGATATATGTAAGGCTCTGTGTGATATCAAATGTACGGCTCTGTGTGATATCGTATGAACGGCTCTGTGTGATATCGTATGTACGGCTCTGTGTGATATCGTATGTAAGACTCTGTGTAATATCATATGTAAGGCTCTCTGATATTATATGTACGGCTCTGTGTGATATATGTAAGGTGCTGTGTGATATCATATGTAAGGCTCTGTGTGATATCATATGTAAGGCTCTGTGTGATATCATATGTAAGGCTCTGTGTGATATCATATGTAAGGCTCTGTGTGATATATGTAAGGCTCTGTGTGATATATGTAAGGCTCTGTGTGAAATGATATGTAAGGCTCTGTGTGATATCATATGTAAGGCTCGATGTGATATCATGTAAGGCTCTGTGTGATATATGTAAGGCTCTGTGTGATATCATATTTAAGGCTCTGTGTGATATCATATGTAAGGCTCTGTGTGATATCATATGTAAGGCTCTGTGTGATGTATGTAAGGCTCTGTGTGATATCATATGTATGGCTCTGTGTGATATATGCAAGGCTCTATGTGATATATCATATGCAAGGCTCTGTGATATCATATGTACGGCTCTGTGTGATATCATATGTAATGCTCTTTGTGATATCATATGTAAGGCTCTGTGTGATATATGTATGGCTCTGTGTGATATCGATATCATATGTAAGGCTTTGTTGCTGCCGTGATGAAAACTAAATTTCTGAGCAGTCATAAATACTCGGAGACCACCTGAGCGTGCTCGGGAAAACCCGAGCAACGAGTACACTCGCTCATCACTAGTAAGGATTCAAAAGTCATTCTAACAAGTGAAGAAACCCTTATTAAAAGACAAATGCTTTATAATAAAAGATACTATGGGCGAAAAAGGGAATAAGGGAATATATATACAAAAAATATATATATATATGTATGTAATATATATATGTATATACAAAAAATAAATATTGACCATACAATAGGGGCACTACAATTTGGGATAGGATCTTGGAGATGGGAATGCCCCTTTAGTTTCATGCCCCTTTAGTTTCATACACTCGTCTTTTTTTTTTGCCATGTGTGGAGCAGGTTCAGCTCCTGAGACCACTCCACGCCCCTTCACCTTCTCCATGATGGATATATGTCATGGAGCATTAATGGGTTATCGCGCTTTCATAAATGTATGAATCTTTTCCTTCTCGAGGTCTTGTCCATTAAGAGCCTACACCATGTCTGTGTCCTCTCGACAACCAGTCCCATCTGGTTAGCTTGCCAACTCTTGTTCTATAGAATCCTTTTTTAACACCTCACCACCAGGATTTGTTCAAGCCAATGTATTCAGGATTGTTATTTAGTCCTTACTATATTAATATTGTCCCTTAAAGGGAACCTGTCATTAGATTCATGCTGCTGGCGAACTACAGGCAGCATGAATCAGTCTGTCCGTATGATTCCGTACAAGTATATTGTACTCTGAAACGTTCTCAGGTTTCACAGCCAACATAGTTTGAAGAGCGGACCTGCTAGTCCAATGCCGTCTCCGGCCGCCTTCTCCCGCCCTGATCCACGTGACGGACAGGTTGCTTTCTTTGTACTTGTTTCAGAGTATCACACTGATTCATGCTGCCCATGCTTTGGGCAGCATGAATCTATTGATGAGATCCCTTTAAAAGTCACACGGTAAAAAAAATAAAAATAGCACACTGCTGCTTATGTACACATAAATATTCCATAGGCAGAAGAAAAGGTTAATGGTCACAATAACTATCATCATAAAACCACCACTCATTTTCCTCTTCATAAAGCAGATTACTTCTCCAGATTATTTCATCCCCTTGGAAATAATCCATCTGCTTGGAAGCCGCTTTCCCATCATAACGCTGGCCATCCGCCAGCTGACTATTGCAGCAGCCCGCCGAGTGTTGTAGATAGCCTAATAGAATGAATGAATTGTTGTCTGTTTCATTGATGTCACTGTTGGTTTTGGGCAAGTGTTATGGCTACTGTGTATTTTTTTTAGGCCCTCTTAATTGGAGGAAGATATAATTTTAGTGTAATGGATCATAGAAATGTTTTTGTGAAACACCTTCTCTCCCTGTTCCATAATCGTTCATACCGTTCACATCAGATCAGGGCCATATGCTCAGTGTGTTTATATAAGGGAAAACATTTATACAAGGGAAAACAAAAAAAGTAGGTTACATATCTAAAAGGGGTATTCCAGTCGCAATTGCTACGGGTATACCCAAGTAAAATTAGACCTATACTGGTTCCCCCAGGTCTCGTGTGACATAACCATATCCCTGCGGCCGCTTTGTGCTATCCTCCTTCAGACAAATCAGACATCCGGAGGACGGGAGAGTGCAGCTGCAGTGCCCACATCTTCTGGGTGTCAGTTACGTCTCAAGGGTGACATGGATGCTGATTGACCGCAGGCGAGACCCGGGGGAGCCAGTGCCAACACCGCTGGACCAGTATGGTGGAGGGGAATGTAGTGGTTAGCATTTTACTTTGGGGGAACACAGTAATTGAGAAGGGGATGTCCAAGTAGTGGACAACCTCTTTAAGACTCCCATGTACATTAGACAGGTCTCTCTCCCATTTCTTCCATATCCAGGAGTATTCCACTCAGGTCAGAACTCCTGCATTCTTCCCGTTCTCAGTAAGCCGTTGTTAGACTGCTCCTCCAGAGACCACAAAACAATCAGCCGCTGAAATTCAATCGGTCGGATCCTTCTTTCCCCCGAACATCTTCTGTAAGGCTACTTTCACATTTGCGTTAGAATCCGCAGCGTTTAATCCGCAAACGCAAGTACAGGAAAAACGCAGAAAAGCGCGTACAAACGCAGCAGTTTTTATGTGCATGCGTAATCGCATGCGGCTTTAGAACGCTGCGTTTACATGCTTTTTTATGCGTTTTTTCATGCGTTTGCGTTTTATTGCGCATGGTGTAAAATTTTACAGGAGAAAAATTTAGATAACCAGACCCCGCCAATGGGACTACAGAGGGCGTGTATTATGGGATCTCTATATATAGACCCTCGGACTGCTGAAATCTTAACAGTGTGCTACTGTATCCTGTGTCATGATGGATCTTCCCATGGATAGCTTTTACTTCAACCTGGATCTAAGCATCAAGCTTTTTATTGCCTGTGCGTTTGCTTGGGAGCAACACCGAAACCGTGAAAGATGGAGAAGGACACGGCGTAGGCGTTTTTGGCAACACCCCATTATAGAACTGCGGGAGAGCCGTGGTGCATATCACACACTGTATGGCGAGCTCAATGACAACCCGGACAAATTCCCGGAATATACCAGGATGTCGCAAGACTCTTTTTTGGAGTTGCTTGCTCGTGTTCAAGGAGTCATCAGGAGACAGGACACCCAGCTCCGTAGAGCAATTCCAGCAGAATTAAGGTACGTAATAATTCTAAACAAATGCGAGTCATAATTATTGTTGGTCTGACATGTATTCTTTGCATTTTTGTAAATTATTTTTTCTTTATTTTATTACAGATTTCTTGCAACTGGAGAGAGCTTGTCATTCCACCACTTCCAGTACCGCCTGGGAATTTCCACCCTGTCCGGAATAGTTTTTGACACCTGCCGGGCTCTGTGGAATGTTCTCCGTGAAGAATTTATACTGTTGTGAATTCCGTTCTCGGGCTCCCTCCTGTGGTCATGAGTGGTACTGTGTGAGTTTGTTCTTGGGCTCCCTCTGGTGGCCTTTAGCGATATGGCTGGTCTTGGCTGGGCTCAGCTGTTTCATCTCCTGCTAGGCTGGGCCTATTTAACTCACCTGGACCTTTACTTGTCGCCTGCTGTCGGTGTGTTCAGTCCTGATCCTGTGTTCTCCTGAATATTCCTTGCGACCAGTCTCCTGCTATGAGAAGCTAAGTTTGCTTGTTCAGTTTCTCATTATTTCCTTGAAAACGTTTCTCATTATATTATGAGTTCAGCCCAGCTTGCTTTTATGTGATTTTTTGCTTGCTGGTTAGTTCTGGGGTGCAGAGTGCGCCCCTCACATCGTGAGTCGGTGTGGGGGTTCTTGTATTCTCTGCGTGGTTTACTTTTGATAGCTTTTGTACTGACCGCACAGACACCTATCTATTATCTGCCTATCTAGTATTAGCGGGCCTCATTTGCTAAACCTGTTTCATCTCTACGTTTGTGTTTTCCCCTTAACTCACCGTTATTATTTGTGGGGGGCTATCTAAAACTTTGGGGATATTTCTCTGAGGCAAGTGAGGTCTTTGCTTTCTCTCTAGGGGTAGTCAGTTTCTCAGGCTGTGACGAGGCGTCTAGGTTTTCAGGTAACGCTCCACAGCTGCCTTTAGTGTGTTTGGATAGGATTAGGATTGCGGTCAGTATAGCTTCCACATCCCCAGAACTTGTCCTATATATTCAGGGTATATGTGTCAGGTCAGTTTGAGATCCTACCACCAGGATCATAACATTATACCCATACCCACCGAGGACATGTGGATGGAAATAGCTGATAAATTCTGGACTGTGTGTGATTTCCCCAACTGTTTGGGTGCGGTGGATGGGAAGCACATCCGGATTATCAAACCAGCCAGAACAGGATCACAGTTCTTCAACTACAAAAAATATTTTTCCGTAGTTTTCATGGCAATAGCCGATGCGGACTGTCGCTTCATTGCCGTGGACATTGGTGCTTTTGGCCGTGGCAACGATTTACAGACTTTCAAAAACTCGGATATGGGCCAACGTGTTTATGGCAAAAATTTTAATTTTCCACAGCCACGACCTCTCCCCAACACTCAAGGCCCACCGATGCCATTTGTAATGGTTGGGGATGAGGCATTTCAGATGAGTGAAAATCTACTGAAGCCCTATTCAAGTCGGGACTTGAACCGCACAAAATGGATCTATAACTACAGACTAACCAGGGCCCGCAGAACAGTAGAGTGTGCCTTTGGGATTATGGTGTCCAAATGGCGTGTTCTTGCAACAGCCATAAATCTTAAAATGGAGACAGTTGATAGGGTGGTAAAAGCCTGTGTGGTTCTCCACAATTACATTCTGGCTAAGGAGCAACCCACCATTGAACTTGATGAACAAGTTGCAAACCCTTTGCCTGATTACCGGCATCACCCGCTGCGGTCAACTGTTGAAGTTGGCCACATGCGGGACCAATTTGCTGCCTTTTTTGATTCTGACATTGGACGTGTGGCATGGCAGGACAATATGGTGTAAAATGTCCTGTTGGCTTCTGGTCTGTAACAGTTATGTTTTAAATGTTAATGTTTCTTGTAATAAAATAATTGTGCTTTATTATCTTCCCCATGTCTCCTATGTATTTCCTTTACAAACCACTTTGGGTTTTTGGGCTTAGGTTGTTGACGTCATTGCGTCCTGACTCGGTTCACCAGTAGCTATTTGACGCAGACTGTAGAGACGATGGCTGCTTGGTGCCGTCACATTCGCAGTATTTGTTCAGCACTGTACATCAGTATTTGTAAGCCAAAACCAGGAGTGGTTGTTAAATGCAGAAGTGGTGCATATGTTTATAGTATACTTTTCCTCACATTGTTCCACTCCAGGTTTTGGCTTACTAATAGTGATGTAAAATACTGACCAAATACTGTTGGTGTGACAGCAGCCTACACAACAGATCTATAGTCATCAAGTCAGGTGTCAGAAATAATGAATTCATGATGCACAAATAAATGGGTCATGAATTCATTATTTCTGACACATGTCCTGGTGAGTATAGATATGCCTTGTATAACCTCCATCGTCCCTTCACTTTGTGTGAAATAGATTTAATGTACAAAGAAGAAAAAATGGAGTTAATACAAGGCATTTCTCAACTCACCAGGTCAGGTGTCTTAACTAATGATTTTTTGAAGACACGACCTGTTGAGTATAGTTCTGCTGTGTATTCAGCTGTGTATTAGCACCATTTTGTCTTCAGTCCGCGACAAAAAGTCACAGAGTAAACAGAAAGAAGAGGTTTTGGAGAAAATACCATTTGTCTTTTTTTGGGCAACCTCATATCTCTATACCAAACACACACAAAGCTTCAGTGTTGTACAAACTAACTACTGGAGCTAGGAGGTGACCCCAAAAAAAAGTGTTCGGCGCATTTTTGGATTTGGCGCACGGTGTGTGTTGCCGGCGGCGAAATACGCAATTAACCAAACTTTATTGGGGGCAAAAAAAAGAATATTTATTTTAACAAAACAAACTAAAATAAAAAATTAACTGCGCCTGCTTGGGGTTGATTGACGAAATTGGGGGTGTGGAGCTGTGAGGGCTGGCCAACTGTGGACGACGCAGGGGTGGCTGGAGAAAGTGCTATAAAATTACTGGGGTTTGGAAATTCGGGGATTGGACTAGTCACATGAGAGGGCAGAGACACACTGGAAGGGTGAGACAAACCAGACATTACAGACACATTGGGAGGTGAGGGGGGAGGGATAGCTATTGTCTTTTGGTTTTTTTTCCTTTCCCTTTCTTGGATCGGCACAGCTGTCCTGGGAGCCTCGTTGGGCTCATTGGTATTGGCCTGGCCGTGGTGGCCGACCTGTCACGGTCTGTGCGCCTGTGCTGCGGCATTGTTGTGGTGGCTGGTAAAGTCAGGGCAGTGTCCGGCAGCGGCAGTGCTGTTGTGGTGGCGGGGAACGCCAGGGCAGGGTCCGGCAGCGGCATTGCTGTTGTGGTGGCTGGGAACGCCAGGGCAGGGTCCGACAGCGGCATTGTTGTTGTGGCTGGGAACGCCAGGGCAGGGTCCGGCAGCGGCATTGCTCTTGTGGTGGCTGGGAACGCCAGGGCAGGGTCCGGCAGCGGCATTGCTCTTGTGGTGGCAGTAGTGAAGGCCATGCCAGGGTCCTGCGGCTGCCGCATGGTGGTGGCACTGGAGGAGGTCCAAGCAGGAGCAGCGATTGTCATGGTGGTGGCGGTGGGCTGTCTTACAGCACTCGGCATGGTGGTGGTGCTATAGTGGTGTCTGGCAGTGCTTGGAATGGAGGTGGCCGTTCAGTGGTATGCAGCAGAGCTCGGCATTGAGGTAAAGCGTGACAGTGTGGGCACAGGTGGAAATGCCCCCACTGTCTGCTGAAAATACCGACTCTGCTGCATAGCCTGCACGTAAGCAGCATTGTAGGCCTGCATAACACTAATCTGGAAATCGGGAGAAAGGTGTTCCGACATGCCCTGTTCAATTTGATTAAAAAAATGATGTGCTGGCCTCTGGAGGTCGGCTTTCACTTGGGCAAGGCTGTGGTAACCTCATGGATACGTGTACTCATATGGCTAATGGCAGTATCCATTCGGTCACCCATCACCTTGAGTCCCTCGCGGAAGACCGAGCTCAAGTGCAAAAACTCGGGCATGAGTGACCTTTCCGCGGCCCTCTGCCGCTGCCGGGAGGAGCCCAAAAAAAATGGGCAGAGGACTGGGGAAGGGGATCACCTGATGGACCAGCTTCCTGGTCTCCAGTTAGTGTGGCAGGCCCACTAGCTGCAGCGCTGGAGGATGGCTGGGACGGGTCCGTGGCTGACTGATGAAGGACCGCTCCGGAACCTGGGCCAACAGTGGTGCTCCATGTGCTGTGAAAAAAGAATGAAAAAAATGTAAGACCAAACATTTACAAAACGCAAAGTCCTGTGTAATATAAACAGAGATTAAGGCTGAGGTCACTAGCAGTATTTGGACAGAGTTTTACATCAGACTTTGCAAGCCAAAATCAGGAGTACTACAGTACGAGGAAAAGTATACTAAAAACATATGCTCCACTTCTGCATTTATCAATCACTCCTGATTTTGGCTTACAAATACTGATGCTAAATATGAAGGGACGATGGAGGTGATACAAGGCATATCTATACTCACCAGGACATGTGTCAGAAATAATGAATTCATGAGCCATTTATTTGTGCATCATGAATTCATTATTTCTGACACCTGACTTGATAACTATAGAACTGTTGTGTAGGCTGCCGTCACACCAACAGTATTTGGTCAGTATTTTACATCACTATTGGTAAGCCAAAAACAGGAGTGGAACTATGTGATGAAAAGTATACTAAAAACATATGCTCCACTTCTGCATTTATCAATCACTCCTGATTTTGGCTTACAATTACTGATGCAAAATAGTGATCAAAAAATGCTAGTGTCACGGCAGACAAATGCATTACAAAACATCTTTTTTTTTTCACCAACAATATACTTACGTTCTCTGTGCAAGGACCGGTCTCAAAAATGCAAGGATGCGGTGGTATTTGTATTTTCGGATCCTTGCTCCAGAACCACTGGGAACACGGCTCTCTTGGTGCAGGTCCTTGTTGAAGCGGTCCTTCATCGAATGCCAACGTGTTTTGACTTTGGCCACTGTTGACAAAACAAAACATAATGGTTAGGCAATGGACTTTTCACCGTGCTCACACAACTGTGTGTGCTGAGAGAAAATTTCATGACTTTCTCTCATCATACACAGTTGTGTGAGCACGGCCAAGGTCTTGGCTGCATCACACTGCATTGCAATACTTACCAAATGCAGTTCGGACCCGAGTCGGGGCGTTGTCCCAGCCATCCCACAACGCTGTGGCCACCTCATTCCATAGGCGCCGAATCGTCACGTTGTTTGAGTGCAGTGGATCCCGGGTGTCCCACAACGGGACTCGCTCATGGACCAGGGAGATGAGGTGGTCACTGTCTATTAGGTCCTCATCCCGTTCTGGAACCTAAAAAAAAAATAAGGACATTAATATTGGAGACATTAACATAAGGAAGAACGAAAACAGAAGCAGAGAAATGGCATGAATATTGAAAGTACAAAAAAAAAATAGTGCAGAAGCAAAAGGGAAAGAAAGTGAAAAGTAAAGAAATGAAGATTCAAGAATTGTAAAGTGAGGATACAATAAACAGTCTGACAGGTATACTTACACGCTGCCGCCGTGCCACCCGACCGTGACTCCGCTGCTCCTGCCCAGTCTCTACCGCAGTAGAAGAAGAGCTCTAAAGAAATGAAAAACAAAAATTGTCATATGTGTAGATGTGACAGTGAATACTTACCAATCTGAGGAGGTGACTACTCACTTCGCTGACATTTTCCCCTTGTGCAGGCCCATGCGTTTGATCCTCATCAGAAGAAGAAGACGACATTCTGATGCATGTAGAAAGAAAGAAATGAAATTAGGACATATAGAGACAGAAAATAGAAAATAAAGGCATTGGCTAGGATATACTCACATTGCTCAGTGTCCTGTTTTCCTCCAAGGATGTAGTCTGCGTCTGCTCTGCTTCTGTGTCTGTTGAGTAGTGACCTGCAAATGTCCACTCCCTCCCTTTATCACCTTGTATGTGGGGGGGGGGCTAATTAGTCTCTAGACATGTTTTTCTCTGGTGCAACGCATGCGTTCATATAGACAGCAATGCGTTTTTTTGCCGCATTCATTCCGCAATCGACGCATACGTTTCCAGGCGGCAAATTGACGCCTCTAAAAATTACTACATGTAGCATTTACCGCGCCAAACTGCAGACGACGAAACGACGCATGCGTTGTCAAACGCGGCAAAACATGAACGATCGTAGACGCATGCGTCCCTAATGTTAAATATAGGAATACACAGCGCATGCGGATATTTGCGGAAGAAACGCTGCGGACACAACCGCAAATGTGAAACCGGCCTTAGTGAGAGCCGAGAAGAGGCAGCCATACACACTGGACTGTTGGCATGTTTGGCCGACTTTAGTTTACTGGGGGCTTTTATTGTGTGAATGGGGAGAGTAGCCCCAGGGGAGCTTTTACCACAGGGGTCTAGCAAGCAATCCCAGGTGATGGGCTTCTGGAATATTCTTCATTCTTCACAGTTCCAGCAATGTCAGCATTGATTTTTTTACTTTTTTTGCAGTCTCGTAATATAGCAATCAGGAGTTTTTGAATATTCAGTCAAGAACAGGGAGTCATGCAGCTGATTAATGGCCGCTGATTGGCAGCAGCGGTCACATGACTTTTGTGAGATACAACATTGACATTAGCCTTTTGTTCCAAAGGAGAGTATATGAGCCATTAACCAAAATTAAGAATGACTTGCTACTGAGTCATCGGCAGAGATAACCTGCTGGCCTTGCCACTTACCGGAGGTGGTTTTAGATGAGTGGACATCTGAGTGGCTTTACAGTTTTCTTATTGACAAGGACGGTTATTTCTTTATCTTCCAGAAATCCTACTCTGGTGAGAACACTGCCAGTGTCATTGCCCGGTCTTGTGCCGCCACAGCGCTCTCTCTGTTGGTCCCAATACTTGTCGTGTCCTGTAAAGAAAAAGTAGAGGACATCCTCAACCTTTTGACAGCAAGGCTACCAGGGCGGCCAGAAGAAGATGATTCACAAGCTCTTCAAGTTCATATGGGACTGGCACTTGGGATGTTCCTCTCCCGCTTGTGCGAGGAAAAAGTTAGGTATGTATAGGAATAGCTACCATTCATGGGCACTGATTTTTAGAGATTATGGGGAGTAAGTGGAGGATCTTGCCTAGCATAGGCTTCTTTAAATATAATGTAAAACAAGGGGGCTGGTTACATTTTCCTGTGACAGGTTTCCTTTAAAGGGAACCTGGCAGCGGGTTTTTGCCAACCCATCTGAGAGGAGCATAAAAAGGGGCAGATCCCAGTGATGTGTCACTTATCGGCTGCTTGCTGTAGATTTGATAAAAGTCCTGTTTTCGCTACTGTAGATGTAGCAGTCCTCTGAATGCTGAGCTCTGTGTAACCCCGCCCACCCCACTGGCTGGCAGCTTCCTGTGCACACTGTGCGTGAGCAGAGAGCTGTCAATCTGTGTTGGGGCGGAGTTACACAGAGCTCATGAATATGGAGGACTACGAGGCAGCAGGTTACTTGTCCTGTAGTGATAATCTGCTGCTAAATATAAGTGATTTTAGCAAAACTACAGCAAGCAGCCTAGTAAGTGATACCTAGCTGGAATCAGGGTCTCTTTCTATACATTATGCTCTCAGATTAGACCTTCCCTTTATAACTTCCAAGTTACTGATGTAAGTTTAGAAATAATTGCTGACATTGTGAAATGAGTCCGTGTAGAAGTGGCCTTATGTGATACCATGTAATAGTGGATCCGAATTGTCGCCCCGTCGCTGATACCCCTTTGTGTCTTTCTGTACAGTGATACCTCTGGGCAGCAGATGAACTTGCTGATAATGAAATCATTGGACTCACTGGAAAGCTGCTGCTTTGACTCCAGCCTGGAGCCCAAGTATGTACGACATGAAGTAGCGGCCATGTAACGTCACTCATGTGACTGGGCTTGTCCTAGTGGGAAGGCCTGATTTCTGGGATTGGGGCGTGTTAGAGAGTGAGCTGGCTTTTGGCAAGTTACCTCCACATTCTGGCATTAGTCTTTGTAGTTCCAGGATCATTGGCTTCAGTGACCGACCTGTTCCCTTTTTTTAAGTGGACCCAAAGGAGGATGCTTACCTTTTGATGAAATGGTTTTCTGGGTAGGGGTGCTGCCAAAAATGAAAAGTTTTTAGAAATAAAGGGTAAATGAAGGCAACAGATGAAACATTCTATTAAATTCATGGCTGCAGAATTGGGACTTTTTTGGCAACTTTTTAAATAGTCATAAATCAGGCTTTTATTTATTTGCATAGCTAAGCAGCCATTTTACACCCACAAAAGTGGCAAGAGTAGCGTCCAATATGTCACGCAAAAGTGTGCAGCAAAATGTGAGACTTTTTGGAATTGGAAAGCTTGTGAAAAGTCTTTGATAATCCCCCTCCCAAACCAATCATTGACTTGAATGGGGTCTGTCATTGTAGTGGAAATATAGCATGCGGCACTTATTGGGTAGAACGTGCCGAGTCCTCAGTAACGTCTCCCGATACTTATAAATACAGATATAAAAGTAATGGAGCAGAACGTACTCCTGTGTAGTCTGCCTCTCATGGTAAGTGTAGCTCTTGCCACCTGTGTGTCGTGGGCATTTCTGCTCTGATGCATGCACAGGATCATTTGGCACAGGAAAGGCAGCCATTTACGCAAATTGTCCTGCATGTGCGCGGGTTACCATGGTTGCTGGTGAACAAGCCCTTACTCTTTGTTGGCCATTATTTCTCTGTGTTCTACTGCCATCTGCTGGTGTTTTCTGTAATGGCTACAGTAAGTCAAAGTCTTTGTTCAATGAAAATGTGCTCATTGTCATAAATGCTACATGCACTAAAAGCCGAGGAGAGGGTCACTAGAGAAAGCCGGGTCTGAGGTCTTGTTGGGCCTCTGAAACAATATTTATTAATGATTGAGACCATCATTTCTAGACCATTGTGCTGTGAAAACCCATTTTTTCCATCACTTTTAACTTCAACATCTAGAATTGTCTTTATAGATATGGAGATCGTTAATATCACCTTTTTTAAGCAATTTTTTTTTTACTTTGAGGTCTATGACCTTAATGATTCCCCTGCAGTTACATATGTTGCCCATTGAATGGCTTTGTAAATTAGTTGTACGCCACCATTTTTTAATTGTGGTGCTAATCAGTCTCATGATAGCCACGCAAACACAGAGCAAACATACAAACTCCTTGTAGATGTTGTCCTTGGTGGGATTTGAACCCAGGACTCCAGCGCTGCAAGGCTGCTAACCACTGAGCCACCTATATGGTATACATAACAGGCATATCCCTAAGGGCTATCCTCATGCATATATACAGAGTGGTCCAAAAGTAGGTGGACAGTATGTGTAATAGGGTTATGAAGGGGGAGATTTATCAAACATGGTGTAAAGTGACACTGACTCACTTGCCCTTAGCAACCAATCAGATTCCACTTTTTATTCTTCACAGACTCTTTGGAAAATGAAAGGTGGAATCTGATTGGTTGCTAAGGGCCAGTGAGTCAGTGTCACTTTACACCATGTTTGATAAATCTCCCCCTTCATAACCCTATTACACATACTGTCCACCTACTTTTGGACCACCCTGTTTATATCTATGGCGATTGTGTTTTGGCGTGCAGAAAGTGTTTTTGATACAGGCTCTTGATTGCATTCACACTTTTAGGAATGGTTTTCTAAAAAAAAACAAATGGGCCCCGATTCATTATTTGCATATTTCTAATATGAATGAAAAAATGTCTTGTCTTTCATTTGCCCTGGTGGGTGTTGTGCTGAATTCATTGGTGCACAATGTTTGATTAATTGACAAACAGTGTTTTTTGTGCCTTTTATGCCTTTTAGTTAAAAGTTGCACAATTCTTTCAATAAGCTTTGAAATGTTACATGGTAGGCTTCAACTATACAAAAATAAAAAAATACAGATTTTGCACTACACTGGGGTGCTGGAGTACTGTTGTGCAAAAGAATTTTGCAGTATTTTGACAAGTCGCAAATGATGAATTGTGCTAAAAGATCTGGACAACCAAAACCACACCGATAATGATAAACCCCCTCAAAAATCAGATGAAACCCAGTAAATGGAAACATATTGCAAATTAATAAATAAGGTGCAAATCAATAGTCACTGTCAGGCTGCATTCACATCTTGTGAACGGACTGATTTTTTTTATTGGACAGCACATGGCCCCATAGACTTTCATGGATCTATTCACAAATCATATACAAATGTGAGAATCCGAGCATGTCCTATTCTGATCTCATTTTAAGGCCTCCTTCACATGTCCGTGTTTCCTATACGTATGGTATCCTTTTTTCTCACGGATTACACAGGTACCCATTATAACCTATGGTGCTATGCACATGTCTGTGTTTTTACATTGACTTAGTTTCCTAGGAAGACACACGGAGACATGTCCATTTTTTCAAATTGCTTGAATAACAAGGGACAGTAGAAGTCTATGGGTCCTTGGAAAGCACGTACCGCACAAGGATGGCATCAGTATACTGTATGTGTTTAACACTGCAAAGTATAGGAGAAGCTTTTTCATTTAATTTTTTTCTTTAACCATACCGGAAAAACACTGATGACACACTGATGGTAAGAACGGACACGCGGATAACAAACTAATGGAGAACACTGATGGCACCGATACTGACACTACACATCGATATGCGAAGTTAACCTTAGAACCACTTTTATTCCAGAAAGACTGGCACAAAAGCACTGATGAACTGTCCCTATGGTTCTCATCTAACCAGTATTTCAGAGGTGTAGAAGCAGAGTATTTAGCGAGAACACGAGGTGTAGAAGCAGAGTAGTGGACCACTAGTCGGATAGCACATAAATTAGTGAGAACATGGAAGTTAAAGGGAACCTGTCACCCCCCCCCCCCCCCCAGGCGTTTTTAACTAAAAGAGCCACCTTGTACAGCAGTAATGCTGCATTCTGACAAGGTGGCTCTTTTAGTTATTGGTGCTGTAACTGCCGAAATAATCAGTTTTGTAATTTGTCCTAAATACCTTTTCTTCAGTCTTGGAGGCCGGCGTTTCCCCCCCTGCTGCAGACGCCACACAGCCGTCACTCAAATCTTCTTGGCGCCGGGCACCACCTCCTCACCGCTGTTTTGAAATGAGCCGGTGCCTACGCTCTTTTCTCCTGCCTTGGGCAGGCGCAGTGAGCGCTGCCCGTCTGTCCTCATATGCAGTCTAGCTGACTGTGCCTGTGCAGCCGCCCTGCCTGTAAATCCCAGCCCCGCAGTGTCTTCTGATTTATTCATACTACGGGGCTGGGATTCACAGGCAGGGCGGCTGCACAGGCACAGTCAGCTAGACTGCATATGAGGACAGATGGGCAGCGCTCACTGCGCCTGCCCAAGGCAGGAGAAAAGAGCGCAGGCGCCGGCTCATTTCAAAACAGCGGTGAGGAGGCGGCGCCAAGAAGACTTGAGTGACGGCTGTGTGGCGTCTGCAGCAGGGGGGAAAGGCCTGCCTCCAGGACTGAAGAAAAGGTATTTAGGACAAATTACAAAACTGATTATTTCGGCAGTTACAGCACCAATAACTAAAAGAGCCACCCTGTCAGAATGCAGCATTACTGCTGCACAAGATGGCTCTTTTAGTTAAAAATGCCTGGAGGGGGTGACGGGTTCCCTTTAAATATGACGAGGAAGAAGACACATGATATGGTAATAATAAAAATGAACTACAAAAAAGATTGTAATGAGAATTTGTTGACTTTCCTTGGCACAGTGTTGGCTGCATTCTAGGAGTGGGCTTGGTGCTTTCCTTCATGAGCCAGGGCAGTCAGACTGACAGTCGAGTCCATGTCTCAGCGACTCTCCGGAAACTATATGAGTGTCTGGATAACAGCTCTGAGCAGAGCCGAGCCGTGCAAGAGGTGAGATGTCATCCACGTTTCTGATGGAGTTTCCAAGTATCTCCAGTTCTTCCTTCTTAGGCTGCTTTCACACATCAGGTTTTTGCCATCAGTCACAATCCGGCGAATTTTAAAAACAATGGATCCGACAAAAATTGCTGCCAGATCCGTTTTTTCTCATAGACTTGAATTAGTGACGCATTGCCTCACATTTCATCCGTTTTTTGCCAGATCCGTCGCTGTGCGTTTTTTCGCTGGACACAAAAAACGGACATAGTAACGTTTTTGTGTCCGTCGAAAAAACACACAGCGACGAATCCGTCGTTTGCTATAATGGACCCCTATGGCGCCGGGTCCGTCAAATGATGGAATCCGGCAACGGATTCCGTTTTTTTAAACTAAGCATGCATTTTCCATTCCGAGAGTCTCTCTCTCTCTCTTTCTGTCTCTCTCTCTGTCTCTCCAACTCTCTCTTTCTCTGTCTCCCTCTCTCCAGACCAGCTATTCAGCTCCGGACCAGATAAGCTAGTCGGATCCAGCGAAAAAATGGATCCGTCGCATCAGTTTTTCACAATTTGCGACGGATCCGTTTTTTTCAAAATTCGCCAGATTGAGCCTGATGGCAAACACCTGATGTGTGAAAGCAGCCTTAGATCTCTTCCACTCTTGGATTTCCTTTTTCTTGTTTCCTTTGTACTATACAGCTTTTTTGTGGAGGGCCATTTATTCATCTTGTCACTGAGCTACATTGTGCTCAGTGCACATCTGAATGTGTAATCTTCACAGTAATGTCTTTTGTGGCTCAACACTTCTTGTATTAGAGCTCTCTCTGACATATTTTATTATGTTAGACTGAAGAAGAAAGACTTGCCAGGATAGCATTTTCTCCTAATAATAGATATACCTGATGGGACACCTGTTGTACATGTAGATGTAATCTACAGAAACGTTTAGTAACCCTAAATGTAGACCTTCTTTCCATGTAACATTTGAGAGTAAATTAATGAAATGTTAGTTCCATTAGCATTAAAGCAGGTTTCAGCATTGTCAGCAGGTTTCTCCTATGTAATCTGAAGACAGCAGGAGATAGAGGCTGAAACACCGAATTCAGGGATGTGTCACTTGTCAAAGTGTTTGCTGTTATTTACTAACTGTGAAGGATTTATCACTATCAGATTAATATTGCCGGACTGGTCCAGCAATTCCCCCTCCTGTGACAAGCAGCTCACTGCCTATAGACTTTGTACGCAGAAACTGCTCTGGGCGGGGTTAGCTTTCTCAGCTTTGCTTTATTCTAAATCTAAAAGCTCTGATGTATCAGAACGGCTGCACTCAGTAAGTGATACATCGTTGGATTCAGCTTTATTTCCCTACATCTTGCTGCTCTCAGATGAGGTAGCAAAAACCTGCTGACAGATTCCCTTTAACAATACCAATAGGCAGTCCTGTGTTCTATACATTGTGTTCACCTCCTTAATAATTGTATAAACTCTTATAAAACAGAAGTAAAAAAATTGTCTCTCTTGATACTAGATTCATGTGTCCTGCATCTTAATGGTATTTGTTTTATATTTGCTTGTGACCGCTGGAATGTTGTTCTTTTAACTTATCTGTTGTAAGCTTCTTTTACTTTTAGGCTATGTGCACACGTCAGGATTTCTTGCAGAAATTTCCTGACAAAAACCGGACATTTCTGCCAGAAATCCGCATGCGTTTTTGTGCTTTTTTGCGTGTTTTTTTTGGCGGTTTTTCCCAATGCATTAAATAGTGGGAAAAATGCAAAAAATCCGCAAAATTAATGAACATGCTGCTTTTTTTACCGCAATGCGGTTTTTTCGCGGAAAAAAATGCATCATGTGCACAAAAATTGCGGAATGCATTCTAAATGATAGACTGCATATGTATGCGTTTTTTATGCATTTTTATAGTGAAAAAACTTGCAAAAAACGCGAAAATTCCTGAACGTGTGGACATACCCTTAGATGTAATTAATAAAGTGCATTGATGTTTTATTTATGCTTGTGTGAGTCATTTTATGTAGGTAGTAAACTTAAAGGGCAGTATGTATCCGACATTAACTGCATGATTTCTACCATATATAGTTTAAAAGCCACCAGGGAACAAGGCACACAAGAGACTAGTCAGACAGGCACGTCCTGGCTGCTTGTTCCCGCATGCTACCAGCGAACAACAGGTTTATCCCTATACACGTACACAGGGAGAAACTTGTCACTCAAGGGCAGTGGGTGGAGAGAAACCACCAGGGAACAAGCCACACAAGAGGCTAGTCAGACAGGTGCATCCTGGCGGCTTCTCCCTGCCTGCTACCAGCAAACAACAGGTTTATCCCTTTACACGTACGCAGGGAGAGACTTGTCACTCAAGGGCACTGGGCAGAGAGAAGCCGCCAGGGAGCAAGCCACACAAGAGACTAGTCAGAAAAGCACCAAAAATTCTTCCAATATAGGGATATGAGCATGCAGTTATACACTGTGTTCCAAATTATTATGCAAATAATATTTCCTCAAATTTTCTCTAAATTACCTATCTGAATTGCAGTCATTGTTATTTTCCAGTCATCTACTATTCTAGTATAATTGCAATGTTTTGGAAAAAACTGCCTATGAAAACAGTATCTTTTTAAAAAAAAATAAACACTCAAAATGCATGTTCCAAATTATTATGCACAACCTTTTTTTTTTTTTTTTTGAACAAAAAAATGGTCAATTGTGAAGTTATAAGCATTATCAGCTTATTACAAAATGAAATCAAACAGTTTTCAAGTGAAAACTTTATTCTAGGTGATGTTACATTTGCACATAGGACCCCTTGTTCGAAAGAAGCTTCTGAACTCTCTCGTCCATTGAATTTGTCAGTTTTTGGATGGTTTCTGCTTCAATTGTTTTGCATGTGGACAGAATACCCTCCAGGAGCTGTTGCTTAGATGTGAACTGCCTCCTGTCATCATAGATACTCCTTTTGATGATGCTCCAGAGGTTCTCAATGGGGTTGAGGTCAGGGGAAGATGGTGGCCACACCATAAGTTTGTCTTCTTTTATGCCCATAGCAGCCAGAGATGCAGATGTGTTTTTTGCAGCATGAGACGGTGCATTATCATGCATGAAAATGATCTTGCTGCGGAAAGCACGGTTCTTCCTCTTGAACCATGGCAGGAAGTGTTGTTTTAGAAACTCCACATAGATTATGGAGTTCATCTTTACCCCTTCAGGGATCATAAAGGGGCCGACAATCTCTCTCCCCATGATTCCAGCCCAAAACATTACTCCACCTCCTCCTTGTTGGCGCCTTAGCCGTGTTTTCATGGGGTGTCCATCCTCCACTCCATCCATCTGGACCATCGAGCGTTGCACAGCACTCATTGGTGAACAAAACCATTTGGAAGTCAGTCTTCATGTATCGTTTGGCCCACTGGAGCCATTTCTACTTGTGTGCAGTGGATAGAGATGGTCGGCAGGATGGCTTACGCACAGCTGCAAACCTCTGAAGGACCCTGCATCTTGTTGTTCTGGGGACGTTGGAGGCAGCAGCAGCTTCAAAAACTTGTCTGCTGCTATGACAAGGCATTTTTGCAGCTGCTCTTTTAACCTTTCGCAATTGCCTGTTGGAAAGAGTCCTCAATTTTTCCTTATCAGCACGCACACGTGTGTGCTGGGAATCAGCTACACACTTCTTGATTGTGCAATGATCACGATGAAGTGTCTTGGCAATGTTGATTGTAGTCATGCCTTGACCTAAATACTCCACAATTTGTTGCTTCTCAGCAGCCGACACATCCTTTTTCTTTCCCATTTTGGCAAAAAATGTAAGCTGCTTAATAATGTGGAACAGCCTTCTTAAGTAGTCTTGCCTTTATTTGGACACACCTGCCAAACTAATGTGCACAGGTATCTGCAATTGCTTTCAGTGATATAAAGAGCCCTGACACACATCACCATCAATGAGTTTAAATGACAAACTAAAAAATTCTAACCTTATCACTCCTAAACTCTTTGTGCATAATAATTTGGAACACAGTGTATAAAGCAATTAGCAAAAAGATTTTACCTGCTAATAGGTGGATGCTAAAGATGGTGCTGCAATTGCAGTATGTGAGAAGTTAATTGCTGCAGAGCGATTCCCTCGCCCGACAAACGCCATTTCACAGGGTTGCTTCTTCCGGGGACTTTCTGTTGCGGACCATCCGCTTCATTTGGAGGCTTATTGCCCTGTCTTTTTAGCTTGTTTTATATTTTATTGTTACTTAATAAAGATAATTGTTTTACTTCACATCTTTGCCCATTTTTCACTTCCTTTCTTATGGTGCCCACCATTACGAAATATGTTGAACAACATGTATTCATTGTCAGGTTATTTATTTTATATAAAGTTATATAAAAGCTAGAGCAAAATGGGACGTTTAGGGAAAGTTGGTCAAATGAAAGCTATGTCAGTACATATTCTACAGAAGATTAAATTTACGGAGCATTTCTACAACTTTTTACAGGTATTGTCATATGTCGTTGCTGGTGTTTCTGTGTCGGCTTTCAGTGGCGGCATTTTAGGCGCTGAGGAGGCAGAGCAACATATGAATAAGCTGAGAACTTTGACAGAGCAAAACCAGCAGGTAAGGACAAATACCGTCACCCAGTGCAGGGCATTCTGCGCTTAGCTGAGGTAAAGCTGGTAGCACTGTAAGCAGATTTGTATGGTTACTGATGTCTCCACTTCTGCCTTTTTCTGTAGGCACTGAGCACTTACTGCACCGCATTATGTTTTAGTATAGTGTTAACCCCTTCCCGACCTTTGACGCATACGCTGCGTCATGAAAGTCGGTGCCAATCCGACCTGTGACGCAGCGTATGCGTCATGGAGGGATCGCGCTCCTGCAGATCGGGTGAAAGGGTTAACTCCAATTTCACCCGATCTCCAGGAACAGGGGGAGTGGTGCTTCAGCCCAGGGGGGGTGGCTTCACCCCCTCGTGGCTACGATCGCTCTGATTGGCTGTTGAAAGTGAAACTGCCAATCAGAGCGATTTGTAATATTTCACCCAAAAAAACGGTGAAATATTACAATCCAGCCATGGCCGATGCTGCAATATCATCGGCCATGGCTGGAAAACCTAATCTGCCTCCCCCCCACCCCACCGATCGCCCCCCCAGTGCTCCGTTACGTGGCCGCCCCCCTAATTCGTCCTGTCCGCTCCCCCCGTCGTCCTGTCCGCTCCCCCTGTGCTCCGGTGCCCCCTCCCTGTGCTCCGGTCCCCCCCCGTGATCCGATCACCCCCCCTTCATACTTACCGGGCCTCCCGGTGTCTGTCCGGCTTCTCCATGGGCGCCGCCATCATCCAATATGGCGGGCGCATGCGCACTGCGCCTGCCGAATCTGCCGGCTGGCAGATTCGTTTCAGATGTATTTTGATCACTGCGATATAGCCTATCACAGTGATCAAAATAAAAAAATAAGTAAATGACCCCCCCTTTATCACCCCCATAGGGACAATAATAAAAATAAATAAAATATTTTTATTTTTTTTTCTGCTAGGGTTAGGGTTAGAACTGGGGTTAGAATTAGGGGTAGGGTTAGGGGTAGGGTTAGGGCATGTGCACACAGTGCGGATTTGGCTGCGAATCCGCAGCGGATTGCCGCGGATCCGCAGCGGATTGGCCGCGGATCTGCAGCGGATTGGCCGCTGCGAATTCGTAGCAGTTTTCCATCAGGTTTACAGTACCATGTACACCTATGGAAAACCAAATCCGCTGTGCCCATGGTGCGGAAAATACCGTGCGGAAACGATGTGTTGTATTTTCCGCAGCATGTCAATTTTGTGCGGATTTCGCAGCGTTTTACACCTGTTCCTCAATAGGAATCTGCAGGTGAAATCCGCACAAAAAAACACTGGAAATCCGCTGTAATTCCGTAGGTAAAACGCAGTGCCTTTTACCTGCGGATTTTTCAAAAATGGTGCGAAAAAATCTCACACGAATCCGCAAAGTGGGCACATACCCTTAGGGTTAGGGTTGGAATTAGAGTTAGGGTACCGTCTCACAGTGGCACTTTGATCGCTACGACGGTACGATCCATGACGTTCCAGCGATATCCATACGATATCGCTGTGTCTGACACGCAGCAGCGATCAGGGACCCTGCTGAGAATCGTACGTCATAGTAGATCGTTTGGAACTTTCTTTCGTCGCTGGATCTCCCGCTGTCATCGCTGGATCGTTGTGTGTGACAGCGATCCAGCGATGCGTTCGCTTGTAACCAGGGTAAACATCGGGTTACTAAGCGCAGGGCCGCGCTTAGTAACCCGATGTTTACCGTGGTTACCAGCGTAAAAGTAAAAAAAAAAAAAACGTACATACTCACATTTCGGTGTCCTTCAGGTCCCTTGCCGTCTGCTTCCCGCTCTGACTGTCTGCCGGCCGGAAAGTGAGAGCACAGCAGTGACGTCACCGCTGCGCTCTGCTCTCACTGTACGGCGGCACTCAGTCAGAGCGGGAAGCAGACGGCAAGGGACCTGAAGGACACCGAAATGTGAGTATGTACGGTTTTTTTTTTTTTTACTTTTACGCTGGTAACCACGGTAAACATCGGGTTACTAAGCGCGGCCCTGCGCTTAGTAACCCGATGTTTACCCTGGTTACCCGGGACCTTGGCATCGTTGGTCGCTGGAGAGCGGTCTGTGTGACAGCTCCCCAGCGACCACACAACGACTTTCCAACGATCACGGCCAGGTCGTATCACTGGTCGTGATCGTTGGTAAATCGTTATGTGAGACGGTACCCTTAGGGTTGGAATTAGGGCTAGGGTTGGAAATAGGGTTAAGATTAGGCTTGTGGTTAGGGTTAAGGATAGGGTTAGGGTTGTGTTGGGGTTACAGTTGTGGGTAGGGTTGGGATTAGGGTTAGGATTAGGGTTAGGGTTGGATTTAGGGTTACGGGTGTGTTGGGGTTAGGGTTGTGGTTAGGGGTGTGTTGGGGTTAGGGTTGTGATTAGGGTTATGGCTACAGTTGGGATTAGGGTTGGGGGTGTGTTGGGGTTAGTGTTGAAGTTAGAATTGAGGGGTTTCCACTGTTTAGGCACCTCAGGGGTCTCCAAACGCAACATGGCGCCACCATTGATTCCAGCCAATCTTGCGTTCAAAAAGTCAAATGGTGCGCCCTCCCTTCCAAGCCCCGGCGTGCGCCCAAACAGTGGTTTACCCCCACATATGGGATACCAGCGTACTCAGGACAAACTGGGCAACAACTATTGGGGTCTAATTTCTCCTGTTACCCTTGCAAAAATAAAAAATTACTTGCTAAAACATAATTTTTGAGGAAAGAACAATTATTTTTTATTTTCACGGCTCTACGTTATAAACTTATGTGAAGCACTTGGGGGTTGAAAGTGCTCACCACACATCTAGATAAGATCCTTTTGGGGTCTAGTTTCCAAAATGGGGTCACTTGTGGGGTCTTTCTACTGTTTAGGCACATCAGGGGCTCTGCAAATGCAACGTGATGCCCGCAGACCATTCCATCAAAGTCTGCATTTCAAATGTCACTACTTCCCTTCCGAGCCCTGACGTGCGCCCAAACAGTGGTTTACCCCCACATATGAGGTATCAGCACACTCACAACAAACTGGGCAACAAATATTGGGGTCCAATTTCTCCTGTTACCCTTGTGAAAATAAACAATTGCTTGCTAAAACATCTTTTTTGAGGAAAGAAAAATGATTTTTTATTTTCACGGCTCTGCGTTGTAAACTTCTGTGAAGCACTTGGGGGTTGAACGTGCTCACCACACATCTAGATAAGTTCCTTGGGGGGTCTAGTTTCCAAAATGGGGTCACTTGTGGGGGGTTTCTACTGTTTAGGCACATCAGGGGCTCTGCAAACGTAACATGATTCCCGCAGACCATTCCATCAAAGTCTGCATTCCAAATCGTTACTACTTCCCTTCCGAGCCCCGGCATGTGCCCAAACAGTGGTTTACCCCCACATATGGGGTATCAGCGTACTCAGGAGAAACTGGACAACAACTTTTGGGGTCAAATTTTTCCTGTTACCTTTGGGAAAATTAAAAAATTCTGGGCTAAAAAAATATTTTTGAGGAAAGAAAACAGATTTATTATTTTCACGGCTCTGCATTATAAACTTCTGTGAAGCACTTGGGGGTTCAAAGTGCTCACCACACATCTAGATAAGTTCCCTTGGGGGTCTAGTTTCCAAAGTGGGGTCACTTGTTGGGAGTTCCTACTGTTTAGGCACATCAGGGGCTCTGCAAACGCAACGTGACGCCCGCAGAGCATTCCATTAAAGTCTGCATTTCAAAACGTCACTACTTCCCTTCCGATCCCCGACGTGTGCCAAAACAGTGGTTTACCCCCACATATGGGGTATCCGCGTACTCAGGAGAAACTGCACAACAACTTTTGGGGTCCAATTTTTCCTGTTACCCTTGGGAAAATAAAAAATTGTGGGTTAAAAAATCATTTTTGAGGAAAGAAAAATAATTTTTTATTTTCATGGCTCTGCGTTATAAACTTCTGTGAAGCACTTGAGGGTTCAATATGCTCACCACACATCTAGATTAGTTCCTTGGGAGGTCTAGTTTCCAAAATGGGGTCACTTGTGCGGGAGCTCCAATGTTTAGGCACACAGGGGCTCTCCAAACGCGACATGGTGTCCGCTAATGATTGAAGCTAATTTTCCATTCAAAAAGCCAAATGGCGTGCCTTCCCTTCCGAGCCCTGCCGTGCGCCCAAACAGTGGTTTACCCCCACATATGGGGTATCATCGTACTCAGGACAAACCGGACAACAACATTTGGGGTCCAATTTCTCCTATTATCCTTGGGAAAATAAAAAACTCCGGGCTAAAAATCATTTTTGAGGAAAGAAAAATATTTTTTTATTTTCATGGCTCTGCGTTATAAACTTCTGTGAAGCACCTGGGGGTTTTAAGTGCTCACTATGCATCTAGATTAGTTCCTTGGGGGGGTCTAGTTTCCAAAATGGGGTCACTTGTAGGGGAGCTCCAATGTTTATGCTCACAGGGGCTCTCCAAACGCGACATGGTGTCCACTAACGATTGGAGCTAATTTTCCATTCAAAAAGTCAAATGGCGCGCCTTCCCTTCCGAGCCTTGCCATGCACCCAAACAGTGGTTTACCCCCACATATGAGGTATCGGCGTACTCAGGAGAAATTGCCCAACAAATTTTAGGATCCATTTTATCCTGTTGCCCATGTGAAAATGAAAAAATTGAGGCTAAAAGAAATTTTGTGTGAAAAAAAAGTACTTTTTCATTTTTACAGATCAATTTGTGAAGCACCTGAGGGTTTAAAGTGCTCACTATGCATCTAGATAAGTTCCTTGGGGGGTCTAGTTTCCAAAATGGGATCACTTGTGAGGGAGCTCCAATGTTTAGGCACACGGGGGCTCTCCAAACGCGACATGGTGTCCGCTAAAGATTGGAGCCAATTTTTCATTCAAAAAGTCAAATGGCGCTCCTTCCCTTCCGAGCCCTGCCGTGCGCCCAAACAGTGGTTTACCCCCACATATGAGGTATCAGCGTACTCAGGACAAATTGGTCAACAACATTCGTGGTCCAGTTTCTCCTTTTACCCTTGGGAAAATAAAAAAATTGTTGCGAAAAGATCATTTTTGTGACTAAAAAGTTAAAGTTAATTTTTCCCCTCCATGTTGCTTCTGCTGCTGTGAAACACCTGAAGGGTTAATAAACTTCTTGAATGTGGTTTTGAGCACCTTGAGGGGTGCAGTTTTTAGAATGGTGTCACTTTTGGGTATTTTCAGCCATATAGAACCCTCAAACTGACTTCAAATGTGAGGTGGTCCCTAAAAAAAATGGTTTTGTAAATTTTGTTGTAAAAATGAGAAATCACTGGTCAAATTTTAACCCTTATAACTTCCTAGCAAAAAAAAAATTTGTTTCCAAAATTGTGCTGATGTAAAGTAGACATGTGGGAAATGTTATTTATTAACTATTTTGTGTCACATACCTCTCTGGTTTAACAGAATAAAAATTCAAAATGTGAAAATTGCAAAATTTTCAAATTTTTCGCCAAATTTCCGTTTTTTTCACAAATAAACTCAGAAATTATCGACCTAAATTTACCACTAACATGAAGCCCAATATGTCACGAAAAAACAATCTCAGAACCGCAAGGATCCGTTGAAGCGTTCCTGAGTTATTACCTCATAAAGGGACACTGGTCAGAATTGCAAAAAATGGCAAGGTCATTAAGGCCAAAATAGGCTGGGTCATGAAGGGGTTAATAGAACAGTACATCTTTTAGTTTCCATGATGATGGTATACCTCCATTGTTCTGATGTACATGCCTTCTATGTTTTTCCCCTCTTCTGCACCCTGAATCAGAAGGTGAATTATGGGGCGGTTGTCACCACCCATTTCTGGCCTGAATGACTCTTCCTTCACACCCATGGAGTGGCTCTTATCACCACTTGTTTTTTATTTATTGTTCCTTTTTATACATTTCACATTTCAGCGTGTCCTCAGCTCTTATCTGTCTTTATTACTAGTGTTATATATGTAAAATATTCACCAAGACTGCATTGTTTTGTACCTATTTCATTAGACTTACTAATATTGGTAGAACCTTTCCCTTGCCCCCTCTAGATTTTAGGGGATCCATATAGCAAAACAAAAATTTCTCTTTTTTGCTTTTGGCAAAGCAAAACCTTCAGTTATGGATGCAAGAAAAGTTGTATTAGCATGACATTATTTTATAGCAATAAGGTAAGGTTAGAGTGGATCTGTACCTAGAAAAACCAAGCCCATCTACGTTCACCACAGAGTCGTGGGAAATAAACAGTACTCGCTGCGTTTTCTAGAATGTTTCTTGATTTCTTCCCTCATTTTTTCCAGTTTTTTTTTGGCAAATATGAAAATCATGTTAAGAGGTTTGTTCAGAAGGCTTGCACTTCACAGATACTCAGTTTTATCTCCTAACTCCCACAGCCAGCACTTGAAGCCAAGGCCTTCTTGAAGTCTGGGCAAATCTACCATGTTCTACACTAAATATAATGTGCACACATGCAGAGTTCTCCTTGGTGAATTTGGATCTTGCAGTAGTGTGAAGAACTGATATTACAAACTGAATGTGTTGCTGTGTATTTCTTGCCCTACTCCTGTGATTGACCAATCTCTTCCTTTCTAATGGCCTTCTTACATGTTGGACAAATTTCACCCGAACCCACCAATACTGGTTGGATTGGCCAAAAAACAATGTGTATGGGGGGCCTCCCAACTCTCCCCTGACAGATGATGATGGAGAAAAACATCTGGCATGTTTGATTTTGGACTGCCGATCATTTTGTTCTCCCGGGAGATAACTTGCCGCCAGAAAAGAGTCATAGAGAACACAGGAGCTCCTCAATATGGATGAGACTTTGGAGATGGGAATCAACCAAAGAATTGTTTAGCTGTGAGCACTCTATTGTATATGAGGGACTCACGTTTAGATAGAGAAATGTCAGACAGTGATTGATTTGATATTGAACCATTTTTTTTTTCTTATTCCATCACATCAATAACACCTTCCTGCAACAGACACCAGGTCTAGCTCTGGCACTGGGAAGTATTGTTCACGGCTTGTCAGTGGGTGGCCATGGGAAAGCTGAGGACTTGAACAATCGCTTGCTGCCTGCCTGGATAAAAATCCTGCTCGCCGAGGTAAGCAATGCTGTACTTTATGGTTCCTTTTAGCATTTGCAAGAAAATTTCTAAGATAGTGATAATTTTTCAGGGCTGTCCAACAATGCAGCGCTTAGCAGCACTCAATGGTGTTGTGGCTCTGGTCGGATCAGAATCTGCAGTCATCCAAGTAAGCACGTTGCAAAGAAACAGTTATCACATACTATGAAATTGTCAATAGTGATGATAAGAGGAATTTTTTTTGGTTTTTCTTTGCGTTTTCATAAAGCCAGGTTTTCCTCATGTTTTATTCAATCTCTCATTGTAGCTCAAATCTGAGGCTATCCAGTCATCTCTTTACCAAAGCAAGCTTAGTGAAGTCATCAAAACTATTACTCAGGTATGGAAAAAAAATGGGTGACACATGCACAGAACAAGGGAAATGGAAATATGATTTTACTGATGGAGGGCTAGGAAAAGTCAGTTTTGGAGGTATTACAATTCGGAAGCCCATAAGTTCTGAACGTCTATCACAAGACTGAGTGCAAGATGCAAATAAACACATTTAATATGGGACTGGCTGAGCATCTACTACATATAGATGTTGCCATTTGTACAGAGAGGATGTTCATCAGGGCTAAGCGCTGCCTACATGTAAATGAATGTGAGAACTTCTCCATCGGCATGTTCCATCACTTTACATTGGAGCACACTCCACAACAGTTGTATCTTCTGGCATCATGTGGTGAGCTCTTACCACATCTTCTGCCGCAGACAATTGAAGGATGGCAGCTTTGTGACTAAGCTTAGATTACAGTGGGACCTACATATACAGTACAGTAACCAACCACGTGTATTTTAATTGTCCAATCTGAACTACACTGTGGTACGCTATGTGTCTTGTGTTTCGATCATCTCAAGACTAGAAATATTACTCTCAATCACCCGTTGCATTTAATATATAGGTCCATTCAAAAACCTAATTATTGTTTCTCCAGATTATTAGCTTTTCTGGAGCCATTGGCCTACAGACTAATGCAGCTTGGATCCTTGGACATCTCCACTTATCTAGTCTATCTTCATCTCAGAGCAGAACTTCTGGTAAGTGCCTTAAAGCTTGTGCCAAATAAATATTTGGAAAATAATATTTGGAAACCAGCAGAACCTACGAAAATGCTGGTTCACAAATTTTGTCTTAAAAGTTTTGTTTGTTATGCAGGCTTGTTTGGTTTTAATTCAATACAGTAGTGTATGAGTATTTATAGTCATTACTATATTATAATGATGTCACCGTAGTGTATGTGTATTTCTAGGCACTGCTGTATTATGGTGATATCACCGTAGTGTCTGACCATGTCTAGGCATTGCTGTATTATGGTGATGTCACCGTAGTGTCAGACCATGTCTAGGCACTGCTGTATTATGGTGATGTCACCGTAGTGTCTGACCATTTCTAGGCACTGCTGTATTATGGTGATGTCACCGTAGTGTCTGACCATTTCTAGGCATTCCTGTATTATGGTGATGTCACCGTAGTGTCTGACCATGTCTCGGCATTGCTGTATTATGGTGATGTCACCGTAGTTTCTGACCATTTCTAGGCATTGCTGTATTATGGTGATGTCACCGTAGTGTCTTACCATGTCTAGGCATTGCTGTATTATGGTGATGTCACCGTAGTGTCTGACCATGTTTAGGCATTGCTGTATTATGGTGATGTCACCGTAGTGTCAGACCATGTCTAGGCACTGCTGTATTATGGTGATGTCACCGTAGTGTCTGACCATGTCTAGGCATTGCTGTATTATGGTGATGTCACCGTAGTGTCTGACCATTTCTAGGCACTGCTGTATTATGGTGATGTCACCGTAGTGTCTGACCATTTCTAGGCATTCCTGTATTATGGTGATGTCACCGTAGTGTCTGACCATGTCTCGGCATTGCTGTATTATGGTGATGTCACCGTAGTGTCTGACCATGTCTAGGCATTGCTGTATTATGGTGATGTCACCGTAGTGTCTGACCATGTCTAGGCATTGCTGTAGTATGGTGATGTCACCGTAGTGTCTGACCATTTCTAGGCATTGCTGTATTATGGTGATGTCACCGTAGTGTCTGACCATGTCTAGGCATTGCTGTATTATGGTGATGTCACCGTAGTGTCTGACCATGTCTAGGCATTGCTGTAGTATGGTGATGT